>NC_088982.1:16357215-16664510 GCF_963932015.1 Anas acuta | reverse complement strand
TGTTATGACCACAAGACTCTGTCTAAGGATTGAGGCCTGCTAGGGAAAGATGTTCAAGTGGGATGAAAGCATCTTTGCTAACAACCTGGAGTAGAGAATTTAAAGTTATGAACAATGAGAAAGGGAGATGATGATGCCCAATCCAGTGAAGATGTTTTGGACTACCCCTTCAATACAAGAAGGACATCGAGGTGCGTGTCCAAAGAAGGGTGACAAAGCTGGTGAAGGATCTAGAGAACAAGTCCTATGAGGAGCAGTTGAGGGAATTGGGGTTATTTAGCCAAGAGAAAAGGAGGCTCAGGGGAGACCGTATTGCTCTCTGCAACTACCTCAAAGGACTTTGTAGCAGGCTGGGGGTCAGTCTCTTCTCCCAAGGAACAAGCAGTAAGACAAGAGGAAATGGCCTCAAGTTGCACCAGGGGAGGTTTATAAGGTCAAATATTAAGACACATTTATTCACTGAAAGGGTTGTGAGGCATTGGAAAAGACTGCCCAGGGAAGAAGGTGAATCACCATCCCTGAAGGTATTCACGAGATGTGTAGTTGTATTACTTAGGGACATGGTTTAGTGGTAGACTTGACAGTGCTGGGTTAACGATTGTACTTGGTCTTAGAGGTCTCTTCCAACCCAGATGATTCTATGATTCTATGACAAAAGAAGTAGTCAAGAAAACAGAGTTGAAAGGTTATGCATACAAATAAGGATATGCATACAGGATAACATGATAGGGAATGTACTCATGTTATTTCTGAGAAACCAGCACAAGTGGAGTCCATCTGAAGTAGCTGTAAACAAATGCATACAGGATGGGAAATGAACAAGAGGAATTACAGGCCTGTATGAAGAAGCCAGGCTACAATCTCATTGTGATCACAGAGACATGGTGGGATAACTCACAAAGCTATAGCTAGATACAGGCAGTTGAAAAATAGACCACAACAGCAAGGATGGAAAGTTGCCCTTTATGTGACAGAAAAACATGGAGCCAAACCTGGGGTCAGGCGATGAGCCAGCTGAGAGTTTGTGGCTTGGGATTAGAGGGTGGGCCAATGTGGGTGATTGTGATAGGTGTCTGCTGCTGCAATTATATCTGCTGACAACACATGATGTTAGTTCTCCTGATAAACCTTGCCCCATATATATTTTTTAGACCACAGTAACACTATTACCACTCTGAGTCTCCTGAAACCTTTCAGAATACCCATAGGCACTAATACCTTGGCTATTATGGAATGGTTTTAGTTTTATTTTGGGGATATTTGTTTTTCTCAATACATGTCGTTTTTGTCTAAATAATGATGAACAAAGTGCTGAAAGCATTGTTTGTCTGAGGAATAAAATTCTAATTTTTTAACCTATACCAAAAGATCTGATCAGAAAAAAAAACACTGATTTTTGTTGGTCATTGAGGCAGATAATTAACAAGACAACCACCAGAGCCCACATCTTTTCAGACAAGCTAAAAGCTACAAGGAGTTACATAACAAAGATGATTCATTAGAAGTATATAAATAATGTGCACTGGGAAATGTAAACTAGGAATTTAATTATTAGGTTAGGTTAAACAACCTGGGGAGATTTAATATATGATGCTTACCCTTAATGTTAAGGTTTTAAGTGTGGAACTCTTTGCTGTTACATTCCTTAAAACCTTGAACCCACTGAAATATTCCTGTCGCTCCAGAGTTAATAAAGTGAGATGCCAAGATCACGACTGAGTATATGTGCAGTGAGAATACATTAAAACATATATATATATGTGTGCCTCCAGCTACTCTAGTTTATCTAAATTCTTTGTGGGGTAAGGATACATTATTCTTATTTTTTTCTACTTCCCAACGACGCAACATACATTCAAGTTCACCTGAGCCTATTTGACTTACCCCTGCTGTGGCTAGTAATACCATATAATGATTTTTCTTTGCACCTGAACTTCCCTTTTTCAAAGTAAACTGAAGATACAAATATAATTTTGGAAAGTAAATTTTGGTGTTTAACTCAGAGTTCAAGATGCTGGCCTGCTTTCTGGAAGATGCTGCCTGTGTACACAAATAGGTCTTCATGTGTGGCTTTTATCTTCCCTTCACAGTACACACATAAAGCATTTGAAGGGACTCATTTCATGCAGGCAACACAACTTTTCCTGAAAACAGCCTGAAGCAAAATTTAGAGGCTCTATATGTTTTCAAGGAGGATGAGATCTTGCAGGTGATCTGGAGAAACTATTGAGGAAGAAATTGTGACTAAATGCTTAGCCAAGCTAAATGAATACAAACAACTGCAAAGAACAGCAGGATGGCCAGAGGTTTAGACAGCACTGCACCTTGAAAGCTGGAGAAATCATTCATTTATTATGGCAATAAATTTTTAACACCTGACGTTGTGGACTCCATTCTCTAACCTGCTGAGCAGGAGACTTTGCTGAGAGCCACTTTCTTAACAACCACTAGGCCAACTGATCCACTACCACATCATTAAATCATTATTAGACAATGAGTATAGCGGCTCAAACAAAGCTAAGATGCTTCCAAATATATTTTAGAGAAATGAGACATGAAAAGACATTTACTTCCTAGATCAGAGATGTAAGAAATTTAGATACTTATATCCTGAATTTCCATTCTTTCATGAACATGCTAACATGCTGAGCATTTTTCTTATTACTGTACTGCATTCTGTCACTTTCCATCAGGCTGACATGGCATAGCTCTACCTATCAGGCCTGATGGCATGAAACTTCATGTCAGTACCAGTCAGTACCAGGGAAGCTCATGGAGCAGATCCTCTTGGGAGTCATCATGCGGCACTTGAAGGGCAAGCAGGCGATCAGGCCCAGTCAGCATGGGTTTATGGAAGGCAGGTCCTGCTTGACGAACCTGATCTCCTTCTATGACAAAGTGATGCGCTGGGTGGACGAGGGAAAGGCTGTGGATGTGGTCTACCTTGACTTCAGCAAGGCTTTTGACACCGTCTCCCACAGCATTCTCCTCAAGAAACTGGCTGCTCTTGGCTTGGACTGGTGCACGATTCGTTGGGTTAGAAACTGGCTGGATAGCCGGGCCCAAAGAGTTGTGGTAAATGGAGTCAAGTCCAGTTGGAGGCCAGTCACTAGTGGCGTCCCCCAGGGCTCGGTGCTGGGGCCGGTCCTCTTCAACATCTTCATCGATGATCTGGACGAGGGCATTGAGTGCACCCTCAGTAAGTTTGCAGATGACACCAAGTTAGGTGCGTGTGTCGATCTGCTCGAGGGTAGGAAGGCTCTGCAGGAGGATCTGGATAGGCTGCACCGATGGGCTGAGGTCAACTGCATGAGGTTCAACAAGGCCAAGTGCCGGGTCCTGCACCTGGGGCGCAATAACCCCAAGCAGAGCTACAGGCTGGGAGATGAGTGGTTGGAGAGCTGCCAGGCAGAGAAGGACCTGGGAGTGATGGTGGACAGTCAGCTGAATATGAGCCAGCAGTGTGCTCAGGTGGCCAAGAAGGCCAACGGCATCCTGGCTTCTATCAGAAACAGTGTGACCAGCAGGGCTAGGGAGGTGATCGTCCCCCTGTACTCAGCTCTGGTGAGGCCGCACCTCGAGTACTGTGTTCAGTTTTGGGCCCCTCGCTACAAGAAGGACATCGAGGTGCTTGAGCAGGTCCAAAGAAGGGCGACGAAGCTGGTGAGGGGCCTGGGGAACAAGTCCTACGAGGAGTGGCTGAAGGAGCTGGGCTTGTTCAGCCTGGAGAAGAGGAGGCTCAGGGGTGACCTTATCGCTCTCTACAGATACCTTAAAGGAGGCTGTAGAGAGGTGGGGGTTGGCCTGTTCTCCCACGTGCCTGGTGACAGGACGAGGGGGAATGGGCTTAAGTTGCGCCAGGGGAGTTTTAGGTTAGATGTTAGGAAGAACTTCTTTACTGAAAGGGTTGTGAGGCATTGGAACAGGCTGCCCAGGGAGGTGGTGGAGTCACCATCCCTGGAAGTCTTCAAAAGACGTTTAGATGTAGAGCTTAGGGATATGGTTTAGTGGGGACTGTTAGTGTTAGGTCAGAGGTTGGACTCGATGATCTTGAGGTCTCTTCCAACCTAGAAATTCTGTGATTCTGTGATTCTGTGATCCATGTGACACAATGGGACTAGACAGTGGACATAGCAATGTCACAAATACAGTGATGATGTATTTAAACCAGTGAAGGGTCAACACTGAATTTTCAAGTGAATGTTATGTTCAGATGCTTATAATAATCTACCTGCAAGGTATAAAAAAAAAAGATTTTGGTTTCATGCTCTGTCTTCAGATCCCAGTTTAGCCATATTTCTTTTAAATTAATCCCCAAAATAGTCAATTCTTGCCTTGCTGATGCTATAGGGTCATTTGTAAATGACTTCTGTGAAAAGAAAATAGATTTGCACTTTGATCTATTTTATCTTCTTCCAAGCAATGTTCTTAATTTCTTGAACTGAAGTTTCCTGAAATACTCCTTCTCAGCTATGCATCCTCAACAAATATAGTATTTTTCACTCTGCCCTGTTGTGTTTTAACTCAGAAGGCAGCTAAGCACCGCACAGCCATTCACTCACTCCTCCAGAGTGGGATGCGGAGAGAATTATTTAAAAAAGCTAATACTTAAACTGCAAAATAAGTAGACAACGCAATTGCCCACCACCAGCCAGTCTGACTGATACCCATCCTATCCCTGAGCAGCAGCTGCCCCTCCTCTCTCCTGCACTTGCCAAGTACACCAGTTGTTCAGCACGACACCACATGGTATGGGACATCCCTCTGTCCTGGCTCTTTCCCCTCCCAGCTCCTTGTGCTCCCCCAACCTCCACACTGGCAAGGCAGCACAAGCAGCTGTAAAGACCTTGAGGTAGTGTAAACTCTGCTCAGCAACAGCTAAATTGGTGTGTTATCAATGTTACTTTTCTCCTAAACCCAAAACATGGGACCATATCAGCCACTATGAAGAAAACTAACTTTATCCAAGCTGAAACTAGGCCAGCCAAGTTACCATACCCAGATCTTTAGGGTCTGCCTGTATCAGAGATATACTGCTAAAATATCATTGTAACCATCAACTTCTCACCAACTCAACATTTTGTCCAATCAAAAATTGTCTTAATCATTACTCAGCTTCTTATTTAGATTTCTATCACCATGCCCCTTGTAATTTCCATCAGTGCTACCTCTCTACTGTCCCAGCCACATTACCTCTTTGTAATACAGAGGAGCAGGAACCAAACCCAGCACCTAAACTGAGTAGTGTTCTGTGTCAACAACGAATACGGGATTGCCTAGAATCGAATCCAAATGACTGTGTGTTTGTAAAGGGTAGCAAGATGAGTAACCCACAGAGAATGCACACAATGTAATTCTGGTTCTGCCTACAGCAAATTGTCAGCTGTTCTAACTGTGGCACATCCCAGCAAATATTGAAGGTGAGATGATAAATACAGATCAGCTTGACATCAGCTGTCACAAGGAAAACAAATGAACTTACAATGTTGGGAAAGGTAGAGAATACCAATAACACAGAGATAAATTGAAACAAAATAACAATCAGATCTTGCTTCTTTACTTTAATTGATGATTAGACAGAAATATCAGGTTTAAAGAAGGGCATATAAGGCACTCCTCAACAGCTACTGCATACGTCTATCTAGCCTAGAAACCTGCCTCTGAAATCAGGGTAAACATACATGATATTTCTCCAGCATATGCACACAACCTCTGTCAAACAGATTATATATAATGTAATTAAAATATATGGGGTTTCCAACCTTTGGTGTCATTTACAAAGCACCAATTCTCAGTATCTCAGGCTGTGGTTTCATCAGCAGTACAGGCTTCTCTGACGTTGCCCACTACCATCTGTGCACCACATTAACTTCTCATTCCTGCCAGCAGAACTACTTCTATGCCTCCAATGAGAGCAAAACTGGGCAATTGCTCTGGTTTAGACTTTATGTGGGGGAAAATTAGGGAGGGATGAAGACAGCACTGCACCCTGAAGGCTGGAGAGACCACTATTTTATTATGGCAACAAGTTTTTAATACCTGAAATTGTGGACTCCATTCTCTAACCCACTGAGCAGGAGAAGATGTGGGATGAAGAGGGTGGAAACGAAAGGAAGAGACAAGGGTTTTCAAAGTGGAATCAGTGCTGCACACTGACAGTGACAGTGCCCAGACATTTGGGCCAGCACAGCTAAGAGACCTATTCAACACCCTATGATGAACAAGCAGTTGAGAACGTTTCTACCTCTTGTGATAGTTGACAAAATCTTCACAATGGAGGGAAGGGGATAAACACTGTTATTTTAAAAATCTTCCCATTAAAGAACAGGAAGTGCCTGTTCTGTAGCTAATTCACAGCACAGAAGCTGTTGAAGGAAATGGAAGTGCCAGGGAAGGAGGCAGTGTCAAAACCCAAAGGAATCCTTAAAACAAAAGTTGCTGAAGTATTTCCTTACTGAAAATTGCAATAACCACTTGTAACTATGGACCCCTCTCATTGCAGCTGGTCTGGAACCACTCGTCTTACTTTTTTATCAGACTTTTCAGACTGTCTTTACCCTATTCTTACCTCACATTGCTGAATACTGCCTCAGTCATAAAACAGAAACAAAGCAGGTATACTGCAGCACTCAAGCTGTGCCTGTTTTCAGTCTGTAGTTTTCAATTTTTCATACAATAAGTGAGTACCCTTTCCTACTGAGATACTTGCTGTTATAAATGCCTCCATTGTAGATAGTGCTCTGGAGGGAACTGGTTCAGATAATACAATGCTGAAAGGCGGGGGAACATTTTTCCTAATTGGACTCTTGAGTTTGGAAAATCTTTACTGGATGGAGGAAATACTTCAGGCTGAATGTCAGGACAAGGGATGATATATAAGAAAAAGAGACTGAAGGAATCTAAGGTAGTGCTTAATTTATGACCCTTGAATAAATCTTTTTTGATTGATTGCATTCATTCTGTCTCTGTGCTCAGTTGAAACTCCCTTGAACAGGAGTCCTGTCTCTTTCATTTACAAAGATTTTAGAAATATGCCTCTATTCCCTATCTTTGGTGTTAAAATGACTGTAAGCATTTTTCTAAGAATATTGCTCCATATTAATTCCTGGTTTAATACTGTGGCTTTGTGTCACAGATCATTTTGACCCATAATATATAAAAAAAGGAGCGCTGTAGAAGGAAAAAAGGTTGCAAGAACATAATGAGATTTCAAACATTAGCAAAGGATAAAAATAGTTGCATAAAAAAAAAAAAAAAGAATTAATGAGGAAAAAAAAAAAAAAGGAAAAAGATCTTGAGACATTACATAGAGAACTGTAGGGCAATAACCCCAACTGTCCCCTACAACAGTAAACAATCATTTTAGCTTTCATCTGAAACACTTTTTAGCAAAATAAAAATAAAATTAAAAATAAAAATAAAATAAAAGATATGCTGGCAAAACTCAAGAAAAGATGGAGCTTATCTTCCCTTACAGAAAACAACAAGCAAAAGATACTAGAACTAACATCAGATATAAAGTATTTACTCCTTTTGTTTGTTTCATGCCTTTACACATGGGAGGTCTGTGTCAACTCTAAACTTAACTGGATGTTATTTAACTAAGTTGAAGAAAATTACCCAGGATCTCTCTTTATGACCACCAATTTTAGGAAAAATCAGAAGTCAATAGGCACCTGTCTGAAAACTCCCTAAAAATCTAACAAGATACCTGGTTATGAACATATATTTATTTATTTATTTATTTATTTATTTTCCTTCTGTACGAATGTATTGGGTCTGGCTGGAATGTTAACTTTCCCAGCAGCAGCCCATACAGTGCCGTACGCTGTACTTGTAGCTGGAACAGCAGTGTTATCACACCAGTGTTGTGTCTGCTGCTGAGCAGCAGTGGCACAGTATTAGGCCTTTCTCTAACCCTCCTAGGGGGTGGGCAAAAGTTGAGGAGAGAAACATCACTAGGGCAGCTGGCCTAAACCAATCAAAGGGATATTCCATACCATGTGATGTCACACTCAGCAATAAAAGGGGAAAACAGGAAGAAGAGAGGAGGGGTGGGCTCTCGTTTGGAAGACGTCGGTCCTCCTCTCGAACACCGGCTGCGTGCGTTGAGGCCTTGCTTCAAGGACGTGGTCAATCATCGCTCATTTGTGGGAAGTAGAGAGTAATTTCTTTCCTCTGCACTTCCATATAGCCTTCATTTATTTTGTTTGTTTGTTTTCCTCCCTTCTTTTTATTTTCCTTTTTTCCCCTCCCTTTCCCCTTTCCCTTTTTATTTCCCCTTAGTTAAATTGTTAGTTCGGTAGTCTTTATTTTATTATTATAATTATTTTCCCTTTAATTAAATTATCCTTATCTCAACCCGTGAGTTGTTCTTTGCTTTACTTCTCCCCCTCCTCATCTAAAGGAGGGAGTGAGAGAGCGGTTGTGGGGTTTAGCTGCCCAGTACGGTATAAACCCACCACAACGAAGGAGGACTGAGTGGCTTAAAAAAGTTAACATGAATGAAAGGCAAATTGCATTGACAGAGATTAGACAGAGTTTAACTATCTGAATGTTATAGTACAGACAATAATAACACTGACTCTGTATTTCTTGCATTAAAACAACTAAGGAACACTTCAGTGAGAATACTTTACATATATAAAGCAAATTGTTAATCATATAGTTCAGTTGTGGAACTCATTGTCACAAGATATTTTAGAGGCCAAAAGAGCAAACATTTACTGGTGCTTATTAAATATAATTTTGAAATGCAATCTTACAGACTGCTGGAAGTAGCTGGGGGGGCACTCCATATTTCTAACCATTTCTGGTGTAGAGGAGACAGGATATTGAGTCAGATATTGTGTTATATATTGTGTTAACAACTCATATATTAACCCTTGTTTTCCTTTCAACTATTTTGTATTTTGTTGCATAGTCTATTGTGAAGGGGAACTCTGACAGCAAAGCCCTCATTCTGAGTCAGAAAATCCTTCCAAGATTTCTACTTCTGGGTGAATGACCCTAAAAATTAGTAACATATATGTTACTAATTACATATACATATATATATATATGTATAGTTATATATATACATGTATATACATATATAGTGGTCAACATCACATGTAGTTTCAGGCATCTTTTTAAAAGAAGTGCCAACTATGCTTATTTAGGACTATTTTAGGATTCTGTGCTTCCTACCTGACAACAGTGTGTGAAGACTGGAATTATGCTACTCCAAATTACACAGCTCATAAAGTTTATCACAAAACTGCCCATTTAAAAAAAACAAAACAAAAACAAAAACAAAAAAAAACTAATTGAGAGAGGTAACATTTTTGAGCCCTTTGTGCTTTTTGGATAACGCTATCTTTGATTTTACTCTCTGACAAGGTATTTTTGATTGTCTTCTACATGAATTTATTTTCTCCAGTCTTACTCTCTTCCTTTCCTTTCCTTTCCTTTCCTTTCCTTTTCCTTCCTTTCCTTTTTTCCTTTCCTTTCCTTTCCTTTCCTTTCCTTTCCTTTCCTTTCCTTTCCTTTCCTTTCCTTTCCTTTCCTTTCCTTTCCTTTCCTTTCCTTTCCTTTCCTTTCCTTTCCTTTCCTTTCCTTTCCTTTCCTTTCCTTTCCTTTCCTTTCCTTTCCTTTCCTTTCCTTTCCTTTCCTTTCCTTTCCTTTCCTTTTCTTTTCCTGTGTGTCAGTCTCTTGCAGAGCAATGAAAATAATTAAAATTAATCCTGATCAATCCCGCTGTTAAGCACAGGATAATTTTTGTTTCCTCTTCATCTTCCTCTCCATATGTAAGCATCCCTATCCAAACAAATTTGAAATAGTTGTTCCAGAGATAACATGCATATAGAGATTAAGCATACTTTACCTATTGAATTCCTTCTATCTACTAATTTTACGAGTCATGTTGCTCACACTTTATGCTTTGTTTTGTAACCTTTATGAAACTTCACTAAAATCAAAGTCTATTTTCCAGATAGTTATTCGTACACAAATTGTGTCTTTGGTACAGGAACATGGCCATTGAAAACTATTACTATCATTGTATTGTACAATCTTACAATTCAGGCTCCACAGCTGAAGCTAGCTAGTGAACAATGATATTTTACCCCAAACAAATACTAACTGAGATTCTAACTGAGTGGAAATATTAAAACTTTCTAACAAAAATTAAATGGTAGTTAGTGAAAATTGAATAAAATGTTCATCACTTTCCAGCTTAAAGTAGGAGAAGCCCAAAGGAAGCTGGACACATGGCAGAAATTTGAATGAGCATTGGGTCATAAACAATGAGCTGAATTACTTGTTTAAAGAAATACTAAAGCAGCCAAAATCAAGTTTCTCCATCTGGAACTAAGAATACAAACTATAACTCAAGAATGGTTAAAATTGTTTGGAAAGCGCTGATTCAAAGGAAGACATAGGGGTCACTGTAGATAATTGCATCAGCATAGTTGTCAGAGCAATCTGCAGCAAGGAAAGCTAATGTAATGCAAGCATAACCTGAAGAACCTCAAGTACAAGTAGGTAAAGTTTTACCTCTGATACAATTTATCTGCCCATCAACATGAAACCACCACAATAGAATTAGTCAAATTACACTGGTGCTAACTTGTCTGAAGTTACTAAAGTTTTCTGGGAATTAAATGTGTCCAGTTATTTTGATACAGACAGACAATAAAGACAGATATTTTGCTCAGATCAATATTTCACAAAACTATATGACTTTATCAAATAAAAGTCAGATAAAATAGACACTTCTCAAATCACAGGCAAAGAGGAAGAATAGAATAAAGTAACCACTGCAGAGGGTCATCTAGTTTAGGAACTCACCTGTACTGCTGGTGAAGCAGTCATCTTTTTGAGAAGAGGTCTAGAAAATTCAAATTTCACATTTTACTCCTACTCTTTTGCAAAAATCTATGGCTTTCTAGAACAACCAATTAAAAACACAATTGAATAAAGAAGGTGGTTAATATTTCTCTCATTAGACGCTTTGTTTAATTCAATAAAAGTGACAGTACCCAGAAAGCATGTTACTGAACATCTGCAATGAATGGATGGCTATCTAGATGTGAAAGGTGAAGTAAAGAAATCCATTGCCAAACAGAGCACAAAAAGAATCTGTTGAATGCAGGCTGGAGAATAAAGAACCTAAAATTATATCAGAGGTGAAACTGCATGGCACTTCTTAAATAACATCCTATAACAATGGACAAATAAATGTAATAGAGAAGTACCATTTCCAAAGGTACTATTTGCCTGCTATTTGCTTCAATACCATGATAACTAATGTAAAGGACCTTTCTCCTTCCCTCAGCATTGACCTACAGATGTCCCTTGTCAACATCCATGTACTTGTATAAGATGTTTTTTATGTCAACCCACCATTATTCAGGAAACTGGTAAAAACATAAAATCCTTTGCAGCAGACTTCTCACACTAAAATGCTGCTCTTGTAAGTGCTACTCCAGGCATGCCTAGAAGCCCCAGGCTTGAATAAGCACCAGAGAAGCTTCAACATCAATGAGAAGAGAGAACAGAGATTTCAAAGTTACATTTTCTTCTGTTTTAAACATGTCCTCACACATCCTTTCAAAAATACACACGTATCACATATGCATTTGTGCACCTTAGACATGCAGCTGTAACACAAATGTACTGTTCAGCCTTCTATCTGTGTATGTTTCACAGGTTTCTGATGACATGTGCTGAACCTATAGTGATGTGACCGAAAGACTCATGGCTCTGCAAGTTTGCCAATAAAGGAGAAGTATAAATACATCTTATGAACATGTACCTTAGGAATTTAACCTAAGTGTTACAACTTTCAAAATATAAATTTAGCAATCCAAAAGAGTTATTTCAATAAGCAGCAGTGTGCTGTACTTATGCTGTAAATTTGTATCCTGATACTGAATCAACAGTACATTCTATGGTATTTTGGAATTTAATGTTTTTAAATGTTTCTTCTTTACATCTTTGTGGATCAAATTGCCTTTAATAACCCATAATCACTACTACATATTTTTACTAAACAACATAACGTTGTTTAAAGGACTGTACTCTTTGATGAGATATGAACACTTTGACAATATCATTTGTGCCACAATGATGCCACACAGAAGAAGATGAATTTGGGAAGCTTTATTATCTTAGACAATCAATGTTGCAATTAGATGTTACCTCATGAGAAATCTGGAATGCAAGGAACAGAATAAATCCAATAGAGTCATAACCAGATAATGGCTCAAAAGATTTGTTTCTCTTGCTAATGGGGCAACATTGTCAGATTTCCCAGAAGAAAAATCTCTGATAGTATTTTAAGACCATGCCTACTCACAGAAATAGCACTTATTTGGCATTATGTAAGTAAAACAAATTACAAAACATGTTGATCAGTCTTTTGTTTGATTTTCCATAAGATTTGAGTTCAAATTGCCTTTGAAAATCTTCCCGTGTCAGGAAACCTACATCCATTGCAATGTTTAAGTAATGCAAAGCAGGCCCAGAGCTTTAGTAACTTAGGATGTGATTCTGTCATATTTCATAAGGTGAGCAATACCAGGCATTGAAGAGGAGACCTCCAAGCAAAACCAGATGTTGCAGGAGGTGGTGCTGGTGACTGTAAATTGACATGCTTCCCTCTGAGTCAGTGCTGAGCTGAAGATTCAGCAGACCAAGGTGGTGCTAGGGATACTGTTGAGTATCCTGTGTGTGATTCAAAGTCAATTGAAATCATCTTTCATGCTAATGGTACATCTTTAAAAATCTGGGGGCAGTCAGAAGGAACTATAAATGGAAACAGAGAAGGAAATATGTCATTTTCCAGATTAGAGTACTGATTCATGTCTGTCTGACAGGACTCCATACCTAATGTGGAAGTCTGAAGGCAAATATGCCCAAACAGGGATTTTACACAAAAAGTGAGTTTCCTTAAATGTAATGATGCGTTGGTATGAATAGTTATTCTGTAGCAGGATCACTATGTTTCTATTCAAGCTATTTTTAGATGTGCTTTTTTGTTTGTTTGTTTTTAGAATCAATTCTATATGTTTGTTTTATTTATACTGTTTTATACTGTTTGTCTAGTACATTTGCCTCTTCTTGTGGTAATAATAATTTATTTATTTTTTTGGAAGTGAATGAAGTCCGTCTTGTTAGGAGTAAAATACTTTAAAAAATGTACCTTCTGAAAGCTTGTGACCTGTCAACTTTTAACACAGTAGTTTCACAGAGTCAGTTGTGACAGCCTTTGGAGAATGAACATTGTGACAACAGCTTGAAAGCATACCCAAGTTTAGTGGTGTGCAAGAAAGTTCATCACTACAAAATGTTCATGACCTCCTGAGTCAACACCTAGACCCCCTCAATCTTTCTGTACTAACTGAAGTAAGAAACATCCTTATTTTTCCCCATGTTCTTCAGAATTCTTACATGACCACCTATAGTGGCTGAAGCTGCAGACAGCAGCTGAGATGGGAAAACTATCTATTCATTTCTTTTACACATTTTTCACAGACTGCTCAGAATCGTGAGGACTAGAAGAGATCTCAAACTATCAGCAAATACAAGGCCTTGAAGGCATGTAGTTAGAAGGTAAAAAGATTGGTCAAAAAGGGTCTAGTACTCAGATACTGCATGCTTGACACCTTTCAAAACTTGCTATATTTTAGAAATAGTTTATAGCATGTTCCTGTCATCACAGCAGCTGGGCTAGCACAGAGTACCATAGCCTCGCCAACAGAAGAGAAAGAGCTTGTGAGAATGTTCCATGTCCAGTGCCTCTTTGCTTTATGTATATCATCATTCTTCAGACTGGAGCCATTTTTAATGTGCCTTAAACAATCTGTCATTAACAATTCACTAGCATAGCTATATTCTTGGATAATACATTCATCTATTAAAGGCATATGTAAATATCATGAATATTTTCCTATGTGGTCTACTGTTGTTTTAGCTAAGGTAATTAACACTTCAAAGCAATGCAGAGTCTGTCTTTTGGAACATTCTTAATAAAGTCTTTCCTTTTCCACTTTCTGTAGTGTGTTTCTTCCTGAACCACAAACAAGCAGTGTAAATGAAAGAGTGGTGATAGATGCAGTAAAACTTGTTACAGAATTATCAACTCCATTTTCCCAGTGTCTTTTCTTTGCATACGGGTCCCAGCTGTGTATTGAGTGGAAAATTATTCCTACCTAGAGAGCTAGGCCCATCAGCCTTCTAAATTGTTTATTGTAGCACAGTTCGTTTTCTCTCCTCTACATTCATGAGAGCCTAACAAACCATCCATGCTCATCACATGGTGATTACAATTAGTCTATAAGACTGTAGATGTGGTATGAGTAATGCATCATATCCTGTGTTAAACAAATTTTCTATTTAAAACTAGAAGATAACTGCTATCTCAAATATCAAATATAAACAAAATCTTGGGCTAATTGTTAGCAGTTTAGATCCTTCCCACAGTTAGATAATTCACTCTTGATTCTTATCTTTCAAAATGCACTGTCTCTTTCATTCAGTTTTTAATTTGACACAGTGATGTTTCTGTTTTTCCTAGACTTGTGTTTTATTGAAAACACAAGGAAACAAATTATGACTGAATGATAAAGGGACAGAAAGAATGCCAAAGACATACTTAATCTGAGAGCCTATTTTCTAAATTTCCCTTCTGAATATCAAGATTTGGACCAGGAAAGAGTTTATACCTTTTGAATTGCTCTTTGAGCACTGCTGCACCTGGGTTATATATTCTGGAGCCAGTGTTCTAGGCAATCACGTGTTCTTGTTCTTCATACAGTAGTATTTTTACATTCATTTCTGGAATATCCCTTTTCTCATTTTCTCTGCAACAGTTAAAAAAAAAATAATAAAAAAAAATCCCTGTCCTTGTGTTATATATTATTTCTTAAATTTTGAAATAGAAGTGATTTTAAATTATATCTTTATCATTTTTAACACAGTATACTTCTGATGCAAATGTTTATAAATCAATTATGTTATTATATTAACCTTTTTCTTGTGCTCTAATTGTCAAATGGTATCACATCAAAGTATCCTCTGTCAATACACTCCCCAACAGAAAAAAACATTTTCTGTTGCCCCATGTAAGTCCACTAATCTCCAAAATTCAAGACTTAAGTCTCACTTACATTAAAATCATAAATATATCTTTGGCCAGTTTAGATTCAGAGACATTTCCAAAAAGAGCCAAACACAATAATATGAGTGAAAGATTAGGCCTTCCATTTTCAACTAAAACAACAACTGATTATTAAATTTCATAAGAAAGGTTCCAGTCAGCAGTGATTTTTACTTATCTGTTCATTTGCTAATACATGTATATTATAAGAGTAAAAATAATATTTTCTTTCCCATAAATCTATCCCTTTGACAGATATTTTATATCAGTGGTTGACTACTCAGCATGCCTGCTTTTTGTTAACATCATTGACAAAGGAATAGACACACGTCTGGGGTACCCAACTGTGTATTATCTACACTACAAATCACCCGTCTTCACTCGTTAGCTCCTGCACTGAAGCATACAAGGGAGCTCAGGTGTTCATATCACCAAGGCATGAATTCTTAAAACTGTGTTTTCTTAAACTGACTGGTGAACTATCATGGGTGAATGGGAAAGCAAAAATAAGAACTGGTGCATCTGAAACAAAAGTTGACACTTTTATAAAAACAGAGATTGAAAGCCTAGCCACAGCACTGTTGTTCAATATCTGGAATCACAGAGAAGGCAGAATGTGAGCTGACATCTTCACTTCATTTACACTTAAGGGCAGAGGACAACCTCTTCAAATAGCAACTTTTTTTGACTCCATTATCTTGAGGTAGTGCAAAACTTTGGATGTATCTCCACCTATAAATTTACATTTTCTTTATTTTTATTTTTAAATATGGTGCATTGAAAATCCATTCTGTAACTCCACTGACTGACTGTATTTGCATCATCATTACCTCTTAGAGCTCAACAAAAGGTAAAAAAAGTACTATTAATTTTGACTTTGAGTGATAATAATGGACTGTGTCTTTTCCAAATAGTGTGCACACTAGGTAAATAACATTATAAGGTTCATGATCATCCTACCAGCCTTGACTTCACATGTTTTCACACTGTCTTCTGGTGCCTCTTCCCTACAAACCCAATATCCTATAATTTCTCAAATAATTGTAAATCATTAATAGTAATACTAAATTTCCTTTCACTGCCCAGGGTAGATAATCAATGATTGAATTAAATATTGCTGAATCATGTACACCATAAGAGGGTTTGATGCTATCCTATCTGTGAGAGAAATATTACAGAAGACTTGTCTCAAGCTTCTTCGTAATCTTTATAATATATGGAATTTTTGATCAAAGGAATCAAGTTCAGCATATTTAATGCCCTTTCCATGGTAAAAGACAGGTGATGGGTATCAGCTCACAATGCAGAGCTGATAATTTGGAGATCATTCATTTAACTAAATAAATAAAAGAATAACTCCAAAGTCTTCTATACAATGTATATGTAAAAAAATTTTGCGTTTATGTGGAATTCAGATAACTTCTTCCTGGGCTGCAATGGAAACAGGAAGCTTACAGCATTGCCTGAACAAATTGTTTCTGTTTGGGAACTGCCTTTGACTGCCTGTGTGGAAAAGCTAGTAAAACACAACTATAGGCTCTTTTCTTCCATAAAGGCATACCAAGAAACTCACACAACTTTGCAGAATATCTTATTAGCTTAAGTCATTCTTCATCTAAGCATTTAGATTTTCCTCAATGTCATCTACAAGGCAAGACTAAAACACCAAAATGCGTTTATCTTGAAGCATGTGCACTATTCTGCTGAAGCCTTTGAGACCATTCACATGCTTAAACTCAAGTGACGGCCTAACAGCTCCACAAAAGGAAGCCAAAGCCAAAGGAATATATTTCCTTTATTATTTCTGACAATCTTAATACAGAAATACAGATACAGAAGAAAGAAAAGGGGAAAAGAAAAAAAAAAAAGTAAGAAAGTAACAATTATCATATAACAACAAATACCTGGCAAGATAGATTCATAGGAGCTTTTATTTTAAAATTCATAGTTTGATACTGGCAGTATTCCAGTTCATCTATGCATTTCTAGCTAACAGTTCAGTTAAAGTTTCTGTTTCTTTGTTTCCATATTTTAAAAAAATTCTTTAAACTGGTTATCTGATTTTCTCAAACCCACCTATGCACATTCCTATTTGCAAGTTGCAAATCCATTGTGTTGTCTGTAGATTTGAATCACACTGTTCCTTCACACAGAATAGCTAAGCAAGCAAGAGACAATGCTTACTTGACACATAGTTCTTCAGTATTTTCTCTGTTTTTCAATATGTATCTGTTGTGGTTTAGCACCAGCAGGCAGCTCAGCACTACACAGCCACTTGCTCACTTGCCCCAAGTGGGATGGGGGAGAGAATCAGAAAGGTAAAAGCACAAATGCTCATGGGCTGAGATAAAGACACTTCACTAGGTAAAGCAAAAGACACACATGCAAGCAAAGCTAACCCAGGAAATCATTTGCTGCTTCCCATCAGCAGACCAGTGTTCAGCAACCTGCAGGAAAGCAGGGCTCATCATGCATAATGGTTTCTTGGGAAGACAAATGCCATCACTCTGAACATCGCCTCCCTTCCTTCTTCTTTATCCCAGCTTTTATTGTTCAGCACAACACCACTTGGTATCGGACATTGCTTTGGCCAGCCTGGGTCAGCTGTCCTGGTTGTGTCCCCTCCCAGCTCCTTGTGCACCCCCAGCCTCCTCACTATCAGGGCAGCACAAGAGGTAGAAAAATCCTTGGCTATGCATAAGCACTGCTCTGCAACAACTACAAACTTTGGTGTGTTATCACCACTATTTTCATCAAAAACCCAAAACGCAGTGTTGCGTGAATGTCTACAAAGAAAATGAACTCTATCCCAGCCAAAACCATGACAGTATCTATAGGCCTTATTTATTGCACAGTATTCAAACTCTCCCTGTGAACCGAATCACTTATTTACTCAGGGGCTTTTCAGTCAATGTCTCAATATTCTGAAATCTGAACACATTCCAAGCCTTAATTAATGTATTGCCTCTCGATCCTGTGAGAAAATAGTATTATACCCTCCAGTTAGAGAAGTGAGAAAATGTATAGTAAAAGCATCCATTACATGGAATGCCTATTCTAATATACTTAAATCTGATTTACTCAAAGTACTGAACCTTATATAGCACCATACATGTTTAGGGTATCCATTGGATGAGCTCCTTGGATTCAGCTATAACTGTATCTTGCAAAAGTACTTTTGCAAATTAAGCACTATATGTTCCAGAAAGTGAGGAACAAAATTAATATTTGAGAACTGGTTTAATAGACTCACTTGCCATTGCAACAACTGCAGAGATCTTTAGAATTTATATTTTTCATGGCAGTATATTCATTTTCTGCACCTCTGAAGACATCCTTTCTGTTCCACTGAATTTCTCCTTCTGTCATGTCAAATCTTTCCAATTCTGCTGTAAATCAGGAAAATATTATACTGACAGCTCCTCTCACTTCATGAGCTTTACTAAGCTGCACAGGTTGTTCATCCAGTACAGCAAAGGTAAAACAATAATTAATAAGTTAATTGTTGATGATAGAAAGTATATGACTATATATAAGTTTGAACAGTTAAGAGGGGCTCTCTAAGAGATATATAATGTAATGGCATAGATTTTAATTTCAAATCCATCAAAAGGTTTCTCATAAGGACTGAAGTTGGATTTAAAAGATAATCAATGTTAATAAGTGGTCCTGTCACAAGATTTCATGAGAGAAATGCCGATAAATGATGTTATCAAGCACTTAGGTAAGCAAGGTCAAGTGTAAAAGTTGTAACTTATTACAATCTCTTGATTTCATTGTCTGACTTTGCACAGGTTTCAGTGCTTAAACAGATTTCAAGGGAGGAAATAGAAGGGTTGTGTCTATTAATTGTCTGGATGAATGAGGAACAGAAATCACTGTTAGTAAATATAGGGGCTTGTATCAATTAAGTAGTCTGAATGGCTTTTTCTTTTTCATTTTGCTGAGCAGTAACATTTTCTTTTTGTTTGGGAACAGCAAAGAGGAGACAAGGACTGTTTTCCCATCAAGGATAAAAGATTCACTGATGTAATAAAAGAATAAAATGATAACCGGAATAAAATTCATGCTAATTAGAAATCTGGTGCCTCCAACTGCATTACATTAGATGCATTGTTAAGAACTACATCTTCAGAATATTCATATTCTTGGGTTGTAAGAAAAAAAGATGGATATTCTAATCTCATATACCCGGAAAATGGCCACTAAAAAAAAAAAATATTGCTACATATTCCAGCTAATTCTCATAATTCAGCAACTGATATCAAAACTCCACAAAACTGAGTCTGTTCATTGAATTTCTCAGGCTTTATTTGTACTTTGTTCCTAGTTTTGTGAAATACTTTTTAAAATGCACTAGCACTGAAATGCAGTAAAAATGGGAAAATGGGTAGAATATTTTATTTCTTAGTTTCATGCTAGTGGCTTTACCACAAATCCTGGTATTTTTCCCAAGCTGAATCAGAAAATGAAAAGTAGTCTCTATGGCCATTACTACAACATATTGCAAAATTCGTTCATTTAAATCATGAAAATTATTTGCATATTAAACCAAAAGCAAATGATGTTGCTTTTCTCAGAAGTATTGTATCACTGTTTTGTAAACAACATAATTCTCATTAGACTGACATGGTGGGAAGGATTTGTATATTTATACTTTATGTGGTACAAGTACCAATATAGTAAATGTATACAGTTCAGTAATCCATGTCTATTGACCTTGTCATTCCGATTCCACTGAGAAAGTGGGAACTGTGTTTTCACATTTTTTATTTACTTGCAGGTTGAAATTAGTTCTATGGCCTATGGGCT
The DNA here is from genome assembly GCF_963932015.1 of Anas acuta. Taxonomy (NCBI): domain Eukaryota; kingdom Metazoa; phylum Chordata; class Aves; order Anseriformes; family Anatidae; genus Anas; species Anas acuta. The sequence goes on along the minus strand of NC_088982.1, from coordinate 16,644,556 downwards.
CCCTGAAGCTACTTCTGTGATTCACTGGATTGCTTCTGCTGTGTTATTGCACATTAGAAATGAAATAACTGCCAACAGCAGTTGCTTTCTGACCAATGCTGTAGGCCAGATATACTTATATTAAAACATGTTGCAAGAGGTGTCTTCAGAATAAAATGAGTATAACAATGTTTAACTAGCCATTATGAATGAGAGCAAACTACACTTGAGCTGTGTTTAATTTTAAGCCCAGGAGAAAACTCCAACTTAGCTTTAAAACAATTTTTAACTGTGTCAACATTACTTGCCTGTATCTTACTGGAAAATTAAACTCCTTTAGCCTGAGGACAATTTGAGCTTGAATGCTTGAATAAAAACATAATTTAAAGCTGCTGTTTATAATACATTTTAAAATCAAAGTTTAAAGTATAGCAAGTCAGGGTCTATGGGATCCAAGATCACTCCTAAATAAACTGAGGTCTGTTTTAGGATATGACCTGAGGAAGAAAGATAGAAAGAGGAGCACAGCTGAACAGGTCTCCCAGGCTGGACAGCCACACAATCAAGGAGCACATACAGCTCTCTGCATATGGCTGTAGAAAACCACCTTTAATAAAATCTCGCAGTAGCAGTAGATCAGAAAAATATTTAAACATTTGCTTAGAGACAAGAAAACAATGGATGAAATTGTGCATTTCCAGGTCAGAGAGGCATATTTCTTGTCTTGTAAAAAATTATCTTGTAAGTATTGGTTTAAATTTTGTTAGCATAATATTACTAATAATATTTTATTAGGTTGAATCCATTTTAGCACTCTTGAGATCTTAGTATCTTCTTTGTACACACAGAAAAATAAAATACTACAGGATGTATCCATAATACTTTCAAAAATCATTTATGTAAATATTTATACACATAAAATACTGGATAAATATCAGGTGACCTTTATTGCTTTGCAATATCTTCACTGTAATCAATATTTTCATAAGTCACAGAACACCAAGAAAAGGATTTTAAGAGTGAGGCTGCAATCTTTGGAGCCAGATACATGAACTTTTCTTTGTTTCTCACACTTGCAGTGATTGCATGCCAGTCTGATAATGTACATTCTGAACACTTTGAAGTGAAATCCCAGCAAAATATTTCATGTTATTTCAAATTGAGAAAGACAATACAGCTTTCTTTAATCAGCATGGCCATTTTCCAATGTTAATAGAATTCTTATTACTGTAACACCTAACCCTGAGCTGCACAGCCCCTTAAGTTCCAAATTGTTTCATGAAAAATCTGACATAGTGAGTTTTATAGGCCTAACACAATTCTAAACACAAAAGAAATACCAATGCACCATGCACCATGATTATTTTTGGAAATACTTAACACAACCACGGCTGTTTAACTGTTGTCCTGCTTGTAAAGAGCTTCTTTATTTCCCAAATCTAATCCAGCAATCATGGAAAATATTAATAGACAGTAATATTAGTAAATGTATTATATTAGCATATAATGTATATGTGTTATATAATACATTTATGTCATATTTGCTTCTCGGTATAGTAAATCCACCAACACCAGCAAAATTAAACAAATATTAAGATATCATCATGTTACAGACATTAACATTTTCAAACAAGAAAATCTGGAAGAAAAGATTTTCTTTAAGAGGCTATCAGCCATTGAATGTTAATAGCTATACTCATAAATTTAATACGCAATAATTGTATTTTTGAGATACTACTGCATATTTAGATATAGTAAATAAGTAAATGTATTAGAATAACTACAGGTAGAAGTGGATTTTGCCAAAACTTAGAATGGCTTTATTTTCCATAGTGAATTATTCCTTTAACTCTGCATGAAAGAAGCAGAAATGTTACAATTCCAGCCTATAATAAATATTTAGTATTCTAAAGAAAAATGTCTTATGGCATTTTGGCAAAACTACAAGCACATTCTAGAGAATTGAATCAAAGCTCTTATTAAATGATTCTCTAAAAATGTGAACAAGCAAACACTATATTTGGAAAAATCATTTACAGAAGTTCATACAGCAGAGATTTCAGCAGTAATAAATGCTTTTTGTAAATTGAAATATTGACAGCAGCAATCTTTACAGCAATCCACCAGATCTTATTCTCAATTCATTAGGTAAAAAGCTAATTTACTACAGTCATTTTATGAATGACTTCCACACATCAAAGCCCAACACCTTGGAAAAATATTTGTTACCATACTGACTGAGATCCTCTGGCATTACTGGTCATTGCATAGCTCAGAATTATGTATAGAGCTCCTACTTGTTTGTGCTCCAGCTCTCCTGCTTTCATTTTTGAAGATCTAAAAACTACAGAAAATATGAAAGATCAAGTGACTGCCCTCAAGACCTTTTACACATATCATAAATAGCCGTTGACCTTTTCTTCTCAGTCACCTCACTGTGGAAAGTGGCATAAAGATATTTTTAAAAACCTCAGCTTCCTGGAGAATCAACTTCAAAATACTATAAGAGAAAATGTAAAGTCAAATTCTAATAGTGAGACAAGACTCATGGTAGCCAGAAAACATGCAAGAGTCTGAAGAGAAAGATGTCAAGGGATTAGAAATGGATAAAATAATGCTCACACTCTACCCATTTCAATTTGTTCTCCCACAAAGAAAGTGTCCAAGCCTATGTACATAATCTCCAAATAATATTGGAAGAGAGTATGTTTACATGGTTCTTTGTCTGGGCAAAATACTATCTTGTATACTGTTTTCAGCGATATCTGAGATATCATACTGAAATTAATGCCAAAAGAAGACATCTCTAAGCCTGGTATTACAGTAAAGAACATATCTGTATTATCACTGTTCCAATTAGAACGTATCAATTTTTCCACTGCCTGTGAAATTCTATATAAAAAGCTCAGCTTTCTAGACAGATTAGAAACCTCTGTGTTGATATTTTAAATATACTACCAGCATTAGTCCCACTCCAACATCTCTGCTACTGATTATTCTCAACAGCAGAATGCTTACTGATGAGACAAGTGAAGGATAAATACTATATGAAGGAGGTTCTCCCAGATTCCCAAGGAAGCACCATAAGAAAGAATATCAGCAAGATGCATTGGAATATGATAAACTCTTGACAATCTGGAGGAAAGTTCACTCTGGAAAGGCCACAGAGGGAAAAAAAATAAAAAAATAAAAAAAAATAAAAAAAAATAAAATAAAATAAAATAATAAAATAAAATAAAATAAAATAAAATAAAATAAAATAAAAGAAAATAAAATAAAATAAAATAAAATAAAATAAAATAAAATAAAATACTGAATATAACAGTGAAGTATTCTAATTGTAAAAAAGCTCTTCAGTGAAACCTTTTTGGAAAGCTGAAGGAAAGCACAAAATTTAAAAACAACTATGACTTTTGCTAACCAGTTCAGACTTTCAGGTAAATCCTCCCTGAAATACATCCTCTTTAACAGTATGTGTTTTAACTCATAAAGATACAGGATAAATTTGATATGCTGGTAAGAAATGCATTGCAGCTTTCTACCAGGAGATACCAAAATATTAACTCCTCTGTTCTTTCAAGTTTAGCCCTGTATCTTCCTCCAAATAGGGGAAAACTGTCTTCTACATAAAGAAGAACTGTAAGGTCAGCTTTAAAAATAGAGTTTTAAAGCCTAGAAAAAGAAATCGAGGTCATGCTTCAGCAAGGGTGAGAGTTTGGATCAAAGGACTTGCATAGAACTGCATTACTGTTAGGTCAATAACAACACAGATCTTCTCTGTGCCATGTTTATGCATTTTTATTGATTTGTAAGCATAGAAAATATTTCTGTCTATCCAAAAACTTCTTACTTCTTTCTCCTAACTGAAATAAATGACTCTAGATTCCATCACTGCAATGGACAGATGTGACAATACAGTGATTGATACAAATGCTTCCAACTCTTATTAACAATTAGTCTTATAATTAGAAATATTAATGTTGCTGCATCAGTTGTTTGTTTTAAGCATCACCATCATCTTCCTCTTCAGGTATATCTTCCTCTTCAGGAATGAAACAGCACAAGTAGATTCAGCAGACTGGAAATAAAATGGGAGGGACCTGAAATGTGTCGAAAGTTGCTTATCATTAGAAATGGTTTTGGTTTCTTTATCACCTGAATTTAAGCTCAAAATCCATTTCCTTCTGAAGCCCTCCAAGATATTTAGGTCAGAAGACTGAAAATGCCCTCTCATTTTTAATAGTGGGTGGAGAAAGAACTAGAGAGAAGCAGAACATACCCCATTCCCGTCTTAAAAACTAAACTTCTGATTTTTTAAAAATGTGTTACAAATGCTGCAGTTTCAAAAGCTATATTGACTTTACCACAGTGGGCTCCTGACATGTTATTTCAGGTTTCTGCATTCTCTGTGCAGTTGAATGTCACATGGCTATGACAAAAGCACCAGAAATCCCACTTCATTTTTTGAACCAATAAAAAATTGGTATTCCCTTAACTGAGTAGAAGGTATTCTGCTGTAAAATGTCAGACTCTGAAGATATATTTCTGAAGAGGAAGGCAAGAATTCTAAATTAATTTGACATATGCAGATAAGATGGAATAGAAATTGAATAAATGCCCCACACAAGAAAGCTTCAACGATTTGGATATACAGAACAGATACTTTGCTCAGGGTAGCTACAAAAATAGACACTCAGGAGGTGGAGAACTTTCTATTCAGGCTGACATTAATAGCCCTGATAGGGCTGGCCTGAGGTGCATTGACACCCTCAGAGAAAATGGGACTTGCACCTCCCTTTTCTCTTTGCCCTCTGCTTCCCATATGCACCCAGTCCATTGTCCTCCAAATCCATCCTTGCTTCCAATGCGTCATGAGGAGAAAAGCATGTACATGTACACACATGAATTGGCTTGCTCATGTTAATGATAACCTTTCCTACAGATGGCGTGCAGGACAAGGATAGAGATTACAGAACAGAAATAAGTCTCCAAAACATTTAAATCACATAAATTGGGAGAATACTAACAAATCTTCTTTGAAACAGTAATAAAATAATGTGCTTGATTTTACATCATTGGGTTAAAATGGCACCCTAAAGTGAAGAACTTTCATTTGGCATCTGGTTAAGTATAATTGCCTGGAAACATATTCCTTAAAAAAATTAAATCTATCTTTTGATATGATTACAATGGTTATAATAAAACTGTGCCCTTAGGTCATATATCCTAATCAACAGTTACTCCATCGTACCTCAGATCTCAATTTTGTGCCTCCAAATATTTGGAGAATATGCAGAAACAACACAATGTACTTCCAGCAGCAGTAAAACAAAACATAAATTCAGACATGCTAGTATTGAAGTCAAGGGCTATCTGTACAATGATACATACCATGAGTGTATTAGTAATATAGAGCTGACTTAACATACATGAATTTTCAAAATGCTTTTTACAAATTTCACCACTGAAAGCTCTTAAAGATAGTAAATTTCTTGGAATAACAGAAAAAAAAATATTTCCAAAGATTCTTGATATGCTAAGGGATAGGAAACAATTAATAATAATATATTTTTTCTTCAGTGAAGGGAATTTTCCAATGAAGCTCTATGAGGATGTGGATATCTCTGCTATTCACAAATTACATACATGATCTGGGGATGTTGATGAATACTGATTACAAATTTTACTGACATTGCTAAATTATTTAGCATTGTGAAAACAAAAGCTAGCTGCAAGAAGCTACAGAAGGTTATCATGAGTGTCTAGACAAGAAAATATCAAATATCAACAGCCATAATACAAAACAACTATTAGTATGACTCTAAATTAGCTATGTCCACTCAAAACAGTTTTATGAACGTCTAAATAAGCTTCAGTTCATATTCATATAATGTCATAAAAACAGCAGAATGGTAGATATTGTAAGAAAAGGAATACAGAATAAAGTATATCGTATATTGAATGTAGTTCTATGTTCCCAGATCTGAAAATTCACTCTGAAGAACTAGAGAATTTACAGAAATGTATACATTGGATGATAAAATGTTGTTGTTTAATTGGGAGGGATGAAAAAGACCAGGTAGGTAGAAAAGAAACAACCATGAAATTAATATGATGAAATCCTATAAAATCTTGACTAAACATAAATGAACTTAGGAGACTTGGTTATCAAGTGACACACTTAAAGCAAACAAAAGGAAACACTTTTCACAAAGCACATAATTAAACTGTAGAACTCATAACTGCAGGATGTTGGAGATGTCAAAAGCTTAGGTGGGCTTAACAAGCAATTAGAAAATCTTACGGAATAAAAAAATTCATCAAAGGCTATTATGATACAAACACCAAATATATATATATATATATATATATATATATATATATATATTGTTTCACACTCACAACTTCCCTGAGCTATGGTTTGACAGAAGCTAGAAGCAATACCAGGAAAAGTTTTGCTATATACTTGCCCCGTTCCACTATTCTGTCCCAAAACCTCAGTCACTGACCACTGCCAGAATACCAATCTACTTGAAAAGTATTAAGAAAAAAAGTATTAAGTATTAAGAAAAGGATTTTCTACTTGAAAGTATTGTTAGTGAAGATTATAGTTAATTTGCATGTTTCAAAATATGCAACTTTTTAATATCAATTTCAAAACAATTTACTAGTATTTGTTTAGCAGCAAACACTGTGAAAGAATATGACTCCTCAGGCTTGCTCAAATGTTAGACCAAAGCTATCTTATATCAGACTGCCATTACATCATTACATAACATTGGCCCATCTTCAGTTGATATGTCAGGAATATTTCACATTACACAACCATACCATTTGCACATAGAGAAGATGTAACTCACTGTTAATAGTCCCACAATACATGTTAAAATTCACCCTTTCATATCCAATCACATGATTAATAAAAGTACTGTTACCCAGATGCTTTGAGGCTGTTTCTTCTCAGAAGGATATTACAATGTCTTGATGAAGTAGCACACCAGAGCTCCTGAATGAATACAAGCCCAACAAAGAAGCTGCTATCCCAAACACCACTTAAGCACTGACTAGAAATAGAACTCTGATTGTTTATCTGGTTTGTTCTTGAGCAAATTATTTCAGGAAATCCCATCTATACTCCTGCACAAAGTGACTCTGCAGACTTTGCTTATTTAGCAATACAAAGAGCACACTGCAGCTCTCTGTGCTCTGTTATCTGTGCTGATCTGAAAACCATCTCTGGTAAATTTTAAGTTGCTAAGACTTTCTAAAATGCCAGGCTTAATTTATTTATAGTCTCAACTCCATTTTCTTGATTTAATTGATTATATCTATTCTAGAAATAAAATGTTATTTGTGTTAGTTCATGATTTCCTGGAATTCAGGCACTGGGGGAAAAAGAGACGTATAGGTGGTCTCTTAATTTAAGAGATTCTCTGCTGCTAAATGTAGGGAATAAGAACAAATAGTGCAGAGTCTATGCCTTCTAAAACAGCTGTATCTTAAGCAATAAAATTGTATTGGAGGCTGGCAATGAGTGATGTCACTCAGAGGTCCATTTGGGGACTGGTGCTGTTTAATGTCATTACCAGTGGGACTGAGTGCACCATCATCAAGTTTGCATGTGACACCAACATGAGTGGAGCAGTCAATGCAGCAGAAGGAAGGGATGCCACCCAAAGGGACCTGGACAAGTTTGAGAAGCAGCCACATGAACTTAATGAGGTTCAACAAGTCTAAGTGCAAGGTGCTGCACCTGGGTCAGCACAATCCCAGCCATGAGCACAAACTGGGAGAACTCTTTGAGAGCAGCCTGCAGAGAAGGACTTGGGAGTTCTGGTTGACAAAAAGCTCAACATGAGCCAGCAGTGCATGCTTGCAGCCCAGAAGGCCAGCTGCATCCTGGGTTACATCAACAGAGGAGTGCCTAGCAGGGTGAGGAAGGGGATTGTCCTCCTCTGCTCTGCCCTCATGAGGACCCACTTGGAGTGCTGCAGCCACATCTGAGCCCCCCATCACAAGAAGGACATGAACCTGTTAAGGAGTACAGAGAAAGGTCACAAAAACAATCGGAGGGCTGGAGCATCTCTCCTATAAAGAAAGACTGAGAGAGTTGGGGATGTTCAGCCTGGAGAAGAGAAGGCTCCTGAGAGACCTCATTGCAGCCTCTCAGTACTTAAGGGGGACTTAAAAGAAAGACAGGGAATGACTTTTTTACGTGGGCATATAGTGATAAGACAAAGAGGAATGGTTTCAAGTTACAAGAGCTGAGATTTAGATTAGCTGTTAGAAAGATATTCCTCAGTCAGAGGGAGGTGAGGCACTGGCACAGGTTGCCCAGAGAAGCTGTGGATGCTCCATCCCTGGAGGTGTTCAAGGCCAGGCTGGACGTGGCTTTGAGCAACCTGGTTTAATGGAAGGTGTCCCTGCCCATGGCAGGGGAACTGGAGTCAGATGATCTTTAAGGTCTCTTCCAACCCATCTATGATTTTATGATTATGTGTGTTTATAACTGACACGGGAGTAAAGACCAATATCATCTTTGTTATTAGTTTCTAATTATATTGGCAAAGACAAAAGAAAATTAAGAAAATTATGCTTTCCATATTTAAAACAAACTCTATAACCCTTGACCAGAACAGCTACAACCTATGCTGACTGATATTACCCTTTGGGAAGGTTCCAAAGGAGAGAGATATCAGTTTACAAAAAGTGTGTATGCTAGAAATTGATTCAGAGCAGCTTCTACTATGGCAATAAACTCCAGAAAGAAAGTCTAGGTTATACCATACAATAGACAAATTTCTTCTACTTAAGAGACACTAACTTTGCTCTCCTGATACTGTAAATCCACTTAGGAATGAAATTTCTCTACACCTGAGTGACAATAAATGAATTTTCTGATCAACAAGAAAGGTCTGCTGGCAGCCAGGCCTATCTAGTCACAAATTTTTCTCCAGTCACTGTTTCTGATGACTTTCCCTAAACTCTAAAGACAGATGCAGATACAGCAAATGGTCTGGTCAAGATATATTAAATGCCATTAGCAGGATAAAGGCAAAATCTCATTTCATCTAGCCTTATGTTATCATAATGAAGCAGGAACAGAACTTTAGCAAATAGTAGCTGGCATGCCTCCAATGAATTCATGCTAAATTGTTCTATGTATCCTAAGGTTTTTTCAGTCTAGAAATACTAAACTCAAAAAAAAAAAAAAAAAATGTATATTAGAATGTCATTTCAACTTTATCATGCTTAAGTTGTAATACATGTAAATACTATGTCTTACAACAGGTCAGATATTAAGAACACTTCAATCTTGATGAGATGTTATCTTTCTAGAGAGCACTCTCTACTTTTTGTTAAGGGGTCATCTGAGCTATATTCAATATAGGATTTTCTTCAGTCTGCAAAATAAAGTCAGAATTTCCTTGGAACAGGAGAACATTCATTCTAGATACAGACCATACCAGTGGCAGCTACCAAATTCCCCTTAGAACACCAGACATGGGGGAACATCAACTGCTAGTTGGTGTCTATTTCTCATTTAGCATTCCAATCACTCCCATTATATGGGAATAAATATAACTGTTTTACAGGCCACATGTACATCAGTCTTTCAAGAAGTTCTTTTGGGTACTTGGATAACTGGTTTTCCAACATATATGTCTACAGACAACCTGCAGCATAATTGCTGCATATTGCACAATTTCTGGGAAGTTTTACTGAACACTGAGTATCCTTGCAGAAATGGTTTCATGTTGTAAGGCAACAAACTTTGTTTTACCTACCTTGAATTTTCTTCTGCAATACTTTCAGAGATATAATATCCTTATAAGGTATTAGAAAGCAGAGAAAACAAAAACAAAACAAAACAACAACAACAAAAAAAACCTCCATAACTTAAAATACTGAGGACATCTTGCTACCCGTTCTATGTCCTGTATATTGTTATGACATTCCAGAGAAAGCCTAAATCTAAAGTGAGTAGAAAGTATAATGCCTATAAATGCCTCTAATTCTGCTTATTTTGCAGTCGCAAATAATTTTGATTTTTTTTTAATTTTTTTTTAGCTGTTTTGCTTACCTCTTATTCTTCTTTCCTATGCAGAGCAGTTTTTAGGCTGAAACCTATATTGGGTATATGCACAAGTTTAACTACACAACAGTGGGTTAAGTTCAAGATATCCAGCAAGGTTAAGATAGCTAGGCTAGCAAGGAGATGAAAAGTTCACAACCAGTGCACAAAAACACAAGCATACAAACAGCAAAGTTCATTGGCAATATTCATAGATAAATATTCATCTAACAAAGAGTAATGACAAATGAAGGCATTAACAACCCCAAGAGTTTCTTCCTGTCTCTTCCCAAGGGGCTGCCTGTTCTGCAGCTTCTTGGCAGAACAGGTCATATGAGAACTCCATATGGAATAGCGGTAGTATTAATCAGCTGATGGAAGCAATCTGAAAAGAATCTGAAACTGACTTTGCCTGAAATGGATAAGGCACAGCTCTTTGTCCAGCACAGCTGTTTGAATGGCAACTTCCAGCTAGCAGATTACAGGTTTAGGGAGCTGAGCATAGTAACATCCTCATTCAGCACAGCTAGATCTAGAAGAGATCTGATCATGACCCTTTTATAATAGCCAGCCCAAATTATCAAGTAGCAATTTTTTTTTTTAACCACAAAGTCGGGAAAAAAAAATCTAAAGCAAGAGGAAGACATTTGGATATATGTTTTTTTGCACCCTGTCAGATTTGAAAAGAAAGCTTGAGGTTTCTTTCTTTTCTCTCTTCTTTCTAAGCAAGAAAATTCAGTCCTTGCCTGTAGGATATTCTGTGACTGGAAGGAACAGTGAAAAAATGTGATGAAAGTAGAGCCCTTTCTATGCAAAACTCAGAATTATAATAAGTTTGATAAAAATATATATATTTATTAAAGCTTCAAAAATTTGTCCTGCCTAAGGAGAATGCCATATGAAGGCACATTAAAAATTTTTCTAGCAAAATTAGATAATATTTTCCCTATTGCCATTACAATGTATGGAAAATATTGGAAAGTAGTAGATTTGTTTTCACAAAATCTTTGTAAATCACACAGACTTAATCTTTGGTTTTTATCCCAGATCTCCTTCATTATCCAGCCTCTGCAATAAATGCCAAAACATTCTAAGGAATTTGCTTAACATCATTTGGCCAGTGCCTGTTATCACATTATAAAACTAAAGTAAAACAGGAAAAAGCATCTTTTTTTACAGCAATATGAGTTGTACTATTCCTAAACTTATTTTACACTTAACCTTCAAGCTATCATGCTGTAGGATATAAACCAATCATCACTGACAGAGATTAACAAGAAATTTCCTCTACGGGCAGAATATTTCATAAGTGCTCACTGCAGGGTTTCTTGCACTTTCCTCTAAAGCATCTGGTAAAGGCCATTGTCAGATGAAATAATAGCATAAGAAAGCTGTTAGTCTGTTCTGGAATGGCTCCACTTCTATGCTAAAGTTTTTGTCCTTGATCTTCATGTATCTTCTGCCTGCAGTTTGAAAGAAGCAATGCAGATGTCTTCATACCTATTGTCAGTTAACTAGTCAAATCTTTTTCTTATCCTTGCTTACTTCAGTAGAAGTGCAGCAACTGATGTCACAAAGAAACATAATTCATCTTAGCTATCATGTTCATACTCCAGTTATTCTTCTAGGCAAGCTTTTGGAAATAAAACTATGAAGTTTTAAATCATGAATTTTAATGGAGTAAGAGTCATCTTCGAAACATTCCTGAGATTTTTAGTGTTACCAGAAAGAAGACACTACATAATTATTTCTTCCACTGAGAGAGCAGAAGCAAACCTAACTTTGATAGGTTAACAACAAGAATGACATGTATGGGCTCATAAACTTCTGATTTCCACATATCAAATTAAATAAAGTGCAACTTAATCTTCAGTTTATACCTGAATCAAGAATTAATGTCCTTTTGAAACAGTTGTACATACCATTTATTAGCTTAAGAATTAACTAGTTCTTTGGTTAACATCTCAAATTAGCTCATTTTTCTGACTAGCAGTATTTTGGATTAGAGATGTTGAATGCACATGTTAAAAAACAGAAACTAATTTAAAATATCAACACATAAAATGATTATAAGGATGTTTGTGCACCTCTAACAGTCATTCTTTTGTTTTCTGGTTCTGATCTGATTGGAAATCATGAGAATTACTGTGATGAAAACCACAATTCAAAGTTAGCCTGTAATGTACCTAAACATGTACAGAGGTATATGTGACCTCTGTGAGGTCACATATGTGAGTGTCACTGAATCTAGTTACCTGTTTCTGTAGTTGAAAGAAATAGACAACAAAAGACTACATTTTAAAACCTATTATGCAGAACAATTTCCTTGAAGGTTGAAGATAAGTTCCTAGTTTACTGAAGATTCTGAACGTACATCAGTTAGAGAAATTCCCACAGTAAAATATTCCAGCCATACAGCCATAATTTTCAAACTATGAAAATTATGATGATGAATTCATCAGTCACAACCCAATGAGTTTGTTGTTCTGATTGCAAAATATTGGTTTCTTTTAAGAGATCTGTCTGGGAAAACAAATTTATTTTGCATTCTTTGTACTATCAAAAAAATATATATCTTAGATACTACTGTGATAAACACTGGCACTGATAGAGGAACTAACAATGTCACTGGCAAGTAACTGAAACTGATGATGATATTACAATGTGAGTACAACAAAAGGTTACTCAGAAGTGGCTGCAAGAGAACTCAGCTGTTGTTTTGTGTTCCTTGGCACTGATTTGCCAGCTAAGCTTTAATGATAATGATAATGATAATGACAGGAAGATTTAATACGACAAAATGATAACACTTGTTTAGTGGGGTTTTCAGTCCATTACCATTGTCTGAGTTCATAATCTGAGCTAAGATTTTAGTACAGTTCAGGTACTTTCCATGTACATGTGTATACAGTTTTCCAGTAACTGGTCAACATGATGATGGTGGTATTAATTAATGCACAGGTTGTTACTGGGTCTTTTTTACTAGTTTCCTCAATGCATCAAGTTTTGCACATATGTAGCATAAAATTAAATGACCTGAAAAAGACAAAGGCAAAATATGTATATCACTTTCCTAACATCCAACCCACTTTATTAAAAATATTAACCCAATTGAGTTATTCTATAGTACATCAAAGGACATTATATTCACTCTGAATAGCTTGCACTGTGGCATTTGTCTTTATAAAAGTGTTGGTGTGTCATTTATGCTAATCAATCTGGCAAGTATTTGTCTTTCACTACAATTCATTAAAATGCATTGAGATTATGCAATAATCATGCATTCCTGATACATTAACATGTTAAATCAAGATATTAGCCAAGGAATTTTCTTGGATTATGAGACTTTTTTGCATGATATAGATGATACTAGAGACAAGTGAGGCACTGCTCAGATAACTTAATATTCATCTTTATATTTGTACAATTAGGACTGTATAGTGTCTACTATTTAAAACACCTGGACACCAACATAGTCATTTTATAAGTTAAAGAATTTGTGTAAATTCTTAAAGTTAACTGTTTTAGAAACCTCCACACAATGAATGTTCAGTCCTTTTATCAATATTGACTGTTGTATAACCGAGAGTGTTTCCTCCTTGCAAGAGGAAATATACCCCCTGAATTCAAAAAGAAAAGATTTTTTTCCACCTATAATCAACACATCAGTACTTGTTATTTATTAAGTCAAATAAAAGGCAAGTAGAATCATGTTTGTTCTTAATACGTGCATGCATTTTTTCAGAAAAACTCAGCTTTAGCCTACATTCATTGGATGTCAATGGTAAAATTGTCATTGATGTCAGTAACACTTTTAAACTGTAACAGTAAAAATAAATTTTAAAAAGCTCGTGATTCAAGCCACAAAAAAAAAAAAAAAGTCTGTCTTTAAAGTAACTATTTTTTTTAAATGATAAATATGTGGAGCTTTCTGTTTTGTGCTTTAGATCACTTAGAAATCTTTTTTCCAAGTGTTTTCCTCCATAATCTTCAGGGCTGAAAAAAATATTTTAAGTGAAAACTGAGATTTCTGCATATTTCTACAAACCAATAAAATGAATTATAATGAAAAGAATGAAAACACACAATATTATTTCCCATCCCTAAATCTTTGGACTTCCCAACCTTGTTTCCCCTTACAGAAGTCAGCTGACACCAAGCTTTCTTAAAAATTCCATCTGGACTAAATATGTTCTAATAAAGAAGATGTTGTGAAAAGTGTCAAGGAAAAATATCTTGGATTCTTTTCTGTACATAATAAAAAGACCAATAGCATGTGAGAATGGAAAAGCATTAATACTCCTCAAATTGTCTGCTGGACAGCATTCATGGGAAATCTTTTGATTAATATTTTGTGTAAATTTCAAAGAAATTATATGTTTTCTCCATATTTCTCCATAAACTAAAACATGGGCTAATGCCAATTACTTTAAAAACATTTATGTTTTCAAACAACATTTCCAAAAGGTTAGTACATGTGTCAGAAAACAAATAAATAAATAAATGATAGTATTAGCAGTAATGGAGGGTAGAATGGCTCAGAAATACACAATGCAGTTGAAGAACAGTTGCAGCCTTTTCATAAAATCCTGTGTTTTGTAAAATTAAAAGGAAATTTGGATCAGAAGAGTCATATGATAACTGTGGAAATCAACAAAGTTCAGGGTAAGCTTTTTTACTATCTTCAGAACCATTAAAAACTTTTCAGGTTTGAATGGGAATTCTGCCATCTCGTGGACGTCGTTTTATCTACAATACTGTTCTGCAGCAAATTAATGTAGAATATAAATACATATCACTTTTGCAGACACTTAAAAATAAATTTATGCTTTAGCAACTGTACGATAACTTGATAAATTTGAAATATAACCTAGTCATACAAATGCCCTTCAGTTAAATTTTGCACAGCAGTTTACCTGTAGTTTAAAAAGAACTTTATCCTTCTTTCCTATTAATTCTACACATTTAAAGAATTTATGTAAGTATTCTGCATTTAATGTTTACTACTTGAAAGTATTTCACTGCACTTTTCTGTGTCCTCAGAAATATTCCTGAGTTTACGTATATTTGGCAATTACATATAATTTGCTAGCATGCAAGATGCAGAATATCAAATCCTATTTCTCCACAAGTATTTTGAAAAACAATAAGAGATGATGATGATAGCCTACACGTTAAAATTACTGCAAGAACTGGGAATTATCAATCACTCTTGTGGTATAGCACAATAGATTTCACTAGTGCGCCTAGAAAATTTATTATATATATGGTCTGTATGATCAGAAACACCTGGTGACTCTTGTGTTCACCACAATAGTCTTGTGAAAGTTTTTAAAAAATCACCACTTAAAGTTCTGAGTCAAAAAGATACAAGTCAGTCATCACCCTTAAAAGTAAGTCTTTTGAACTTGCTCACCCACACGGAGTTCACACGTTAAGCTCAGCCCAGAGAAAACTGAAGTCCTTTGGAACAGCAGTTTTCCATTCCATCCATCTACTTCCCCAAACTCTCCTCCCCCAAACACACTCACTGCAATGGTAGCTGCTTCCCTGACACCCCAAGAATTTCCCACTCTGGCAGATTTCGTCTTCTGTCTTTTTTGACCACCTTTTTTTCAAGAGTTCACTTCCACCCTTTTCACAGCCCTTGTATTTCTTCTCGCTCTTTATGTTTTCTTTTTTACATTTTTTCTCTTTGCATTTCCCCCAGATTCCTAAATTGGACTGAATGAGCAACCACAAGTGTGAGGCAGAATAAGGCATGAATTAGTGGGTGACTGAGTCAAGCAGGAAAGAGACAGGATGGTGAATGAAAGAAAACCATGTATGTGGGCGATTGTTAGCATGAGGAGAAAATTAAAGCAAGTAAGTGGGTGGATGAGGAATGAACAATCATAGCTAAGCTGAAGGAGAGAACCAAAGTACAATTAAGAAGCACTGTGAGGAAAAAGGACAAAGAAACAAACCTACTCAGGAAGGTTTTAATGGAAAACTTGGAAAGAAAATTCAAAGTAACTGGAATAAAAGCCTTTAAAACATGAAAAGCCACAGAGCCCAAATAAAAATAACAGCAAAGGGCTTGAGCTAGGAAATACTACCATAATACAAACTATATAAATAAAAGATAAAAAGGAAGCCAGAAGATAGATGGTATGTTCATTCCTTTCTCTAACATAATTTAGTTTATATACTAAAAGGAGGAACAGAAAAGGAATGGGAATTTGGTTCAGGAAGGTGATGAAAGAAATCCTTTCAGTCCTCATCTCATAATTCAACTTCTTATACCCCTCCACATTAGCTTCACTATCTATCTCCCAGTGAACCCTACACCAGAGACCAAGTCGATTCTTGTTATTTTTGTATCCCAGCTACTCATTTGAAAAACGGTCACTTCATGTACAGCACTGCTATTTTAACCCTTCAAACCCCACTTCAGTCAGCCAATCCCGTGGTGTTCCTATCTCCTCATATATCAAGCAAAATAATCAATTTTCTGTTAGGTAGATGATGTCTTGAATCTTTATATTCTCATTGTTTTCCCATCACCTTGAATAAAATTGTTAAAGGGAGAATTTGTCCTATGCTTTAAGCTGACAAGAAACAAAACTGAAAAGAAAGCCTAGATAGACTTAATTTAATTTCTTATATATTTATCTGTGAACAGGAGCTGCAAACATTAAAAAAGCAACACTTTTTTTTTTTTCTCACTAAATAGATATAATCTACTAGATTTGGGTCTGCATGCCCATACTCATACACACACAGAGAAAATCTGCTTTGCTGCCATATGTTAAGATTGCTTAACTCTGATAATAGCATCATGATAACATAGTGGCATAGGTTTCAAAACAGCCTGCACAATCCTGCCCACGACCCCTGGGTAATTATTCAGTATCTGTGTAGCTATAGCATCATCACTCATTCTAGCTGCAAATAAGCAAATCTAGTTCTTCTGCACATGCTGTAATTACTACATGCCGAGGACAAGGACAACATCCAGACTTATTTATAAACAAAATCTTATTTAAGAAAGGCAAAGAATTTAGCCAAAATATTATTTCGACTAGATATTAAGACAAATACTGAAAAACAAGCTTTAATTACAGAATGCTATAGTTTTCTACAGATCGTAATGGATTTCTCACCAATTCAATGTGTGGATATACACGCCATTCAATGTAAAAGCCTATGCTGGCATTGAATGAAGTGGCTGAAATTTCTACGTGTAACCTTAAAATAAAAAATAAACTGGGAAAAGCAAAATTCCACTTGAATGAGTTAGTGAAAACTGTTTGATAAAGAAACAAAGTCATAAAATATTTACTTTGTGGGAAATCAATTTACTAGTATTTATACAGAAGTATTATTAAAAACTCCAAATAACCTAACTTCAGAGTTAGCTGTAAGACATACACAGAGCAATTCAGAGACTAAGTATTCTTACTATGTCAGATAATTAAAGACTAGCATTAGCGTTTGTACCAAAAACAAGCTAAATTATGAATGCATGCTCAACTGGGATAAAATGCTGCTTTCTAATTGTGTCTTATTTGGTCATGTTGTTGAATAACTAACTCTGAACATCTTCTACTTTGGGACACCATGTCAAGCCTATTATCTGCTAAATGTGCCTATTAGAGTAAATGTATTCACTTACATGCTTTAGATGCTGCAGTGGGGTGAAGAACAGATTTCACAATAACAGTAAAGGTACATCAGCTAAACCACTTCAGAAACCTTGGAACATGTTTTGAAAGAAAATAGATGTCTAACAGAATCTATGAGCTAAAACACTGAATCTATATTTTGTATTGTATTAAATCAAGCCAGAAATATATCCTGAAATAGAAATGATTAAGAAAACCAGTAAAAAGAATCACCTCTTTACTACAATAAATTTTTTAGTAGAAGACTCCTCTCTTCTCACCATTATGAAAAGTTCATGAGCATTTAATATCTGTACACTTTGAATCATCTTTGTGGGTAAAAGTGCAACTGGCTATTTATGCAATAGTATCTAATGACAGGACATGTTAGGGAATAAGATCTAATTTAGACTGAGTAATCTTGTTCAATGCTGTCTGCTTAATATCAAAAATTGAAGCTAAGCCACAGGTTATTATGTTGGTCAATGAGGAGAGAAGTGGCATCAAAATTAGGAGACCTCGGTTCTTTTCCTGGCTTTGCTACTTAATCATTGGGCTTGAGCAAATTTTTATATATGTGCATGTATGTATATATATGTATGTAGATGCAGATGTGCATGCATACATAAAAAGTGAAAACAATGTGTGCAAAATTTGAACACTTGTCTTTAGAATGCCGAACGCTATTCTTATAACCATTCAAAACAGATCCCAAAACACAAAGTATTTCAAGGCATACAGTACACTACTTAACCAGCTACCATTTTTCCCTTGCTATACTATTTTAGGGAGCACATTTCTACTTAAAAGTCAGTGCAAAATTTGTGTGCTACAGTATAATGAATACTCTGAAAGGGCCTCAAAGGAATTAATTTAACCAATTCACAAATATTCCACGAGTGCAGAATATTCTTAAGCAGCAGCTAAAGAATAAGTTGACTATGAACTAAAGGCTATGCAGCTAGATTTCCTTAGACATATACCTCAAAAATATACATGTAAGCTAGCACATTTTTGCTTTGTTCATACCAAAGTCACAGATTTGTAAGGTTTAAATTCAGGTCATTTTCATCTACTCTTTCATCTACACAAGCACAGTCCAGAAATTTGGTTTCGTATTTTAGGAAGTATTACATCTATGTGTAAGTGTGTTTTTACATAAGATACCAGAAATCTTACTTTGAAATCCAGAATTCAAAGCGCAGCAATTTGTTGGTTATATTTTAAGTAAACAAATACTGACACTGATTTGGATCTGAACAAGGAGGAAAGTTAACAAAATGTGACTAGCAAGTAGAAAGGTTTTTCTTTTTTGTCATCTCTTCCCCCCTCTACCCTCCTCTTGCCCCCAGTTATATTTTTGTGACCTTCCCCGTAGCCTATAAATAAAACAGAACAGTGGCTCTGCTTTGGCAAGTGAAAAATCAGACTTTGAGAGAGAAGTTGAGATCAATAGACTGCTATTTTGTAGAGGAAGCCTGGAATATTAGTCCCAGAAGGCCAATATATGTCTTTGGACAGAACTCCCAAGTTTTATTTTCTTTATATTTAAAACATTTATGCATACACATGATACTGCCAGCTTTAAAGGCATGAAGTATAATGTCTATCTGTGGGGATTAGGGACATGGTGGTGATGCTCTTCAGTCACACAGAATGTTTCACAACCCTAGAGATCAAAATTCCATACAATCATCATTTCCTAAGTCATTAGGAATGACAGCATCAAAACAGGGAATAGCACAAGATCCATTAAGCACGTGATACAGTGAGGAGCAAAAGAATAACCATGATTTAGCCAGTTTTAGTGTCTGATGATAAAACAGAAGGTAAACCAGAATTAGCATACAGAAACTCCAGGTGCTAAATGCAAGGTCCACACATCACACAGCACTTCCACAAGAAGCTTGTCTCCAGAATAAATGTTCTTTCCAGGATACCCCAGGCTAATAAACTGTCTCCATTAAAAAGGAGAGAAATGTCACTGTGGCATCACAATCCCTCTGATGCTGTTGGAGCACAAGAACTTCCCTAAGATTTAGTCTTACTGCAGAGTTTTTGGCTGTGAACTTTTCAGAGTGCAGCACTTGGAGGAGGGAAGTTACAAATCACTTTTCACATAGTACTAGTTGATTTTGCCTCTAAATTTCTTACCCTTAGTGAGAAGATGTGTTTCATGACTCTCTCACTTAAGCTTAGAATTTAGAGAATATCATCTTTCTTGGGGCTGTATAGGACTACTTAAAAGTATAGAAAACATTAAGAAAACAGCCATGATTGAGATGAATTGATAGGTGGTTTTAAGCATTTTAGCATCTCAAATATTCAGGTTTCTGATTGTTATGACAGTGTCTCTGTTCTAGTTCCATTCTAAAAGTGATGGGACATAAGGCTAAATGGGTTGGCAGGATTAGTAATAACCTAGAGAAACAGCTTTTGATCTCTAGAAAATGTGTGCTCAATTCCTATCCAGATTTTTACTTGAAACTTACTGGTTACCATATGGAGGGGCAACATCTAGACTGAACTCTGGGATCAACCAGAAAACTAAAAATAACAACAAATATTATTTCATTTAGGCACCAACTGTCTTTTGAAGTAAAGATTTCATCCAGGGACCCTCCCTCCCAGCACTAGTTATGAGACATTGCATCTGTTTTCACTGGTATATGAAGCATTAATGTGTTGCAATACACAAGAATGACTAGGACTCTGGATATATATCTTCTAAACTTTTTTAATTTAAGTGTATTGATACTGAAGTGAACTGTCTTTTATGTTCGTGTTACTATTATGTTACTTTTATGTTCGTGTTACTATTGCCATCATGATGCTGCGGTCCTTCTTCTGGTGGGCCTTCTTAGCATGTACTTAGGCCGCACCTCGAGTACTGTGTTCAGTTTTGGGCCCCTCGCTACAAGAAGGACATCGAGTGCTTGAGCGGGTCCAGAGAAGGGCGACGAAGTTGGTGAGGGGCCTGGAGAACAAGTCCTACGAGGAGCGGCTGAGGGAGCTGGGCTTGTTCAGCCTGGAGAAGAGGAGGTTCAGGGGCGACCTTATCGCTCTGTACAGATACCTTAAAGGAGGCTGTAGTGAGGCGGGGGTTGGCCTGTTCTCCCACGTGCCTGGTGACAGGACGAGGGGGAATGGGCTTAAATTGCGCCAGGGGAGTTTTAGGTTAGATGTTAGGAAGAGCTTCTTTACTGAAAGGGTTGTTAGGCACTGGAACAGGCTGCCCAGGGAGGTGGTGGAGTCACCATCCCTGGAAGTCTTTAAAAGATGTTTAGATGTAGAGCTTAGGGATATGGTTTAGTGGGGACTGTTAGTGTTAGGTTAGAGGTTGGACTCGATGATCTTGAGGTCTTTTCCAACCTAGAAATTCTGTGATTCTGTGATTCTGTACAGATGGATCACTTAGGCCTTTTTAAGACCTTTTAAGACTTATGGACACAAGAAGCAAAGAAAAATTGTAAGAGGATGGGTGGCTTATTGCCATTATGGGCAATCTGCCTTGCTCTTGTATGATTATGACACACATTCTAATATGAGAAGCCTGGTCATTATGTACTGAATCTAAGCTAAATGATTGTGGTAACAACCTCATGGCACACAGAGATCACATGGTGCAAATGGATGCTAAAGTTCACTTCACTGCCAGTACTACCAAGCAGAAAGGTAAGAGTTATGCCTTCATTTGATGCATGAAATGGTAGAGCTGGGACTAGTTGGAGAACAGAATTATCTCAGACATTCTGAATGACTTTGTCAATATCTAAGGAAGGACACTGAAAATATGTTTCCTTTGCTTATTTTCATGCCAGATGGACCTATGTTTTTTCTATAAGAAATTCCCTGTTCTTATATTTCTGCATATTAAATAAGTTGAGTAGAAGCCTTGTCGATTTTGTTCAGTTACTGACCCAGCCTTTCATCATGAGTTCTACTTGCATTATTTATTATAATTAATTGTTACACTTCATTGACTATTGAGAAATTTGATCCAAGGACATGCATAATCCTTGAAATTCATATATCTTGATATTACAAGGATCATAAACCTTAAATTAGGAAAGGATGGACTAATGCACATAAATTGCTCTCGTGTACTTTAGGAAAAGCATTAATTGTCTATAGCAGGGTAATAGTGTATTTCTGATAACTTTCTATCTGCCACCGATGCCCTTGCCTTGGCATAAATTAAGTAGAACTGTTTATTCCCATAGTTGTTATAATTACAAACCAGCCCATGCAAGAAATCATTTCAGCATATTTATTACTCGAAAATTATAGAACTTGCTCAAGAAGGCTTGGTGCAACAGTGAGTCTAATTAAGTTCCTGCTCTTAGACAGGAAATTCCTTTATTTAGCCATCCCTTACTAGGGTCATTTGAGAAATATTAAATGGTCAGTTCTGCTTTACTGTTCTATTGCTGCATCCCTTTTATAAAACTTTAATTTCAGTATAAAATACAGAAATGCAGTAGTCTTGAGTTCTCAGTTTTTCCATTTATTATTTGCAGGCTTAGCCAAGCAATGCTTCTTACAGCATGCAATAAACACAACAGGAGAGACAATGCTGCTGAGACTGTTTAAAGCTGTCTTATTTATGGTTGGGCTTCAGCTGAGCCTCCAGCTGCCTGTCAGCTTCCTTGAGGATTTGCAGCTGTACCTGCAGAAAATACAGATCTTAGGGATATAGTAGTAAGAGATCATAGCTTTAAAGACAGGTTATTTCTGTTAACTCACTTTTAAACTTCCCTGTGCAAGACGGGAATGTTAACTTAGCTTTTCAGACAGGATCTTTTTTGGCTCCAGATTAAAAAAAAAAAAAAAAATGAGTAAAGGGCGTTACATTCTCACTGTTTTTCCTTTGGAAAACAAAATTGTCCCTAGGCTCTGACTCCCTTTCAACAGATGTGAGACAAAAGCCCTAGGCAAATTTAATGATTATCTTAATTTTAATACTCCCATAGAAGATAAAGTAGCCAAGAGACATAAGTTGATTACAAACAATGTAATATGTCAGTGGAGCTCTCATTAGAATATTAACGAGGTATAATGACTTTTTAGAAATTTCTTTACTTCTGCTCAGAAAACATTTGAAAAAATCATTATAACTGCCCACTGGTAGTAAATTTACTGAGATCAATTTTCCTATGAAAACCTAATTGATTACAAAACTTGCAAAGCTGTCTCCTCAGGAAATCTCTTCCACATTAAACTGGGATCTAAGCTAATCAGGACACTTCCTGAAAACACATGCAAGCTATATAGGTAGGGCTGACTGTGTGGCTTGGATGTTAATAAACCTAATAGCCTCCAGAAAGGACAAGACAGGAGATTCTGTGTTAATGGGTCACCTATAAATGTCTGCTGTGGTCCACACGTGGTTTTTGTCTTATTATAGAATCACAGAACAGTTTGAGTTGGGAGGGACCTTAAAGATCATTTAGCCCCAATACCCCTGCAATACCCCAACCTTTCGCTAGGTTGCCCAAAGCCCTAAGGACTATCTCTGTTGAAATAATCCTAATTTGTCTCAACTGTCAGGGCTTGGGAATTTCACCAGGACTTGTAAAAAATCCATCTGTGGAGAGACTTGCGCAGCTTCCATTCCATGGGGCCACATCTAGTATAAGACAGCCCCAAGGCCTCTTGGCTAGTTCAAGTAGCAGAAGCGGAGCAGCATCACTCCTGCAGATTTCTGTCAGATCTAATATGACTGGAGTAGTTCTTTCTTTGTCGTGTTAATCCATGACGAAGTGGATTTGTAGTACTTGGTATGCACCTGAAAACCTAGGGTTTGTTTTTTGTTGTCAGTGCAGACAGGAGAAAAGAATAATCCCAGCCAAAATAATATTTCACCCATTTTTTTGGTATTTGTAGCCTTCTTTATCCAGACAAACATTTGTCTGGATAAAAGGAAAGATATTTTTACCATACTGATCATTCATTTGCTATTCCATCTCTCTCACTTATATGCACGTGCTACTTTGAGATACTCTTCTCTGACAGCAGAGATCAATAGACTCTTCTTATCTTAAAAACCATCAGGTAACGCTTCAGTGATTAGGGGATTGATTCTGCTCTCTGTTGTAGTGCTGTCAATCTGGAATAATTGAATGGAAAACAATGAATTTATATTATTGTAAGGGAGATCACTATCAGGTCTCCTACTTAAGATGATTCCCTCTGCTTCCCAACCCTATAACAGGATAAAGAAAGAGAGAGAGACAGAGAGAAAGAAACGAAGAATAAAAATATCTCCAAAAATTACTGTTTTTCTCTTTTGTACACATTAATTTTAAAAACTTATTTTCTTTTACCAAAGATTGCATTTCATCAATGTTGCATATGTTTTGTTTATAGTTAGTACAGTAGGAGAATATTTCTTTCCACAGTACAGAGTAAACAGCTTCAGCAGGGTATCTCACCTCTCTTTCTATCATGAAATGTGTTCATATATACATATATATGATGCAAGACATTTCTAAACACACACAGACATGTCTACACATACATATACATATATATATAAGAAAACATCACATACATGTGAGCATCTATACGTAAATGTCATAGAAGACAATGCATATATAGCAAATATATTTGCTCTCCTCTTTCTTTTCCATCTTTTTAAATTATTTTTCCCTCTTCTTTTTTAACACTAAGACCTTGCACTGTAGCTCCATACAAAGTTTAAAAGTATATTTGTACTTGACTTTGCTCCTTCATTATTTACAAATATTTTCATATTTAAGAAAGTCCCTTTTCCAAGAAAACCAGATATGTTTTCATAAATAATTCTCTAAAAAGGGATTGCTGGAAAATATCCAATCATCTGATATTAAATGAGAAAGCTGTAGGCGCAGATTTCTTCATTTAGACATTTCAAAGAAAGACAGGGTCATGAGTCAGGAGGGAGGAGACATGTTTACTGGTTAGCTATGCACTGAAAAAATAGAAACTAGACTTTATATTATCAGGCAGGTCATCCCTTTAGCCCCTTAGGTGTCTTTTTTGTATCCAACCATCTCATCATTTTTACTTATAGCTTTATTTACAACACTTATTTATCACTACTAATTCCAAAGTCCTCAGTATGCCACTGTATAAAAATTTGCCCCTCAAACATTTCGCTCTAGACTAATGCAAGAAGAAGGATAAATTGTGCTTGTGTTTTTTTGCTTTGTGTTTTGCTACTCAAAACTAGCATCTCTGCCTCCTTGATCCCAACATCCAATATGATGAATGCTAGGGTAAAATGCAATGTAGAAAGGACAACTGCTTCTCTTTTTTTATTTTTTCCCTACTCAGTTTCAGTACATATGCCCAAAAGCCAATGAGTAGAACATGTGAGATTTTAGGATGTTTCCATGGGGGAACATCTGTTTTATGTTTTATTCTTTCCAGAATACAGTACTATGTGCATTGGTTCAGATTTATAACATTTTATGTAACTGTGACCCATCATGATGAATATCACAGATGATGATAGGCTCGTTAAGCACATCTCATTTTAGTCAAACTGCAAGTGGCATTTTGTTTATATGGTTCATTTCGCCAACAAATTAGATTTCAAATTGATTGCTTTCTAAAATGACTTTGTTCATCAATTTCTAGACTAGGCAATTACAAAGACTATACTATTAATTAATAAGACTCTGTATCAACAATGTTTTTAAACTGCTTGGCAGTATTACTGAAGTTTAAGGGAATTCAGAAGTTAATTTTCAGGGTCTATGAGGGCTGCCCAGAATACTAATTTGTGAAATATTCAAATAAAAGCTCAGTGGTGCTTTTTTTCAGTCATAAATGAGAACAAGATTAATGGGACCAAGATTTAAGTTTTTATTTGTCCGAGGCACAGTGAATGACATTGGTCAAAAACCTAGGATTTATTTACATATCAAAATCTTCAGTTTTTCCCATTATCTTCACAAAGCTAAAATTTCACCTGATATATCTCAAGATCTCAAAAAATATATTCACAGGGAGTATCCTTGTGTAGGACTATCTCCTACTCCTTCCTCTATGCTGACCAATATCACTTTCTCAGTTGTGGGACCAAGCAGA
The DNA here is from genome assembly GCF_963932015.1 of Anas acuta. NCBI lineage: Eukaryota > Metazoa > Chordata > Aves > Anseriformes > Anatidae > Anas > Anas acuta. Next base: position 16,618,780 of record NC_088982.1, on the reverse strand, counting down.
CTGTGGAATATTTCTAGACCAGGTATTCCACTGCAAGAGACATCAGTTCTGAAAGACTTATATGGGGCTTCTGCCCAAATGCCCAGATGATTTTTAAATTAAAATTTTGAAGGGCTATTAACCCAGGACATAAAGCAGAGCCTTTGGGATTTGGGGTAATATTAAGAAGGGAAATGTAAAGCATTGATTTTCTCACCATTTAACAGAACAGCAGATATTAACCATCAGTGTTTGCTAAATATGAATGCAAACAGTTCATGTCTTTGCAAGCTCAGAATATAGGGCTGTAGCAGCAAACTATTAAGCTGGCTCACAGTGTGCATCCTTGAATAACTGAAGTGCCAGAGTATGGAGAAGAGCCAGCACCTGATGAAAATGAAAATAAAATAAAAATAAATAGAAAATAAAGACTGCGAGGAATGCAAAGGCCTGAGGTGAGCACTAAGGTGAGTAAACTTGCAATAACTCTAGCCTAACACAAAGGAAGTAGTAAAAATAAAGAAGCCAGCAGAAAATAGAAGCCTCAAAGGTCCAGAAACTCCTAAGTGTGAAGACAACTGAAATGTACACCTCTGTAACTCTGATACTGTCAGAGGGGTTTAAACTTGCACATCTCAGCAGCATTGTCATAATCTGTTAAAAATGGATGATTTATTATAAAAAATTACTATTAATGTTAGCCTATGGTAACCCATTTTCTCTCTAGATCGTAATTTTCTATTGCATTCAATAAAAATGGAAGGGCATTCACATTGGAAGTATCTGCTGATTTTTCCAGCTTCTGCTAAACTTTGGAGTTTAACCCATTTTAAGATATCCAGGCGGCTCAAGATCTTTTAATAGCTGATATTCCAGAAAAAGAAATGTTATTTCTCTGACCATTTTTCTGACCTTTATAGCCTTCAGTTTTAATTGAAAATGTCAGTCACAATATGCATTAATATAACTACCTGAAATATCTGCTTCATATTCAATTTTTGCCTTTTTTTTTTTTTTTCCAGGAAGCATGTGTTGAACTCTTCCTAAATAATTAATTAGAAGGTAATGCATGGATGTCTCATGTACATGGATGTCTCATCCTTAAATTTTGTTCAAGGCTTGACCTTCAAGTAGATTTGCACTTGATACTATATATTATCTTTACACTAATAGTGTATAATAAACTACATCATTGTCAGCTTTAGATATGATCCTCAATGTTTTTTGTATGAAACACTGCAAAGCAACAAGAGAAATCAAGATTAGTTTTTAACATCATGCCAAAATTATTATGCAGTTCCTTCAACCTTAACTTAAAAGGACAATTTCTGCTTAAAAACAAAGTACCTTTTCCTTATCTGTATTGACATTTAAGGTTTATAACAACTAAAACCATGACTATTACAGCAAGTACTACAAAAAAATATATATACCACTTGGCCTTAATCATTTGGGTCATGTGGAAGACATAAACGAGATTATGAAAGAAAATGAGTTCAGTTTTCACTTAGATGAGAATGTATTTCCTACATCAGAAAAGTTTATTTTACATGCTGTATTAGCTGTTTAAATAGACTCAGTGCATATACCATAATGAATCCACATATAATACACTGAGGAATTAAAGGCTCAGAGTACTGGAATTAAAGGTTCCATTACTTTTCAGGTAATTTATTTTGCATCACTGTATTGTAAGATTGAGGACAGATGCTTTGGCCCTTTGCCTCAACTCTGCAGACAGTTCACCTTATTTATGTGAGTACTTCCTATAAATACAAGAAGTCCCAAAGGTATAGTTAAACATGCACATAATATTGCCGGATCAGGGCCCTCATCTTGATTTGCTGTGCTCACTGGATGCAATTTTTTCCTGTCATTGCCAGACTCCTTGTTTGTTAATCATCTTTCCAGATGATTACTCCAGCTTTCCAAGTCCTCCTCTGTGTGGGGCCTTGTACACACCTAGCAGGTAACTCCTATCTACTTCTGCCTTATTCCATAAACCTGTTTCAATGTGTACCACACAATTTTGCATGTGGAACTCACTTTTCCTGAAAACCCCAAACTATTTCCTCCTGACCTCACCTTGTCTGATTGTTCCTAGCCCCATATAAATAATAATAATAATAGTAATAGTAATAGTAATAGTGATAGTGATAGTGATAGTGATAGTGATAGTGATAGTGATAGTGATAGTAATAGTAATAGTAATAGCAATAGTAATAGTAATAGTAATAACAATAATAATAAATTTGTCAACATTTTCTTTGAAAAGCTAGGTTTCTATAACTTTATTAACAATGACTTCAGTGAAGTTTAGACAGCTTCTTATTTTAGCAAGAATTTTCAGAGGCCTTGTAATGACCCTGAAAGCTTGTTACGTTGGCCTGTTTGAGAGACCTGAGGAGTCAGAGAGGGGAGTTAGGGGAATACAAAGTAAAAAAAAAAAAAAAAAAAAAAAAAAAAAAAAAAAAAAAAAAGTGAAAAAGTTGCATGAAACTTCTAATAAAATTCCCTTATACATTCAGTCCTTCCTTTCTTTTAGCTGTCATTTCCATGCTTGATAAGAATTTCTAGACACATCTGAGGACAATATTACTGCGAACAACAAGGAGTTGCATTGTATGTTTTCTCTATGTGCACTATATGCATCTCATACATTATTTAATTGTTACAAACAATCAAAAAAGTCAATGTATTTTTCTTAAAGTTAAGAAACTGATTTTGATTTTTTTTTTTTTTTGATTTTTTTTTTTACCTTGGTTGATGGTTCCATAGTGTCTGCAGAGTAGCATGTTTGGCAGGAAGAAACTTTCACAGATTTCTTTTTTATTGCACTACATTATCATCAAAGTCACATACTATTCACTTAGTAAATACATAACAAAGAATTAAATTTGTTTTAACCTTGGAAATGTCTGTAACATTTCTGGCTAGGTAAATCAGCCACTGTCTGCCATCCTTTGATGCAATATTAAACTGAAGCTATGAATATTTAGAGGCATTTAATTTTGTAAATAGCTCTGCTCATAAACATAACGCAATAGTCCCTGTGTCCCAGTTGCATTCAAATAGAATGATTTCCTCTTTTTAGCTACTGAATTCCAACCACCTATGTAGTTGCCCATGGCTATATTTTACCCAAGATTAATGCATTTCAGCTATAAAGTGTAGATTTACTGTTACATCAAGTCACAAATATACTTAAGTTTTACTCAGATAAAATTGTTGAATAAGCTACATGCATGCAGGTAAATCACCAGCACCTACTATCCAATCTGATTTGACCCCCAGTAATGGTGCAGGCATGGAAAGTACATAATGTTGGTCAATAGCATTTTTAAAGACTAAATTTCTGGCCATTCATGTGCTCTTTTACAGAGCAAAATTAGAAACAAATGAAATTCATAGAGAGCCACGTAACATTTCTGGTTTAAAGGTAACCATGCTGGAAGATACAGGAAACTTGTTAATTTTTATTTATTTTTTTCCCCAGTTTGTTATTATTTCTTCTTATTCTGTCCTATTAAACCGTCTTTATCTCAGCCCATGAGTTTTACCTTTTTGGTGTTTCTTTCCCCCATCCCAGTGTGGGTAAGGGGAGTGTGCATGAATGAGTGTGCTGTGTGGGGCTTAGCTGCCAGCCAGGTTAAGCAACAACAATCAAAAATAGAAAATTGTAGATCCTCTTAAACAGATTAAATGTATCTTGAAATTAGATTAGTATGAAATCCTTTACAATTACGATCATATATCAAGGTCTTCCCCAGACAGATACTGCAAGAGAACTTTACAGATGCTTTAAAGATATGTCTGCCTGTAGTCTAGACAACATGAGAGATACTGAATCTGAAAAGCAGACACCAATTCTAGGAAAGTAGGTTTTGGTAGGTACATTGTATTGAAGCTGGAACACTTCAGTTATGAGAACAAAGGCATCAGCATCTTCATGGAAAAAAACTGATAATTTGTGGAAGTAAACATCCCAGTAACATTTTTCTGTTGTGCAACTCTAATATCCCATGAAAGAAGAAACCAGCATTCTTAATCTGTTCTTCCCCTGTGAATACTAAATACAAGGGCTAGAATTTACTTATTGCAACCATTCCACAGGGCAACTGTGCTTTTCAATGCATCTAGCAGTCTTATTTCTGATTGATCCAGTCTAGGGAACATGTTGAAGCACACTGGAGGTTTCTCTTCGGCTATGCATCCAACATTTATTTTCTATTTTTATTTTGAACGTGGCTGAAATGCAGAAAGTACTTACTCCACAGTCTAGACAGAGCCAACATCAGCACTTTCTAATAACTAATCAGCACTTTCTAATAATTACTTTATTTCTTCTCAGATTTGCAAAGTTTTGCAAGAACTCCCAAGAATATATAGCAGAAGATCTCTGACAGCAACAAGCTTTGCTCTTGTAAACTTGTATTAAAAGGTATCATGGAAGTTGATGATGAAGTTAAGCAAATTCAAAAGAGACTCGTGCTTTTTGAATGTCCCAGCGGTATTTATCCTTTTGAATGGCTTATACAGGAAAGCAATGGCTTCTTTTCCACTTGAAAGCCTTTCCTCAAGACTAAACATCTTTCCAAAAGATAAGCAATCTCACAGAGACAGCTTGGATTTGATGATTACTGGGAGAGTTTCTATCCTCTGTGTGATGCCAGGCTGAGACAGGGTTATTTCACAAGTCTTTTTGGTTGTAAGTTTATAATGGTATGAACAATATCACCGTGAACTGAGGTCATTTACCAGTGATCACAGTCAGATCTTCAGTGTCTCTTATATCTTCCTGTAGTGACTCCTAACTCTGTAGAACACAATGTGCTCTAAGAGCTATAGGAATGTATGTGTATCTCTTAAATGTTCTGCTGATTCAAAGCCTGAAAGATCTGCTAACAGAGGAAGACAATTGGCTTATTCCACATCACAATTAACAAAGCAAAATATTGTGGTCATTGTTCAAGGCACATGTAGCATATTTGAAACTCTTCTTTGTTACTTATGGGTCTGTACATGGAAAAGTGTTTCCTTAGGAAATATCTACAATACAACCTTTTCCTCACAACTTTCTAATTACTGTATTTAATTTTATTAATGTTGTAGTTATCATCATACTTCAAACACATCTTGTGTGTGCTTAACATGTTAATAGAATGTTATTTTTAGTCAGGTTGTATTTATCACTGTCCTACCTCTTTCTATTGACTGACTACACAAGCAGCCTACATGCCTAACTTTAAGTAGATGCCTAACTTTAACATATGGAAAAGAAGATGAATTCAACCCGTAAATTATTGTTAAATCTCTAGTATCAGTGTGGAAAAATAAATAGAATTATTGGGAATATTTTATTCCTTTTCTGAAGAGGTGTACTGAGGACCTACGTTTTTCTTTTATTATGTGCTAAGAGGCTGCTTATGCCTCTTCTACATTTAAGAAGCTGGCATTTGAAAAACATATTTTCCTCTTGTATTTTTTTTCTGCATTTTTAACTAGCCCTGATAAGCAAAATATTTTAAATATAACTTGTTTAAACCTTTATCAGAATAGGAAAGAAAAAGTCTAAATCAAGACAGATTGCATTTAGTACTCACTACTGATTACATTTAGAAAGGTCCAGGTGTTTTTCTTTTTAACACCCAGGGTTCTGAGTTCATGAGATTATCTGAACTCCATTTTTATTTTTGATGCTTTGGCTTGACAAAGAATTGTTTGCAAAAGTGAATTTCCCACCTCACAAACAAACAAACAAACAAAATACTTTTTATTTTTAAAATATAAAAACTTAATTCAGTTTCTGTGTTTTGAAGTACGTGGCTTGTAATTCATGAATAGAATAGAATAGAATAGAATAGAATAGAATAGAATAGAATAGAATAGAATAGAATAGAATAGAATAGAATAGAATAGAAAAGAAAAGAAAATTAAGGTTGGAAAGATTTTCAAGATCTTGTGGTCCAACCATCACCCTACTACAATTCTGATGTGTTATAGTGATTTCTGCTTGGCACAAATATTGTTATTACAAGAGTCTTCATCTAGAACCTTCATCTCAAGACAGTCTTGTGCAAGAATGGAAAACAGTTTTCTAAAACCATTAACATTAAAAGAGGAATATGACCCATCTAGAAAGAGATACGGAGTGAAGTAAACAAAAAGAACGAGGCCAGTGGCTGGATAGCTCTAATGAACAGAATAGCATAACGGGAGCTCTTATTCCTCTTCCTAAGATCGGTATAGTTCATGAATGGTATAAAAAACTCAGCTAAATTAGAAGACACTTCATTTCGCAGCACTGATTTCTATAATGATATAGCCTGACCAGTTTCAACCAGGTTTCTGTGTTCTTCAGGTATATTTTTTTTCCATAAGACCACTGTGTTACTACTGTGTTATACAACCTGTTCCCACACTATTGCCAGACTCCCCCAAAATTATGCAAAGTGCTTTTCCAACAGAAGAAAATTCTGCTTTTTGGTTGACACATAGTAACATTAGCAAAATCAGATTTGGAAGTGAAAATCTAAATGGATAAATGGTAGAAAGTAAAATCACCATGTTAAAAATTTTCTACAGTGCTACACTGTTTCTTCTCTGCCTGACAGCAAAAGGCCATGAGCTGTGGGGTGGACAATGAGCTCAGTGCTCATGCAAGACTGTTTTTTACTAAATCACAAATTAGCCTATAGAGTCTTCTTTCCTAAAGAAGCCTTTATCTGAACATTTCCCAGGTCCAATCTATAGTAATATATTTAATCTAACTTATTCATGGTTCGTGAGAAGTGCAAAATCTGAATCATTGCTCCTTCTAGTTTTCTCCACAATTATATGAAGCTTGTTTTTGCTATCTCACACACCATTGTAAATCAGATATAAATTTCCTGAAGTAGATGGAATTCACTGTAACAAACTGGTCTAAGTGAAGAATCAGGTTCTTTATACTTTAATTCATTGTTCTTGTTTTCCTTCCTTTCCTGCCCCCCATCATTATTCTAGCACAGAGGTAACCAAGGTCAGTATATTTTGCTTTCAGCCTTGATCACGGTCACATCTTCGCTATATTTATAGTGAATTAGACAGATCAAAGAACTCTAAATTAGCTGCAGAAATAGCTAAAGCTTGCTTAAACAACAGCTGAGAAACACTATGCACGCATCATTTGACCTAACCTCAACTCTGCCCTCATGATGGATGAAGAAATGTGGCTTTCTGTCTAAACAACAAAAGTAGTGGGAAACATTTACTAGCACAAACTATAATGGTGGATAGAGTACCATGTACATTTATGAAACCTCAGACTTTCCAAAAAATTCTCTTTCAACCAGACAGCAAATATGGAAATTATTAATGTGAAAAGTAGCATTTTTTTTTCAAAGAAAATGCAGATGACAACCAAAAATCGCTTTCTTTTAACTAAAAATTGCTAACACAACTCCAGAAAATCTAAAGTACTTCTAGCTAATAATGTTTTAAATTCATTTTGTATCTCAAGAAATGGTCTTATTCACACAAAAATAACAAAATTAAGCAAACATTCAGGGGAGATGTTTCCCTGACATCTTGGACACAGGGAAATCAGTACAGAGGATCAGACCACAGCATGCTTTTATATATATGACTTATGCATGTCAATAAGAGTAGTCACTTGATGAAGGTTGAGCTATTGATTCTTTTTTTTTTTTTTTAAATGCTGAATTACTATTTAAATTAGCTACTAATAGAAAAGGGGAAATCACCCACTGGCTAGCCTCCCTTTCAGATGGGATGAGGCTAGTAACCTCACATCTAACTATTTTGATTGATCCGACATTCAAGTAGTTCAGAATCTGTCCCCTCAGACATTGCCACAAGTCAATACATGGAATCTTCAGAGAACATCAAGCAAATGCCCAGTAAAGTTTCTTGATCTTAGCTTTTAGGAACATTTCTGGACTATTTATCTCACAGGATATACTTAGCATCACACATCTGCATTCTTCTGAAATCTAACTAATATTTCTATCAACTGTGATAATACAAGGACAGCCTTAAGCAGGGATTTCTCTTACTTTTCAGAGTAATATTACTTCAGACTGTAAAGAAATATCTGTTCTAGAATAGAACATGTATAGTTTGTGAATAGTTTCTAGATTTGTAACAAGCGTCTCAGAAATGCAAAAGCCAAACAAATATTCCAAAGCGATGTTCCAGATAGTCAGATGCAAGTATGTTTGCTGTTCAGTGGTATGAGCTGAACATTGGTAGAGCTAAACCATTCAGTAGATAAATCACAGACTTCTCTTATGGTGACAGCACTTGATACTTTTCATAGGTATAGCTGCAATATGTATATAGGTATATAGGTATAGCTGCAATATAGCTGCAAGAGGGATTGTTTTTTCTGCATTCTATTTTACATTCTCTCAGTCCACAGAAACATATGCTAAAAGCACATCCAGTGATCTTGGATTCACTGCGTGCAGGAACTTCATAATTAGTGTAACATATAGCTTTTCTAAGTCTTTATGATGGTTTTCTTGCCAGAAAAACAACCTGGTAGAATATCTACCATACGTCTTTGCCTTGGGATCTGAGAAACTTTACAGAGTTTCCAAACACAATTCAAAGAGACTTAATCTAGTTTTTAGCATCTGAATACAATCATGCAGTTACCCTTCTTATTCGAATTGCAGCTTCAGCTAAAACATTAAGAAGAGAAAGTTTCCCATCTAGTTTACTTGTCCTCTGTTCAATGTTTTGTATTCAGGTAGCAACTATTTCATGATAGAATGTTAAATGATTTTCACTCTCTTTTAGAAGAACCTCTATAGTACACTTGGATATAAGGCAAAAAAAAATAAAAAAATAAAAAAAAATTAGAAAAAGAAAATGTCTCAAAATGAAAACAAGCTCTTCTGACTAATTTATTAGTCATAATCTGGAAATTGAACTTTTAAATATCATCTTCAGATCTGGCATGTTATCTCACTGTGACAGAGCACTCAAATTCAGTTTATACTGTTTGCTTGTTTTCACCTGTTGGGGAGGAAATCCTGTCAGGTAATTATTATTTGAGAAAGAAATATTTTTTTTTAATTTATTTTACTTTTTTTCCCCAGGTTAGAGCTCTCATTTTACAGACTCACCTCAGGTGGTGGTTTTACCCTGCTGGGCAGCTGTACTCCACCACAACCACTCTCACTTCCCCTCCTCAAAGGAAAAAAAGGAGGGGAATACAATGAGAAAATACAAAGGAAAGAGCTCAAGGGCTAAGTAAGGACAGGGAGATCATGCACCAATCACCATCACAGGCAAAACAGAATCAGCATACAGATATTAATATAATTTATTGCCTATTACTAACACACTAGAGCAGTGAGAAACTAAAAACAAACTAAAAACACCTTCCCCCTATCCACCCTCTACGTCCTCCTCCAAAGTGGCACAGGGGAATGGGGACTGCGATCAGTCCCCAATGCTTCATCTTCACCACTCCTTCACAGTAACTCCCTGGCCCTGCCCCAATGAGGGGTCGGTCCCTCCCACAGGATGCTATCCTTCTCAAACTGATCCTGTGTGGGCTTCCCACAGGCAGCAGCTCTTCAAGAACTGCTCCAGTATGGCTCCATACCACTGGGTCCATCCCCCAGGAGCAAACTGCTCCAGCACGGGTCCCCCCAAGGTGGCAGCTCCCCCCAGACCCCCTGTCCCTGCATGGGCTCCTCTCCAAGGGCTACAGCTTTGGTCCAGGGCCTGGTCCTGCGGGGGCTCTCCATGGGCCGTAGCCTCCTCCAGGCCACATCCACCTGCTCCACAGGGGGCTCCACAGGCTGCAGCATGGAGATCTGCTCCATGTGGGACCCAGGGGCTGCAGGGGTATAGCCTGCTCCACCAGGGGCCTCTCCACAGGCCGCAGGGGAACTGGTGTTCCGTGCCTGGTGCACCTCCTGCCCTCCTTCTGCACTGATCTTGAGGTCTGCAGGTCTGGTTCTCTCACATTTACTCACTCCTCTCTCTCCCAGATGCTGTTGCACAGCAGGTTTTTTTCCTTTTCTTCAATCTGCTCTCCCCGAGTTCCACCCAGCATCACTCACTGGCTCGGCTCTGGCCAGCAGCAGGTCCCTTTTGGAGCCAGCTGGAGCTGGCTCTGATCTGACATGCTGGGCTCTGCTCACAAAGGCCATAACCTGCAGGTCCTTGCTACCAAGCCTTTGGCAATTAAACCCAACAAAACCACAACAAACAATCACGAAACATCCCTTTCTTTTCTGCCTACAATGTCTTAACTCTCTGCTAGATTTTGAAACTCATTTTCAACACTATTTGCATTTGTGCCTATGCAAAAGAACACTTATTTTGTGTAGAAAAATTTGTGGGGGAATTGTGATGCCTGATAGGCCTACAAATTCACCTGTAACTTTCTCTGGGGCTTTCTGTAACTCATGTGTGAAAATGAATAAATCACAGTGCTGTTTTCAGAACTGTAAGGAGGAACAAACTTGCATTTTACGACAACAAAGCCCTTAAAATCTAGTCCCTCTGTGCAAACAGAGGTAAGATGCTTGCTTGCTTTTCTGTTATCATTTCACTATCTGGAAAGGGACAAAGTAACAAAGGCAAAATTCAATATTCTTTCCTCTGTTTCCTCTTCCAACATTGCTAAATTGTTCTAGGCCTGAATCCACATTAGCATTGGTCTACTCCATCGGGGAAGCCTTTAGGGAAAACACTTTACCATAGCAGACCCTGCATTCTGATGACTATGTTAATATGTGAAAACACTCTAATCTGCCAAACACCAAAAGCATTTCAATAACATGTAGTTAAAGCCAATAAATTTCAAAATGGAATTGAGCTAGTCAGATTCTGGAAGAGCTTGTTACCTGACCATAACAAAGTGCTGTGAATGAGGACTTTCAACTAAATTTAGATATTGTTCTTTTCTTTAAAAAAAAAAAAAATAGCAAACGAGAAAAAGCATTCTTGTTCACTGCACATTATTGGGCTGGATGCAATCAGTGGATGGAGTTTTATACTGGTATGTAACTAATGACTGGCCACCTAAAAAGGCCCTAAAACATTCAGAAGTTAGATAGCTCTGCACTGCCTACCCTCTTTTGTTCAACACTCCCTCATATACCCATTTATGAGCTAAAGACAACACCATTCATACAGAAGTGCTAGAAAATGAAGAGAGCACATTAAAACACTTGCTTCCAATTATACAGATCATCATTTGTCAATACAGTCTCAATTTTGAACACCTGGGTATCATTTAAAACAAATAATCCTACCAAAAAAAAAAAAAAAAAAAAAAGTAATTAAGATCCTTAGCATACTGTAATGACAGTGTATGTCTGTGACATTATAAAGCTGATTTTTTTTTTTCTGATTCCTCAGTTTTCTCTTGTTGACATTTTGCAATGAGTTTGAATGCTACATTGCACAAGTACCAGATTATGACCAGCAGGTCAGAAGCTATAGAGTTATTTTTTGGTTTGTGTGTCTAAAGAGTGTAACTGTTTTCCCCTTGTGTGAATGTGTATTTTCACATTTTTTAACTTGTTTAAAAAAAAAAAAATCCAGTTATGAGTGAGATCACTTTCTTTTCTATCTTCTATAATATGGTTTAGGTCTAACATATCACTGTCATGACACTTGGCTTGAATTTTCCAGGTCTTCGATAAAGCATTCTTTATGACAGGCCAAGGCTTCTGTGGTAGTATACAAGAGCATCATGTTAAAGGGTAAAGACCTATCTAATTTGAAAAACTGAATTTACCCTTGTCTTCATGGGAAATGGGAAATAAGATTTAACATACAGGAGCGTCTGCAGGTTTCACCAGTAGTTTGTTGATTGTTTGTTTTTCAGATATATAGTACTGCAGTGTCTGGTTGCCAACATAAACTACTAAATAAATAACTTCTACTGCTTTAATCTTCATGTTAGCTTAAAAAGAAACTGTACACCTTTCCCAAAAGACACATCAACTTCATGATATTTGACAGCAAGTGAAACAGATTATATGCAAATCCAGAAATGAGCTACTCTGGCTTTAATCCTCTTTTGTTTGTGGTGTGCAGCTGCAGTTGTAGGCAATATGATGAAGCAAATGGGTCACGCCAGATTTAGTAACAACAATAAAATTTTTGAAAAATATTTATGGTAAATTATTCAAATGTTCTTCTCCCATAAAATGTTCAGAACATTAACATATTTGAAATGCTAAATAGTTTCAAGTGCTTAGGATGTTAAATCACTCATTAAAGGAAGTGAGTGAGGTCATCTGAATGTTATTAATTATGGGCCACCAGGGATGAATTTAGTGACGTGCATCTTCAGATAACTATTTTCCAGTTACCAGCCATAACCTTGAATAGAGATGAACACCTTCAACTCATTCAGTTTATTGAGAGCTGGCACACAGCAAATAGTCATGAGTCCAGGAGTTTGCAGGGAGTCTGATACAGTTAGAGAATATCTTTTCTACAGGCCTACTTGTACAAAGTACTGTTCGGTGTTACTTTCAAGAATATCAGAAATAATGAAATAAACTCAACTGCAACATTTTCTACAAAATAACACTTGAAATACTTTGTTAGCATAAGACAACATTTATATGTAAGTAAATAAAAAGCATTTGACAACAATTGCTACATGTAAAAAAATCTCAATTCTCAGGACTCTGTGGTTTAAAAGATGTGTGGCCAAGCCAAGAGTAGCAGGTCAGACAATGCACGCCCTACTGTACACAGAAAGGTTTACGTCCTGACTGTCTGGTCCAGCACTTGCATTCTTCCTATAGACTGAGCAAAGCAATTGGGAAGCAGTTACAAATTAAGCCTTCTAATGATTCTCAGTCCAGCTGACAGCCAAGGAAGGAGGGGCAGCTCCTTCCACACTAGCACTCTTTCCACCAGCTTAACAGTGTGAATCAAACAGCGGCCATCCAGCTACACAGATGGGGAAGAGCTGACCCAATGGGGGCAGCCACTGTGACCTGTCAGCGTGTAGATCACATATGTAGACCACATCCACAGCCTTTCCCTCATCCACCCAGCGCATCACTTTGTCATAGAAGGAGATCAGGTTCGTCAAGCAGGACCTGCCTTTCATAAACCCATGCTGACTGGGCCTGATTGCCTGCTTGCCCTGCAAGTGCTGGATGATGACTCTCAAGATAATCTGCTCCATGAGCTTCCCTGGCACTGAGGTCAAACTGATGGGCCTGTAGTTTCCCGGGTCAGTCCTCCGGCCCTTCTTGTAGATGGGCATCACGTTTGCTAGCCGCCAGTCAACTGGGACCTCCCCCGATAGCCAGGACTGCTGATAAATGATGGATAGTGGCTTGGCCAGCTCCTCTTCCAGTTCTCTCACCCTTGGGTGGATCCCATCCGGCCCCATCGACTTATGCACATCCAAGTGCCGTAGCAGGTCACCAACCATTTCTTCGTGGATAGTGAGGACCACATCCTTCTCCCCATCCCCTTCCACCAGATCAGGGTACTGGGTATCCAGAGAACAACCAGTATTGCCTCTAAAGACAGAGGCGAAGAAGGCATTAAGCACCTCTGCCTTTTCCTCATCTCTTGTAACTAAGCTTCCCCCCGCATCCAGTAAAGGATGGAGATTCTCCTTAGTCCTCCGTTTTGCGTTGATGTATTTGTAAAAAGATTTTTTGTTGTCTTTAAGGGCAGTAGCCAGACTTTCTCCTTCTTTGACTATCATCTCTTTCTATCTTCTCCTATACTTCATTTCAATATTTACAACAGGATTGTGATCCTTCTCCCTGCTGAAGGAGGAACTGTGTGTTTCTTTTTATTCCCTTTCTCCATTTACTTGTTCCTTTTTCTCACTGTTATTACTCAGTTTGACTATGAGTTTCTATTTCTTCCTAAAGAATCCTGAAGATCATTCTTCAGTGAAATTGGAGAACTCCACCACCAAAGAACCCTCCTCAGAAGTTTTATTTTTCAAATTTCAAGATTTTTTGAGCAGCTTAATAATTTCAGACTCAATATATTGATGCTAGATAAAAACTAGTGAATCCCTCCCTCCTCTTTCAGATACATAGGCCAATTCAGAGAAATCTTTTCCTCAGTTCTTCCTCTTCTTGTTAGAAAGATTTGTGAAAACTACAGTATATAAGAGGATTCTCAATTTAAACCCTGTGATTTTTTCCTGGTGGCCCAGAACCCATTCCTTGCAGATATTGTTCATCTTATGCTGGTGTAGAACCCATGGCATATTGTCCTCAAAGGCCCTCCGAAGGCCAGGTGGCCCACCTTCATGAGTGGCCAGGCATCAGTTTTGTTGACATATGTGAGTGAGACAAGAGCGTGAAGCTCAGCTTGGGCTTTAAGAAACACTTCGCATATTGAGTAGATGGCTGACTCACTGAGCATCCAGCTGCTCTACTCTGTACTATCATGCTTTTCCAAATAGATATTACAACATTAGTGCAGGAAACATGAACTGCAGCCACTGCAATAGGTATAATTGCAAAAACTAACATTCTTTATAAAATTCATATTGTTGCTAAAACAATCCACACTCCTCATTTCAAAAAGTTAAGAATAGATATATAAGAGCACAGACTTCTCTTCTCTTTAAGGTAGCAATAGATAGCGTATTGCTGGCATTACTGTGGTATTAACAGTATTCTATGTATTATCAATGACAACTCTTGTAGCTCACTGGCAGTATAATTTTACTCAAGAGAGAAAAGACAAATACAGAACAGACAAAACAAATTTTTAAGGCACTATTCAAACATTAATTAATTAAAATACAAGCATTACCACAAATTCTTCAAGTATATTCAATAGAAAATATAGCAATACTTGCCTTAAAAACAATAAAAGGAAAAGTGTAAGTGTTCACTTCAGTACTTGTTAAAACTGTATGTAAATATTTATGTGTCAGGGAAAGTCCTGGGTAGAGGTAAAAGTCATTAATGGTGAATATTAAGAAGATGTTTGTTTTGTTTTGTTTTGTTTTTCAAACAGACAGGCATCCAGAGACACATGGAAGTGACATTTCCTGAGCTGTGTGCCACAAAAAAGAATCCAGAAAGCAAATGTAGAAACCAAATGTAAAATTCCTCCCACAGATGAAAAAAAAAAAAAAATGGAAAAAGGAGCAAAACCATATTAGCATTTTTTGTGGCAGTCAAGGGAAAGGCAAGGAGAAATACTGCTTATGTTGGTTTCACTCAGAACTGATTTTCAGACACAAGACTAGTGATATTTGATCTTGTGGAGCTGTGATACTCAGTATGAATATAATGATGTGTTTCATAATATTAGCAGTGTAATGGAAGTAATGTAGTAAAGTTTAAATGACAAAACAAAACCCATATGCCAAATAGTACAGCGGAACACACTTCAGGAAATAGTTCCTACTATGATAGGAAAAAATAAAGATACTATGCAAAAAGTCTGGTGAGAGAAAAACTATACATGATGTACAACCAGGGGTATATAAATACTTCCTTGAAACAGTAGTTTTGTTCCTCCATACTTCTTACAGATTTATTGTGACATTTCTGAATTGTTTATGAGGGAGGAAGGGAGGAAGGGAGGAAGGGAGGAAGGGAGGGAAGGAGAGAGGGAGGGAGGGAGGGAGGGAGGGAGGGAGGGAGGGAGGGAGGGAGGGAGGGAGGAAGGAAGGAAGGAAGGAAGGAAGGAAGGAAGGAAGGAAGGAAGGAAGGAAGGAAGGAAGGAAGGAAGGAAGGAAGGAAGGAAGGAAGGAAGGAAGGAAGGAAGGAAGGAAGGAAGGAAGGAAGGAAGGAAGGAAGGAAGGAAGGATTTTCCCTCTAAATGAGGGTTCTTTATTGCTTTGGTAGAATGAATATTGGATGAAAAATTCCTAGAGGAAAACCCTGTGCAAGACTCAACCTCTGTTAGATTCTAGGAGACAGCAACCTCATACTCTATTACCTTCAGTAATTTCCCTTGCTCTTTGGAAATGGCTCATTATTTTACATTTTGGCATACAAATGTGGATTGTAACACTGCTTTGAGATAACTCTTGCACCAGAGTTGAAGGCTGTGTTCCTGGAAAAAATCTAAACACTCCAGTAATTCTCTGAAGTATTGAAACACCCATTTAGTATGACTTCAGGTATTAGCTCACATAAACATGATAACTTAGTTTACAAGGGCAAATGTATCTCTCTGAAATCAGAGATGTTATTACATCAGTCAAATATTCTGTCCCTCTTCCTGTTACAGAAATCCAAGTCAAAACGTCATTAGCTCATCAAACTTGAATTGTACTTCAAAACTTGAAACTCATTCACAACAGTATTTAATTAGAGGAAAAATGGGATTGCTTAAAAGCCTCTTTTTTAACGTCATGACAAGTGAATTTACATTTCATGACCACTTATGCTAGATACTATATGCAAAAGCTTTTCAGATGTTTTCTCCTAAGTATTTTACAGACAAAATCTAAAACATATCAGGAAAATGAATCCTGTCAAATACAAAGTACCAATTCATTCTCTCATACAATATAAATAATAATTTAGTGTGAACCTGATCTAGATCCAAGCATCATGTTGTCAGGACAACTCCACCTTTTACTGGTATACTTCAATAATATTACTGGAGGGTCTGCCACATATCAACATAAATAATCAAATAGGCTCAAGATTTTTAGAAATATAATAAACTAATTAAGAGTGTGATAAGACCACGCAATAGCTGGTAATTTCTTTGCTGCTTACTCATAACAGAATCCAAAAATGAGTGTAGGAAATATGACAGAAGTGTTAGCAAAGCACAAGTTATGTTTGTAAACAGTCTGAACCATGGAACTTTCTCTGAAGGCATGCTAGATTCCATTTTTTATGAATATAAACTAGAGTAATCATATGGACCTCCATCTAGCAAAATTACACCACAAGAGAAATTTATTCATTGACCAGATTTCTACCATAAAACAAACACTTAAAATTATCGACAAAAGAACAAAAATAAGATCCCTAACATGGGTTACTATTTCTTGGCTAAAATTTTAATATTCTTTTAGTGGAAAGCTTAAGGGTATTTCTATATATATTGGAAGCTTCTTATAAAAGTTCAGTCTGCAGTGTGGGCTAGAGGGTTTTCCCTTAGATAACGTCAACAAAGAAATGAAGTGGTGAAGGGTTGAAGTCAAGAAGCAGAAGGCACTGAAAGCACATGATAGATTCCATCGGTAAATTTCCCCAGTTCCTCTGAGATAAATGATCTTTATCCCTGTCAAATGACATTCAGCTACTGTACTAGAATACTGTCAGTAGAAAGGACACCAGGAGCTCAGTTACTGCAGACAGTGAAATGGTGACTAGTCCCAGTGAATAGTCTACAAGGAAGGGAATTGCCTCATGCACAAAATTATGCACAGCTTAAACTTTGATTATCTGACATTTCAGTTAGGTAGCTGATGGGGGAAAGACATAAAGCACACATCAGCAGAATTAAGAAATTGGCATGAACAGCAGGTAAAAAAGCTTGCAACTGTGTGAAAAAAAAAAAAAAAATCTTGTCCAAGGCAAGGATTCAGGATCTTCATTACTGTGACGAGAATAGCAACCAAGCTAATGCATGTTAAAAGCAAACCCAGTAAGCACATCTGTTGTAAGACCATATACAGGTTGTTACCATGGATCTTTAGAGATCACTCTTAGGGCATCTTTTATATTCTACTGCATTCTTCCATTGTGATGAGATCTCCTCAGCTGCTGTTTTAATGGGGTTAAGGTTAAGCTTGCTTTCATCACTGATCTATAATTAGAGTGGCTGTTATTCTATGGTTTCTGTAGAACCATATGGTTATCTAATGCTAACAAGACCTAAAGTACTTTAGATTCTGTATATTGCTTCCTGTCTGGCTTCTGGTTTCCCCATTTTCTACAGCATTTCTTGGGTTGTCTATATAAAGAAGGAAAGGGAAATCAAAGTCTGTGTTTATTATGTTTCCTGGAGATTAATGTTCTCCTGTGAATAGGTTTGAAAAGATTTTAACCATGCTTGTCTTGTTTCTTCTGCAAAAGAATATACCCTAATAGCTACAAGGAAAACTTTTCAAACTTGCTTCTGTGTATTTGTCAGAATACTATTTATTTTATTTTAGAGAGCTGCACCAATGGAGTACTGGTTAATATTCCTCAAATGATACTGCCACTACACCAACAGATCTTTGTTGTTTTGTTTTGTTTTGTTTTTCCCTCGATATCCCAAATCTGTATTTGTTTCCATTACTCTGCAGAAGTTGTTAGGTATCAGAAAGGTATAAAAAGTAAAGATACTTCCTAATCCAAAAAGGATAAGACAAACAAGAGGTAAGAAAGGAGGCACAGAGCAGCCAAGGAGGTGACAGGACGTGTCATGATAATTTGGTGTTTAGTAACACAGTGGTTTGTCTTTTGGAGAAGGGAAACTCAGCACAGATTTTGACATTCCATTCTCTGCCAAGGTTGGCCAGACTTTGCACTGAGAGAACAGAGTTTCGTTTAGGGACTTCCCCTCCCCACCTCAAATACAACTGCAGACATTTTATAATAAATTCTCTGTTTCTTAGAAATGAACTTTTCTCATTTTGCTCTAATACCCTGTTTTACTTCCTGTTTCCTTTGGGTCCAGTTTTTATTGTTTCAGTGCAGCAAATTCTGTGCCAATGTCAACATAAAGACAGGAGCATTTCCAGTTTATGACAGGTCTGACAGTCATGCTTCCAGTGCTTCTAGCTGGAAGTTGAACCAGTGGGCCAGTCCAGATGTTTTTGCAATGAATGCATCGATTAAAGAAAGAAAACATACATCTTGGACATTAAACTGGAGCTTGGAAAGCAAAAACCAAACAAGGGATATAAACCCAGAAATTACACCTTTGCAGGACACAAACTGATTCATGGTATCTCAGAGGAGAGAGAGTAGGCACTAACTATCCAGAAGGCTAAACCATTCTGAATTTGGTAGCCATCTAGAATTGTGCAATGAAGTTGAAAATGAGGTAGAATATAAAACAGAAAAGGAAAAGGGGCAATCTTAAGTTGAAATTTATGCATCTAGAAAACCTTTTGTGACACATTAGGCTGGATACACATTTATGCAAGTAGTTCTTGGTATCATAACATAGATATTATCAAGATTTCATTTCACTGATTACATTAAGTTTCTAACTCATCATGAGAAAGATAAGTTTATAGGAAGGCATAACAAAAAGCTCTGCTTCCCAGATTTTCACTGATCCTTTCACTGATCCTTTTCTCTGATCCTCAGAGAATATTCAAAGGAGACTAACAGGATTCAGTTCCCACTGAATTTCAGTCAACTCGGACATTGCAAAGTTCATTTCAAAAGAAAATAAAAATCCCCACTCCAGCACAGAAGAGCTCACCGTTTTTGTTGTTGCAGTTCTTTTGTATATATGGCTTGCATTTTTAGAAAGACTGATTATCGTAAGCACGCAGATGTGTAATCACTGTGGTCTATGGTACAGAGCTGCCCTCCATCACCACTCCTCCATGTGTATTGATTTAAATACCTATTTTATTTTAGGTAGTTCTTTGCTCTACCTACTACCCCCCAGTGCAGTAACAGATAATCCATTTATCCTTCCAAACATTACTCTTTCCATTTTACATATGGAGAACTCCGGAACAGAGGAATTAAGGTACAGATCCTCAGCACAGGCTGAGATGCCTGGCTGCTGGCACTGCATTCTTTCAGGATTTAAGAGTTATCCAAGGCTACATGGGAAGTATTTCAGAGCAGAAAGGGATTGAACTTGATCTTCTAAATTCCAGGCTAGAATCTTTACCCTTCATCCATCTTCCCTTTTAAGTCCCAACTTTAGGCTGTGATAGCTCAGAAGTTTTAGCAGTTATGTTAAGTGCTACAGAGTAGAGTAGTATCTAATTCTCTACAACACAAAGTGGACTCTCTGCTAGACCAGGTACACTGCTTGTGAGAATTGATTTGCCACTGGAAAACACAGTGAGTGGTGGATTTCATCTCCCCACATTTCACGTACAGTGAGCCAACAGAACAGACTGTCCAACAGAAATATATTTTCACCATGAAAAATAATAAAAATAAATAAATAAAAAGAAAGAGATGTTAAAAATTAGTGTTTTCTACATCAAAATGCAGTAAGTCAAAATTAGAGGCCATTCTGTAATGAAGCCAGTTTTACCTCTTTCTAAAAATTCAGTAGGTGAGAAAAACAAGGTTGTTGATAACAAGGCCAATGAACAATAAGTAATCGAATGTTTCAACAGGTTATCAAACAAGAATATCACGGAGGACATTTAGCAAATATAACATACCGACAAATATACTACAGCAGTTGCACTTAGAAACAAGGAAAATTTCACAGTTTGAGCAGCTCTCTAATCTCTAATCAGCCTGCTGTTTGTGTAGCAGACCCTTTCAATAGAGGTTTGAATTATGTAAATTACAATATTGTAGCCACCAAATTTATCTTTACTTTAATTTGAAGAGAATAAGTTTTTCTGTTTCTAAAAAGATATTAAAAGTCCTGCAAATTATTGAGCGCCATCTACTGTTTCATTAACTAGAAGTTTCATGCAGTGTCTTGGAGCTAGACAGCTGAATTGAGATTTTGTTTAGCAACTAAAGAATAATTCAATTTTTACGATATATTCAATCCAAATCAGTACTTTTTTTTTTTTTTTTAAGCACAGAACGAGTTTTACAAGCATTAAAAAGCAGTGCCATTAATTAGACATAAAATGAATTAAAATTTGACATCAGAGTCAGTCTTTTCTTTACCCCAAATGTAATAAGGAGATAATACAGACTATGAATTCTTTTCATATCACTAAAGCTACTGAGATATTGGGTACCAGCGAAGTGGGGAAGGAAAAAAAAAAAAATCACCAGATACAAAGCTAATAATGTTCTTAATCTAGTGATTATTAATATCCAGGGAATTAAAAACAAAACAAACAACACAAACCAGGAGAGATAACAACTTCATTAGCTATTAAGTAGATGTAGTGTGATATCAGATGTAGTTCAGGTAGGCTTCTACCTTGCTGAGTAATTAATTTATAAGTAGTTCTTCTTCAAGTTGTCATGAATCTGCTTAACATCGATCTCTTAATAAGATCATGATTACATTGATCTCTTTGAGAGGTCATGAATGATCTCTTTGAGAGATCATTGATAACATTGATCTCTTAGGAGATCATCATCTCTTAAGAGATCAGACATTGCAGGACCAATAAACTATATTGATCAATTGTCCATGTTGTCTTTCACCAGTATTTTTCTTTTTTGCATTCAAGTTTAGTGACTATTAATAGAATTGCTATCTCAACAATCTCAACATGATGTGAGGAGGGACACAAGAGGAACACAACAACAACAAAATGCCACTAGAATTACTGGACATAAGAGCTGCTATTTGCCTGCATATTCTAGCAGCTCAATATTATTTTGGCAATCTACATAGCCAGAAAACAATCTGTGTTGGGCACCATTCACTGCTCTTCACTCTTTGGTCTACTAGTGAAGAATCATTAGAAATCACGTGCTAAAAAGAGAAAGAGATGAGAAGTGTAACTGTATCCTAGAAATACCACATGCTTTCACTGCTTTTCGCCTCCCGGTTCAGATCAGGATTCATCTCTTGCTTTAGAGTTGGAGCATTTACTCACAGATAATATTCTTAGCCCTGTAACTAAAAAATAGCAGTGGGCACCCCTAAAAGGCAGTTTATCATATACTAAGAAAGGTGCTAAAGAGACACCACTTTTTGTGTATAAAAATATTAACACTTTTGAAAGACAGTAAATTCACACTGTGCATAAATGTATTTGAATATACTGAAGAATACAAGAGGGGAATTATCCACAACTGGCATGCTTCTAGGCTATTATCCTTTGAACAGGCTGACAATTAAAAGTTACATTGTCTCAAGCAGAAGCTGTTCAACATCTAAGTGCTCTGTCACTTAGAGCCAAAGTGGTGAAGAGCAACAATAGATACTACAAAATACCTAGCTCCCATGTCCAGCTGTAAGGATGAGTCTGGGTCCTGGAATTAGTGAAATACGTTTGAATACAGAAGTACATGCAACAACTGACAGGCTCCCGTGGAGAGCTCTTTTAAAGACCTTCAGCCAATTCCAGTTCCAGTGTTACGTTATTCTTTGAAAGCTTAGGTCTCTTTAGATGACACCATATTAAACCATAGAATCATTGAATCACTTAAGTTGGAAAAAAACCTCCAAGATCATCAAGTCCAACTGTAAAACTAGCACTGCCAAGTCTACCACTAAACCATGTCCCTAAGCAGCTGGACTCAGCTGATGTAGCTAGTGTAGACAGCTTCAAATAAGTACACTAAGAGGACTCAAGAGGAGACTGAAAGTAAAGAAGCTAAAAAGAATTCTGTCTTTGAGGGAGAAAATTTATGTCTGTTTCCTCAGTTCTTTCCTCACCCAGGAAGCATTTCCATAGCATTTTTGTTTGTTTTTTGTTGTTTGTTGTTTGTTGTTGTTTGTTTTTTTTTTTTTTTTTTTTTTTCTGGGAAGAGTCAGGATTCACCAATACTTTCCAATGGAGCACAGTGTGGCTATGATAAGAGCCACAAAGGCCACACAGCAACAAAGAGGCAGTCTTTGTCAGTTCAAAGCCACACAAATGAGCTCACACTAATCTGTGCAGGTTAACAGCTCTATTTAACAACCGGCGGTTGTGCTAGTATATATTCTGTATTATGGTACACTAGTTGCACATGACAGAGAACGCTTCTCAGTCTTGCAGTTTGACATCCCAGTCTGACCCTTGCTTTTGAGAACTGCAGAAGTTTACCAAATTGTCACGTTCTGAGGAGGGAAATAGCAGTTTGTGTTACCCTGTAATCTCTATCACTTCATTTTAAGGCATAACACAATTTCCAGTATTCAAGCTGGGTTTTCATCTATAGCTCTGTATTTGAATGTCAAGCTGGGTAATTTTTCAGCCATCACTTTGCATGAATGCAAGTTTTATGTATGAAATAATGAAATAGAAAGCACAGAGCATGCAGTATTGCCATCTCCAAACCTTAAAAGTTCATGAGTCAGACCTCCCCATGAGCTATGACTAACCTAAAAACGAATGCTTTTTTTCTTCTAAATGTACAAGTAGTTTGTTGTTGTTTTTTTTTTTTCCATCTACCTTTTGAATTATCAGGAGATCGATCAGGATGTAACATATTTCTGCCTTTGGCTTTCTCAGTGGGCAGAAAATCCCCAGGGGGGTTCTGTGTTGGCTGAGATCCCAGACAGTTGGGACCTGAGAGGCTCCAAAGACTTAGTAGAGGTAATTTGAACTTTCATGCTGGCCTTCTGATCTTTCAGCTTAGCCCAACCAGATGGCTTAGAAGTGGACAGGTAAAAAAAAAAAAAAAAAAAAAGGGGGTGGTGTGGGGAGGGAGCAGGCAGGGAATGGGAGAAATTGGAGAGGGGTCCTGAGAAGCTTGGAGCTACTATAACTCCAGGACATCATGAGGTACAGCTGTGGCTACTGGCCACTAATGGGTCATGTTTTGAAGGGCAAGACTAACTGGGATGCAGGAGGAGGGCCATTACAGATCCTGAACTTTGTATGGATATCTTCAGAGTCTTGGCAGCTGCCAGGTGAAGAAAGGACCACAGTGGGATCTGGAGAACCATTTCAAATTCCAAAATCTCTGTGGAGGTCATCTTACTCTTCAAACAGATCTACTGATTTCCTGTGACAATCTATCCAATTAAAAGCATTAAGCTTGCTACTGTCGCCACTTGGAATTGTTCAAAAGTGCTAGAGACTGCAGATGTTAGATTTCCCTCTAGTACTGAAAAAAAAAATCTTTTTTTGTGAGAGATATTGCAGACATCAGAAAATCCTTCTCTGAATCACATTTTGATACAAGAAACAAATTACTGCGTTTGCTACCCAAAGCCATTCACAGTCCCAGCTATTTGTCAGACACTTAAAACCAAAAAGAAGATGTGTGGCCCTTCTACATCCAACTGAACTGAAAACAAAAGCCATTCCAATAGTATTGGGTCACCAATACAATTGGGTTGCCTCTTAAGGTTTATGCTGAATAGTTATTACTTGCAGTGGAAATTGCTACCATCAATGATTCTAGCAGAGTCAAAAAAATATTTAAAAATAAATAATTTCCATGTATGGACATGCTTAGTTCAGAATGAGAATGCTTTTTCCTATTTAAGCTCCTGGAACTATTAGCACAAAAGAAACTTCAAACCAATGTTTTATACTGATACAGAGCCCAACTGTTATATTATGTACCAAATCTCCTTTTAGGTGAAGATTCAATTCTAATATATTGCAAACAATAGAGGTGACATTGTACCGAATGCAGACACCACAAAAGCAAAGCCAATAATACCCCCATTTTGTTCATCATGATAAGAGATGAGATGAACAGTAATCCCCTCAAGACAATGTAGTTGCTCCAAGCAGTGCATTGCCTGACATCTCTCAATCTGTCATGTAGCCATTTGCTAGTCAACATGGCCTGAAATACAATAGACCATTGGATTTCTTGTGTGGTAGCTCATATAGTTAACCTGAAGCAGTTTTCTTCTAGTATTTATTCTCTGCCCCTCCAGTTCATAAATCAAACCTCCATCCCTCGCCATGCTTATCCTGTCCTCCCCCTTGCACATGTTCCAGGTTCTCACCCAATCCCTTCAACCTTACTTTTGCCTGAAAAGATACAAGAAAGGGGTTCAAAAAGGAAGTACTCCATAAATCCCGTATGGATTTGTCATCATTTCACTAGCAGCAGAGTTAAACCTTACTATGATAAAGTATAGTTAGAGTGTTCCCACTCAGATTGTTCTCTGCCAGATTTGGGGGGATGGTCAGGGCTTTATTTTGTTTAAGGAAATAGTTCATCCAAAATTTTAAATATATTGTAGGGGTGTTTGGCTTTATCATCAGTCAACTTATTAAAGCAAGAAATTTAAACTGAATTATCAGACTTTAAGATATCTAAATTTGAAATCTCTACTCTGAAATTTCTTAGATTTATGATCTTGGTTGGTGATGAAGCCAAATGTACTGTAATATATTTTACCCTGAATTGTAGCCTCAATTCTAAAACTCAATTTTTCAATCTAAGCATCTTCCCCTTCCCAGCGCCCCCCTAAAAGCTTATAGAAATAAAACACATAAAGATCAGGGGTCATCTTCTGTGCCTTCTATGTGAAGTGCACACACCCACACAATTTCAATAGTAGGGATGTTATTTAAATAAAGCTTTCTTCAGAAGTTAAAGAAAAATGGATACAAAGGTAAATAATGTTTTCTGATGCAAACTTGAACAATGGACTAAGGAAATAACCTTGAAAGCATAAACAACCATAGAAAGGATTGCTATGGTGTGTGACCCTGGTGACAAGTTTTCATACCAGCTAGGTACCATATATATATTCTGAGATTTCTATTATGTCTTTCTCCCTTAGTTCATGCTATGTTTTATGCTCTCTTTGATTTTCATCCTTTCCACCGTGAAAAGAGAACTTTGACACTAGTGTATTGTTTTGCAGCTAATATATTAATCCACGGTGCCTTTATTTGCATAAGTTTAATCAAATCCAGGACTGACAATAAGGAAGCAGGGAGGCTTGAGGCATTTCTTTAAATCTAATTAGGACACAGAGGATTCCCTTAGTATGAAACAAACTTCCTGACTGGGAACAAAATAACTTTTTTTTTTTTTTTTCTATCAGAATTCTTTTTCCCATACAAGGTATTGTTTCTCCCATGCAGATTTCAATTCCTTTATAGTGCTGGTGGAGTCCTTCAAATTCTACATGGCAACAACTGACAAAGTATTAAGGAAGCATTTGAAAAATGCTATAGTTGCAGTGCAAAATGCAACTATATCATTATCATTATCATATATCATTAGTTATAGATATAACTATCACCAGAGTGAATTGTTATAAATATTTTTCTGTCTCAGTTGATATAACTCATCTCTCATTGTTTCATGTGCTGACACAAAGAAATAAGCAAAATATCAAAATATGTCCGAATATTTAAGTGGCATGTCAAATAACATCTCTTAATATTCTAAATCATAGAATCACAGAATATCCCAAGTTGGAAGGGACCCACAGGGATCACTGAGTCCAACTTCAGGGTCCCCAAAAGGCCACCCAAAAAATAAGACCATGTGTCTGACAGTGTTCTTGAATTCCGTCAGGCTCGGTGCCATGAACACTTCCCTAGGGAGCCTGTTCCAGTACCCAATCACTTTCTCCAGGACAAACCTTTCCCACCTCCCCTGTCACAGCTTCAATCCATGGTCAACAGAGAGCAGAGCTCAGCACCTGCCCCTTCACTCCCCTCATGAGGAAGCTGTAAACCACAATGAAGTCTCCCCTCAGTCTCCTCATCTCCAGGCTGAACAAACTAAGTGACTTCAGCCGCTCCTCAGATGTCTTCCCCTCCAGACCCTTCACCATCTTTGTAGACCTCCTTTGGACACTCTCCAGCAGTTTTATATCTTTCTTATACTGTGGCACCCAAAACTGCATGCAGCACTCAAGGTGAGGCTGCACCAGCACAGAACAGAACAGGACGATCCCCTCCCTTGACCATGCCATGCTTGATGCACCCCAGGATATGGCTGGACCTCCTGGCCACCAAGACACACTGCTTGCTCATGTTCAGGCTGCTGTTGACCAAAACCCCTAGATCCCTTTCTGTGGGGCTGATCTCCAGAATCTCATCCCCCAGTTTGTGTGTATAGCCAGGGTTTCCCATTCCCAGGTGCAGAGTCTGGCACTTACTCTTGTTAAACTTCTTATTGTGGGTGACTGCCCAGCTCTCTAATATGTCAAGAACTCTCTGCAAGGCCTCACCACCCTCAAAGGAGTCAACAGCTCCACCCAATTTAGTATCATCCACAAACTTGCTCAAAAAACATTCAAGTCCTACAACCAATTTGTTTATGAAAACATTAAAGAAAACTGATCCTAAAACAGAGCCTTGGGGAACCCCATTAGTGATAGGTTGCCATCCCAATGTAACCCCACTTACAAGAACTCTTTGGGCCCGACATGTCTACCAATTGTTCACCCATCTTATTATGCTTTATCTAACTGTTTTCTGTTCATTTTGTCAATAAGGATACTGTGAGACAGTGTCAAAAGTTTTGCTGAAATCCAGAAAGATTAAGTCAATTGGCTTCCTTTGGTCAACTTTGGTGATCTTGTTGTAAAGGGAAATTAAGTTTGTTAAACATGGCCTTCCCCTTGTTAACCCATGATGTCTGTAACCAATGACTGTGTTGTCCTTCAGGTGTTCTTCAGTAACTCCCAGAATAATCTTCTCCATAATTTTACCAAGCCTTGAAGTAAGACTGACAGGCCTGTAATTGCCAGCATCTTCTTTCTTGCCCTTCCTGAAAATAATATTTTTTTGCTGTTGTTCTAAATTAGTAGGGTTTATATAGTGACTATTCCAAAATTCCTAAAAAGTTAGTGGATTTTATACACATGCCCATACATGTACATAGAAAATCACACACAAAATAGTATAATAAAGATATCATTAACGATTAATAATACTTGTGCACTTCTTGTCGTGGAATTTGAGCCTAATCAATAAGCATATTAAATAACTTATGCAAAATCTACCAAACAATCCAAAGCGTGAATGCAGACATGGCATTTTTTGAAACATTTTTTGAAGTCTAAGAGGGCACTTTAGTTTTAATATTTTATGTAAGATACACTAAAAAGATCAAAGAAAGAAAAAAAGTGTTTCTCTTCTTATTAGGGATATACCATGTCCATTCACAGCTTGAAGACTTTTCTGTGTAGAAGACAGAGACAAAACCATAAAATCATAGAATGGTTTGAGTTGGAATGGACCTCAAAGATCATCTAATTCCAACCCCCTCTGCCACGGGCAGGGACACCTCCCACTAGTCCAGGTTGCTCAAAGCCCCATCCAACCTGGCCTTGAACACCTTCAAGGATGGGGCATCCACAGCTTCTCTGGATAATTTGTGCAATTTCCTCACCACCCTCTGACAGGAGTTTCCTCCTAACAGCTAATCTAAATCTTCTACCTGATCACACGGTATTAAGAAACTGAAGCAAGCAAATGACTAAATTTTACATAATCCAGTTTTTTACACCTAAACCAACAAATCCGAAAATGTAACCCAAGGAAACTTCAAAGCCTACCCTTCTGTGAAGTGAGTGAGCAGCAATGGCTGGTGACTCTTAGTGGGACAAGAGCTGGGAGTCAGATCCTGGGCAGAGTCCTCCCCAACAGGGCCTGTCCCACAGCAGCAAACGAGGGAGCAGGGCAGGGTAGGGTCCATGTCCAGGCCCAGCCAAGAGCCCAGAAGACCAGGGATGATGGGACAGAACCAGGACAGCTCACCCAAACGGGCCAAAGGGACATCCCAAAATATTTGGCATCATGCTGAAAAATAACATTGTGGAAGTTGGCCAGGGTGGTGGGCACTAAACTGGAGTGGTATGGGCATCAGTTAGCTGGTGGTGAGCAATTGCATTGTGCATCATTTGTTTTGTATATTGCTTTTTATTTTATATTAATACTTTTCCATTCCTTTTCTGTCCTATTAAACAGACTTTATCTCAGCCCATGAGTTTTACCTTTTTTCCAATTCTTTTCCCCATCCCAGCAGTGGGGGAAAGTGAGCAAACAGCTGTGAAGTGCTTAGTTGCCTTCTGGCTTAGACCACAATATCATTTCTTGTTGTTTTTTTGTAGTTCTTACTGGGATCACCTCCACTAACATCACATGTGATGCTCTAGCTGCAGTTTCCATATTTTAAGGTCTTTACGCACTTGCACATTTGAATTAAGATACATACCTTTTTTTTCCTTCAAAATTTTGCCTTAGGATATACAAAAAAATTAGAGTCTTAAGAGAATAAAAAATTTCTCACTCAACAAAATGGGTAAATCAGATCATATTTGTTGATGTTTTTTGACTGATTTTACTTGTGCTGCTTAGATCCCAGCCTTTTATATTTTGCTAGTAGGTATAACTGATTACTTCAGAGCCCACTTTGATATCTTGACTCCACAAAAGTCATCAGTCAGTGGCAGAACTTATTCTAGGATGTCAATATTATGCACCTGCATAGAGAATAGAAAAATCAACCTAGTAAATATTTTTTGAAAACACTAGGCTATAAAACATACACCAACTACAAGTTGACAAATGTGATGATAAATGGGGCTGAAATTCAAAAGAAATAATGAGATTTTGAATGCTATCGTTCCCTTGGATCCATAACACTTCTACATGTTGCAAAATGATGCAGCTACTACATTTGTAACTGAATGGAACAATTTCTATTCAAAACTAGCTTGATATAAAACACCGATTCATCAAAAATAAAATTGTCTGAAAGCTTAAGCAGTAACTAGTCTATGAATGTATATGAATTATATACATATATATATATACATATATACAAATTTAATCCACATAATGGAACAAAGTTAAGTAAAAGAGTTTGCAGTTTTCAGGCACTTTAACAATACTGCTTACTGCTTATCTATTATTTTTGTTAGGACAGCACCTGTAGGATGAGATTGCACTCAATTAAAACAAACTGCAGTGAAATACAGAATCTCTCTGGTAATATGAATTTCTTAATTTCTTCTCCAGAAAGTATTGTCTGACAAAATTGCAGAAAATATAAAACAATCAGGCTGACTAAAGAATTTTACAAAGAGGCTTCAGCCAGGTCTCATTTAGTTTTCCAACTATGTTTGTTCTCATATGAAAGCTGAAAATATGCCCATTTGCACAGCTGCAGTTACAATGGCAAATACTTTTGTGTAAGGAGGACTCATTCTGCTCAGCTGTAAATTGCTACAGTTACAGTGTAAAACACATGTAATTTAATTCTCTTTTGTTGGTTGTTAAATTTGAACTGAAGATTGAACTGAAGAATTTGTAGTCACAGAGGCACAAGCTTCTTTTGTCTAATTAAAAAAAAAAAAAAAGTATGTCTTTGGACTTGCATCTCAGTTGTTTCCCATCGGAATACATATCAGCTGTATCTGCCTTCACTCTGGCATTCATAGAATCATAGAATGATTAAGGTTGGAAAACACCAAAAGGCCTCTTCAAGGTCTTTTCCAGCAACATCAACCACTAAACTATGTCTTTAAAATTCTTGTCTGTTAGGTAGAGAATATGGCAGGCTGAGATGCTTATGTGCTCTAGTTATGCTCATCAAGGTTACCTACAGATGCAGATTCCCTGAGAAAAATACTAAGAATAATCTGTCTTTACTCTAGCTATATATCAACCATTGGACTGCCTAAAGAGTGTGCATTCAGATGTTCCCTGTGTGACAGCATGAGTACTCTGGCTCCATGCTTAATAGGGGCTGACGAAAATTTGAAGCATAACCTCATTACACAGGCCAAGTGTCACCTTGTTCTTCTTTTACCCAACACCAGAACTAGTTTGTAGACATGTTGTTATGCTTTGGCAAAACACTAGCAGCACAGACACAGGTTCTATCTGCCAACCCACACACTTTCATCCATATGGCTTATTATAGCCACAGGGAAGAGAAACAAGCTATGCAGAGCCAGCATGGATGGAAGCAGCCAAAGTATGGATGAGAAGAATTTGCCAGCCATGTAATAATCACAGCCTGACAAATATATGACATATATATATATATATATACATATATATATATATATATATATATATATACACACACACACACACACACTCTACAGCAGGACAAGTTCATGGGGAGTTGTAGACCTTGTAATCACTTTGTCACATCTACACAAGTAACAAGTCAAAATTTCCCATGACATTTTAACAAAGGGCTCTTGGCTTTTGCCCTAGCCATCTCAGTGAGGTGCTATCGTCCCTCTGTAGATGTGTTAGCAGAGATCTGTAGAAAACAGCATGCCAATTAGGAAAAAATCCTAGAATAATGCAAAACTCTTCTAATAGAGGGCATACTCTGTCTTGGCTCTCATATGAGAGAAAACATGGCTCATGCTGTTTCCAGTCATCCTATCCTGCCCCATGAATTACTTCAGAGACTGAGATTCCTCAGTTATATCATATGACTTACAAAATTTGGTGCTTTTACTCAATCTTCAGCGCTGGATTTCTACAAATGTCAGATCCTCTAATGGGAAGTGTGAACAGCTGAAATCTAATGCCTATGAAACCTAAGAGTTAATGTCCTAGGGATGTAGAATTATTTTCATAACTCCTCCTTTAGTAAAATAAAATAAAATAAAATAAAATAAAATAAAATAAAATAAAATAAAATAAAATAAAATAAAATATATATATTTATTTTTAATAATGAAAAGATATATAAAATAATTGTAATACATTTTATTTTAGGGATTTACATGATTTCTAAATTCTTCAGTTAACACTGGTTTATTTTTCATTCTAAGTCTTCCTATAACTATGAGAACAACTCTGCTTTGATTGTCTATCCTGACAATGTAAGTATTAAGTATAATGTAAGTATTATATTTCCCTTGTAGAATTGATATTACTGATATGTAAGGACATGATGCAGCCTGTTTTTCAGATCACCAGCTGAGCAGATCGAGTACTTTTTTTTTTTTTCATTTGGTATCCCCTGTTGCTTTCTTCCTTTCTAATTCCATGAAAATCTAATGAGTATAATGGAAATTCTTAGAAATGATCATTTCTCTGACCAGCATGATAAGCTCCTATAGGATCTGTTAGCCTTCTAGATGTTTGAGCCGTTTCAAAAACCCAAGATATTGGCATAAGCCAAATTTTCAGAATTTTGCAGTTCAACCAGTTCAACTCCTAGGGCTTCATTAACCACTCTCCCCAAGTCAAAAACAAAAGCCATTCCTCCTTTGAAACCAAGGACAAAACAAACAAGTAAACAAATAAAAAACACCATCACCCACAACAACGAAAACCACTGTCTAATCATAAGTATAGTATGAGCTCCTCACAATAAATCTTTTTTAAGAGAAGATGGTCTTGTCCTGCTTGTGCAGTTTGCTTTTTCCTAGTAGATTTCAACAGAGGCTTACAGGGAATCTTCTTCAGTGAAAGCTCAGCAAATTCAGTAGTCCAAACAGGATATACTTTCCAATTAAGGATTAGCATACTTTAACATGAGGTTGTGGATTTCAATTGGCATGATTCGAACTGAAATGTCAACCCACTTGCCATCTGGTTTATACATATCCAGTCTGGAAAGCAGCAATGAAACAGCTGAAAGACTGCTACCATGGAAACAGTACACATAAAGTAAACGTTACCTATAGATCTTTTAAATTCTTACAAAATGCTGTACCAGCAACCTTACAGTTTATCTTTGCTTTTTTGGACACAGACAAGTTTAGTAAAGATTTATTCTGAGTCCAGTATGTTCAGTCATCCAAGCTGTAGAAGAAAGAGTTTTATTTCAGGGCCTAAAATAAAAGCATTGTAACTAATGAGTTCAGAGGGAAAAACAATGGTACATTAGTCATATATTTTAATTTGTTACAGAGATTAAACAGGCCAAGAGAAGCTGTTAGACTATGTTAAAGGGGAAAAGTCAACCTTCATTAAGCACCATTCCATGTGTTCCATTTTAATACACTACAAGAACAATTTATAAGAATGAATTGTCAATGCAATTCAACACACAATCAAGTTAAGGACTTTTTTATATGTTACAATACATTGTGTAGAACGTAATGCTATTAACATTGGCCAAATCTTGTTGTTGACTCATTTTGCTCATTTTGAATAGGACTGGCTAATGTCCCAATGTTGACCCATTCATAAAGCAACATCCAGTGCCCAGAATGACAATGCTTTCAAGAGGTATTAAAAAATAAGGGATATCAATAAATTGAGAATGGAAAGCAAGGTTTTCTTGGTTGTTCAGTTATTATAACAGGTCTCAAATTTTGAGGTGACTCAACATTCATCGTTTGATGACAAAGTCTAGAGCAGAAGGGGGGCAGGAAATATGAGCAAATAAATGTACATTAAGAGACTGGGTTCTTCAACAGAGCCATCCAAACCAGTCTTGACCCATTTACAAGTAAAATTTAGTTGTCAAAACTCCTATCCTATCTTCTCCATAGTGTGACATATTTTCCTGGATATTCCTTCCCTCTTTTTTAAGGAGTCTAGGAATCACTCAACCATACAGCACTGAGATCACATGCAGTAAACCTTGCTACACCAATACTGACAAGTCATCATTGTCTAGATGGGCTTCATGCTGAAAGGTGAATGCAAAGCATTCATACTCCCTGGCATACTGCTTTCTTTCTGGCAATACAATTCTTGCTTCTTTTGTAACAATTTTATCAGCAGTCAGATAACAATATTTTAAGCTTATTGTTGGAGAATTAAAATTCATTCTAAGTTTACTTAGTTCACTGCTTGTAAGTCTTAGTCCTTGACACTCAAATTCATGTTGCATTAATGCTCCTTTTTGTGGATATAAACATGATCAGTGTAAGGACTGAATCAGAAATCGTCTTTGGCTTCAAGATTTTTATCAGTGTATCTAAAGAGGAAAAAAAAAAAAAAAAAAAAAATTAAACGTTGTGAACTCCAAAATTATAGTGAGAGTATTCCCAAACAAATAACATTTTATTTTATACTGCTGTAAAGTTAACGGTAGTTCTGATGTGAGGGTAAAACAAACCTCATCTTTTCCAGTTGTTATTCTCCCTTCTGCCACAAGATAGCAGTGTTTTCCAATTCTTGCTGTTTGGAAACATCCTGTAAAGCCACAGTAATACCAATTTGAGATTTGTTGGATACTTGAAAGGGAATGGATATGGAAATTAATGTCAGTCATACACCCCCTGACTCCCTGTCCTCCCCAGAATTTGTTTTGGTATCTCTCATAGCAGGAGATATTCAACTGTTTGTCATAGTTCATAACAGGAGAGAAGTGTTTGAAAGAAAAAGCATTTTATTAAGTAACTTCAGATGTATGTTCAACATGAAAGTACTTTTCTCTTTTTTTTTGTTTTGTTTTCTTTTTTTCAGTCTTAAGTGAAGTCTTTTCATGGTATCCCTGAAAAGTTCAATCACAAACGCAAATATTGAAGTAAAAAAATTATTAAATAATAAATAATCTAGAAAGTTTCTACCATAACTGAGAGGCCAAATTAATTATTAAATATCCCACGTGCCTTTCTAGTATGGGACAGGAAAGTAGGAGGGTGGATCTCTCTCTTTTGTGCATTCTTTTCTTATTTATTGTTGAAGTATAAGTCAATACTTATTAATATTTAGTTAATATCTCTTTAGGCTTAGAAGAGAACAGTTTAATATGAAATACCTTTCATAATGCTTAGAAACATTGCATACATGCCACTGTACATGTTCACTGAGCATTTCTTCTTCTTCTCTCTTGTGTACCTAACATACAACTCCTTCCTGTATTAGGGTTGCACTTTAGAGAGACTGGTTAATACCAATAGCAGGGATAGTCACACTGACTAGCTTGAGGCATAGACCCTCAAGAACCATTCTGATTTTGAATAAAGACAGACAGGTCTAGAGGAAAACTTGGAACATCTAGTTTAGATTCACATTCCAGATCAGCCTGCATAGAAGAATCTCTAAGTCTGCTTACATTCAATATAATAGAGTATGGTTTTCTAACTGAGGCTAAGAGCATAAGCATAACCAGAATAAACTCTTCAGCATAAAGCTTGAGTAATTGTGAATGAATTCTATAAATGCTTTAGAGACCTGAATTTCAGGAGCAAGAAACCCTTGTAATTGCTATATAAAATGTCCATACATAGAATCCTATAACTCTGGAACTAGAAGTCACAAAGCCACTTCAGCAGGCTCCTTCAGTATTTCCTTTGAGGCTGTTCCCTTAGCATAAATAATTAAACATTTCAGACCAGGGGCTGGAACCCAGGTGTCTTAACCCGCAGGCTAAAATGTTACACTCATCTCACACTGTCTGCTTTAATGACATGAAAGTACTCCATGCAAAATGAATAGCACCAGACAGGAGAGACTCAAGGAGATTCACTCTTGATACCCTTTAGCCCAGTGACTACAATACTTTGATGAGAAAGCACATTCAAATTCACTTTCTGCTTCAGCTTTAAACAAAGACTGAAAGGATTTCTTTTCTCAGTTCATAGCCAAAAGTACAGAAGAGATGCCTGAGCCAGTAGTGCCCTAACATGTGAATCTGTGTCACAACACAGCAGCATGCAGATGCTCCAGCTTGGAAACAATGCAACACAGAAAGTAGAAAGGAAATGTATACCTGTTTTCCCAAACTCTT
The DNA here is from genome assembly GCF_963932015.1 of Anas acuta. Taxonomy (NCBI): domain Eukaryota; kingdom Metazoa; phylum Chordata; class Aves; order Anseriformes; family Anatidae; genus Anas; species Anas acuta. The sequence goes on along the minus strand of NC_088982.1, from coordinate 16,583,480 downwards.
CGAGATACTAAATGGGCATAACCAATATGGTCTTTAATTTGCCTTTTTTGTTTTTTTTTTCCTCCTTGCAGTTTTCTCTAACAAATACATTTTGACAAATACAGCATTTGACACAAAATGAGATTCCAGTCTATTCATCTAAATAGGAAGAAGCATGCATCATGTAGTAGTGTAAGTGTGCTTTGGTTAGCCACAACCACTCAAACAAATAGAAATGGTCTCATTTAAATAAAATTGTTTCAGAGAAAACCTTCACATGTTATTAATGGTCTATAGAGAAGAAATCCCTCTTCAAAACCTATAACTTAAAATACAAGACAATTAAGACACTGCGAAGCAAATTTATGTTAGAGTTGTTTATTAAACAAAATCTTACTAAATATGGTTTAAAAAAAAAAAAAAAAAAAAAGACACAGTGAAAGGATGATTTCCACTAATTCCAAAACTGAGGTCAGGCTGAAAGAAGAAAGACTTCAGATTTTCATTTGTAATGTTTATGTATTGCTAAGGAAACCATATACAACAATCTAAAAGTACATTTCCAAGATTATATTTATGATATACAAATATATGTAAATATTTTGATACTTACAAAGCACTCTAAAATTTTACTCTTTATGTTTACATCAATCTAACCCAGCTTCAATTATAACAAAGAAATCATTCATTGTGTATCCATATGCACCCCCACCTCCCCCCAAAAAATACATTTCATAGGCCTTTTCTTTGACATTTCCAGTTTAAGAGACATTTCTTGTGTATATAGAAGACTTAAAATGGTAATTGACTGTATTCTGCTGCTGGAGGAGAAAAAGACAGCACGCAGGGAGTTAATCCTTTTTCCTTTTGAGACACAAGTGACTGCATAATTAATTACACCAATGCTTTCACTTGTGCAATGTGATTGAAAAAAATGGCTCTCCCATTTCACCAATGAAAGGCTTCACATTAATTTATAATGCAAACAAGCATGTGTGGGAGTGGAAGACTGTGTGCATGTGTGCGCGCGCACGTGCAATCATTCATTCCTCTGTACTAGATTTGCTGCACATACAATCATTAATAGACCTTTGCTATTTGTCTCCTTTATTTGAATCAGTATTCTCTGCATTAAATATATTGTATGAATTAATTATTTTAATTTTACATTACAGAGTACAATTTTTAATTTTAGTTTAACAAAAACAAACAAACAAAAAACAAAACAAACAAACAAAAAAGAAACCCATCATCCAGAAATGTATCGAGGCTGGCATTTTTTTGCCTAACATCTTCTCTTGTGATTCAAGCTGTTCCTAACAGAACCAAGAGAGACAGAACAAGTATAAGTCAGCCCCTGTTAATAACAGCTTAATAATATTTGAAGATGTACCTTCTTAACTAAAAGCACAAAGCTTTTAAGCATTTGCTGTTTAGAACAGATTCTATGAACAAGTGTAAAAATGCAGTTCCTGGAAAGTCACAAACATAAATTAACAAGAGACTCCAGGGAGAAGCAAACAATAAATGTTCTTTAGGTTCCTGCCATACAATAGCTGTTCATTGTTTATAGTTATTTATTATTGCATAAATGTCAGCTTTTTGGGAAGGACTGCATCTACACAATAGAGCTAGATCTGTAATGGGGTACCATTATCCATTCTTAATAAAAACTGCTAAGCAAACTAAGCATGAACTCCCTCTCCACAGTTATATCAATCAAACTGACAGTAGATTGGTATGAGAAATTCTGTCTCTCTGTCTGCAGGGAGGGAGAACAGGTACTAATTTCCAAGTATCCCCTTACTGATTTTTATCAGCAGTGCAGAATATTTAAAGGTTTCCTTTGTTCCTTAAAAGTCACTAGTTGTCACTGATCCTGCAACAGACTTCCACTGACTGTGATGAAAATGCTTTACAAAGAAAGATGATACTATGCATTTCTAATTACTGGCATGCTATTTTTGCTTAATTTTGCTCTATTTTACAAGGCTGATTTCAGAGTAGGCAGGAACTTTCTCTCTTCTATTTTCTTTAATACCCTTTTAGTGTATTTCCATAAAACACTTTATAGAATCATAGAATCATAGAATATTCTGAGTTGGAAGGGACCCTTAAGGATCATTAAGTCCAACTCTTGACACCGCACAGGTCTACCCAAAAGTTCAGACTTCAGACCATGTGACTAAGTGCACAGTCCAATCTCTTCTTAAATTCAGACAGGCATGTTTAAATCACATTCGTCTTCTCTTCTTTATACCTCTGGGATATTAAGCATTCACCCTAAAACAATTTACTTTCTCTTTTGGGTTTTGCTATTATTCTTTCATAAAAAGACTTTCCTCCGGCAAAATGCACAAACAACTCTCTCTTCCATTTCACAATGGCAGACCTTGGTATGATCCTGTTAATGGGCGTTACATGTTGCAATCCTAACCATCTAACTCCTTCATCTTTTGGAAACTTGAGGCTCTTCCCTGAACATTGTGGTTTCACCTCTAGGTTCTGGCTGCTTAGAGCCAGCCATGGCAATATCAAAACCACAATTCTATAGTGGAGAAGCTGTGGCTGAATTTTGAGCTTATGGAGTTCCCAACATAGCATAGCTCCTATGGTGTTCCAGTAGAACAGTTTGCAGAACTCTTCAGTGAGTCAAGAACTGGATTAATCTATGTATGCATAGATTTTGTATATGTATAAAAAAATACATTTATACAGATATCCAAGCATACACACATATGTTGGAGAGAGGCAGGTATTCCTTAAAGTAGTATTTCTTCTAAAGCTCTCATATCCCCAGTAATGGAACTACAGATTGATCTTAAAGATACATTTAGAATCTGAATCTAACATGCAGGACACCAGGCCTGGGGAGTCTTGAAGCACAGTGAGGACAGCACCTATTCTAAATATAGACTGAAATTTAGGGTCTCAGAACTCTGTTTAGAAACAGATTTCTGTGTATCACCTTATCTGAGAAGTATTTCTTAGACAAATTTGTCAAACATCACATCCCTACGTGCACCAATATACTTTCAAAATAATTCCAGTGGGAAAAGTGCTAATCTTGCAGAATTTTAGAAGTGTTTAATTTACTTGTGAGGGCAGTCCCACTGGAATCAATGGGAGTATTCATAGAAAAGTTAAATGCATGCAAAAAGTTCTTTACTCTGGAAAAATGGCATTCCAAAGCAGTTTTAAAACCATTTTGCTTAATTCATGTTTAATCAGAGCACTGTGGGTAAAATGTTTCTGTGACCTCCCTAACAACTGCATGCATGGACAAGTCCTCTATTTTGTAACTTTTGCTGTGTAATCCTCTTCTACAGCAAGATGGGGAAGCGTTCTGCAAGCATGTGGTCCCGCTGCTCAAAACACTTTACCTGACGTACTTGTGCTATTCTGTTGTAATCCATTATATAGCCATAGCTCAGCCCAATTTGTCTCTATCAATACTAAAAGCCTAAAGAGATCTAGAGAAATGTTATGCATTTGAACAGGCATATCATGGGAGACTCTTCCTAGAGGAAAAGCTGTTATTCACGAGCAAATCTGTAATAGTTAATGCCACTAAAAATATTTCTTCCTTCTTCTTTCTGAGAAAACACTGCAGAGAAAAAATAATGGTTTTTCAAATATGTTTATTTCCTCAAGTATTTTACAGCTCTCCCCGTTATCAACAAATGCAGAACTATTTTTGTCTGCCTGAGTTTACTGAAAGTTTCGACCTATATCAATAACACGGTGAGTGACAAATTTAAAATAATCTTTTTCCTTCTTATTCTTTGAAAACTATGTTTCCAGAAAGTTTTCTGTTAAGTCTAGTGACAGAAGTAAAAAACAGTTTATTAGATGTTTCCTTGCACTTTTAAGAGAAGAATATTTGGAGAGCTATGGGAGTTGTCTACAGCACAGTGCTCAGACTCCTGTCACAGTTTAGATGTGGCAGGCCAAGGTCAGCTAGCACAGATCCCACTCCTGCTCTGGTCTCAGGAAGCTCGGGAAAATGTTCTGCCGGCAACAGGAGATGCACTGGCAGGACAACCTGTTCCTGGCTGCCACTTCTCCAAGGTGCTCTGCACACCAGGCAGGGGCAGCCAGAAAATGCAGTTGGTCAGACTGTGTATGTCTTGATCTGCCGATTCAAAAATCAGCTGTCAGTCAGAAGCCACAGGGATGAGTTAGAGTGCTGAGAGGAAGAACTTCCTCTACCACGGGAATAAAGTTTGGGGAGATAGTTTTCAGTGCTGCTTTCCATGGGGTAGCTTAATCATGTTCCACTAGTTTTAATCATGGTGTCTCAGCAGCAGCAGCCTCTCCCACTGCAGGTGCACCTTTTTATATATGGATAACAATCCATATATAAATCCAACTAAGGCTGAAGTCTAGCACTGGAAGCAAAAACCCCCAGTAATATTGTCTTCACTCTGGGACACATACCAAAACAGTATAAAAAGAAGATGTCCAGAGATTATAGGTACAAATGTCAGCCCAATAAATATTTTGCAGGAAAAAGAAATGGATTAAATTCATTGGATATCTTTCCAATTAATTGTTTTAATTTACATTAAGTTTTAAAAAGGCAAAATACCTTTTGAAAAGTTTGTCTCAGTTTTGCAGTGCATTACGCTGTTCCCCACTTATTCCAATGATATTAAGGTGGTGTAGAAGTTGTATTTAAAGTGCAATAATCTTAACTACATGTCCTTTTCCTCTCTCTGTTATGAAAGTTTTTTTTTTAAACCAAATAGCAGTTCTCTGTTTTTGTTGTTCTATATTTCTCTTGCAGTTTATACTGAAAAGGGATGGAATACAAAATAAATGAATAAAAATACTCAAGATTACAAAAATCTTTGCTTCATTAATATTCTGAATTTCTCTTTCCACAGCTGCAACCAGAATTTTTAATCCCAGAGAGCTATTTCAGTACAAAGTGCAGTAATTAGCTCATAAATGATCAGAAACAGATCTGTGCCCAGTGTTTTAGCCTTTAAAATAGTGGGGAAGAAGTGAGGTTTTAAATACCATTTTTGCAAGCCTGCTGAGGAAAGATTTTTTGCTTATTTTTAAGGGCAAATTTCCCTTACTGTGTGGTTTGTCTGTTTATGTTATTTTTAAAGTTCAGGGGAATGGTATAGTGTGAAATAATCCCTACCAGGAATGCAATTCCACTAAAACGTATATTTCACTTAGAGCTGTTTACTATCTTTTAGTTCCCATCAATTGAAACCAGACACTTAACCTAGCCCTGCCATAATACAAGTTAAAAATAATTTAAACCAACCTCTACGTGTACTGAAAAATACTTCAAATGAGAGTCACACACAAGTATGTTAAAAGAAAAATAAAGCTAGCTACAGCATTGTGCAAACAATTAGACATTCCAGAATTACATTCATCTGAAAAACTCATTTCACCTCCCTTTTGGATAGGCGTTAAATAGATTTTTAATTACTTAATCACATATTGTTCCTGCTTATTCCCGACACCTTACCCAATACATAATGCTCTGGGGATCAGAAGAGTGCATCACTGTGTGCCTTTTCTCCAAACTGTTCCAGGCTCTGGTCCCACCCCAGCAGCTAATTGATTCTCTCACCTACTCTCATTATAGACTCTGCTTTCAGTCCCACTAAACCGCTTATCCTCATTTCTTTCTTCTATCAGGTTTTTTGTATCAAGCAGAGAAAAATCAAGCAGCTACTCCAAACCTCATGACAGCAGAATAAGATAGGAAGTTCCTAAATCCAGTAAGTGGCCTCAGCTGACTACGCAGGATCATAGATTGATCCAATTTTGCAGTTTAGCCATGTTGTCCAGAGCAGTGTCCAGACAAATTTTGGTTGTACCCAAAGATGGAGATTTCACAACCACGCTAGGTATCTTCCACCAGTGTTTGACCTAGCTCAACATGACAGGTTTTTTTCCTCATATCTAATTAGAACTTTCCACAGTGTAAATAATTTCCATTGTGACTTTTTCTTTTCCATCTGCTGAAGTGGTTCCTAACTTGATTTTCCTCTAGCGTGGGTAGTACTTCACTCTCCTGGTGTCTGTCACTAACCATGGGGTATGGGAGGCCTGAAAGCCAGTGCAAGAAAGCACTTCATCTTTTTCTATGTCCTTTGTCACAAGGGCTCCCCATTTTCTTTAGTCTTCCATTTGTTGCTGTGGTGCCTATAGAATTATTACTCTCCTCATCCCTCACCAGTTTCAACTCCAGCTGGGCTTTGACTTTCACAGTTTCATCCGTGTCCAGACAATATATTTCTTCTTGTAGTTTGTAGCCTTTTCCATCTTTCTTTCTGAGTCTGAGCTAAATCAGGAGTCTCCTGTGCAGCCAGGGTGGGATGACACTTACTTCCTGCACAGTGCAGTGCAGCTTTGTGCTTTGAGAAAGTTTTCCTTGAAGATCATTCATTCATCATGGAACCCAGCAGTTATCTGACCCCTGGTCTCCCCTAGGCAAAGAGAGCATATCTTCTAGTTTCCAGAACAAGATAAAGTCTTCTTTCTTACAGTCCAGGGTCATTATTCAGCTGACTACCTTCTTCACTTCCTTTAAACTCCACCAGCTGTGGAGTCATCACATCCCTGACTGGTTCTTCTGACTGATGATTAGTGGATCTAGCAGAGTGCCTCCCTTATTCAGAGTGTCTACCATCTCCATCAAACATCGTCCTCTATGCACACCAAGAAATTTCTGGATGGCATACACCTGACAATTTTACTTTCCTAATAGGCATCAGGGTGACTGAAGTGTATTACAAAAACTATAGTTTTTCCAGTCATTTAAGCAAAGTTTCATCCACTTGCTCTTCACTTGATATCTGTAGATAATGATATCCATTGTAGTATCATGATCTCTGCTGTGATCATGACATATAAACTTTTGACTGGCCTTTCCATAGAAAAGTTCCATGCATTCATGCATCTTCTTTACATAATTTGTAAAGATTACAAATCCTTTAAAGATCATAAATCCTTTAAACAAGGGTGAATGGAGAGGTTGGGGGGAGAGATGTGAGGAACAACATCTTCTTCCTAAAGGGCTGGTGCTTCCACTGCTGTGCTCCAGTGAGCTATCTCACCATCTGTGTCATCCCAGTGAGGACACAGTTCTGCACATCAGCATCTAATTCCTTCTGTTAGATTCCCATGCTGCTACAACATCCCAGCTTTCTCTCTACAACATGCCACATCTAGGGCCCAGGCAAACAGCAGATCTTCCAAGGCAGCAAATCCTGGACACTTCAATCCCCTGTGGAAGAATGTCATGTCTGGTCATCATCACCTATTGCTTCCTCTTAATAGCAGTAGTCCTGAATAACAGCTTGGGCTCAGATGCCTCCAGTAATAAAGCAAGCTGGTCAATGAGCTCCTGGAAGGTGAACCAGGAGCTACAAATACATGAAAGGCAGACAAGGGCAGAGACACAGTGTACAGTCCCACATGACCCAAACAACAGAACCAGAGAATGTCTAATGATGACAACCAGATTCAATCCACAGTCCAATAAAGTTTACAGAGATAAAGAGAAATCCAGGGTTGATTCAGGAAGTCAAAGCAGAATCAGAAAGGTACAAGACTGGACAAAATGTAGCTCATGTGAGGACTAAGGGCAAATGCCTGAGCTTAATGGCATATGTTGGATAAATGGGCAGGATACACATGAAGCTGGTTGGGTCAGTTTTATCCTGTTGTACTCTGGGTCCTGACACCAGAGTGACTTTTTAGTTGTGAAAATCCCCAATATTCTATGAATTTCATGCCAATGGAAAAGTTTTGAAATGTAGCTCTGGAGACAGGAATTCTCTGCACACAAACAAAAGAAAAAAGCCCAAAATGTAGCAGTCCCTGCTGCCAGAGCGTCAAAGTCCTAGCTATGGTCTGATTTGTGACCTCCTCTTTTCTTTTCCCTCTCTTCCTCTTGAAAGTATGAATTTGTATTGCAGCTCTTCTCTATTTTTTCCTCAGAGTGCTGACTGGAGCCCATTTTCTTATCGTCAAGCAAACTAATAGGCTATCACAGAATCATCTTAAATATTGAAATCATTGAAAATAAGTGCCAATCTGTGCTGGGTGTCAGCTGACAATATGGAGATTAAAGGTGTCACAGGCTCTGTATCTCTGTATCTTTCCTTTTACAGAGAAGTACCCACCAACTCATGGTGCAGTGGTAGGTGACTGCAAACAGAAGTGGATAGAATAATCCAGGAGTCATGTTTAAAGCAAACTTAATCAGCCATCATTTACCTTTCTTGCTGTCTGGTAATATATAACCTATGTAAACAATTCTGATTTCACCTCATTGAGGATTTTCCCCCATTGCAGACAATCAGACAAACTGTTTTAACTATCCTATACTCTACTTTGTAGAAGCTGTTTCATTAACCCATATGTAGATTTCCTACACCCAGCCAGTCTTTTACTTATTTTTTTGAATCAGTACCAGTCATGACAGTTAGTCACAGTATAATGACTATCTCATTTTCAGTCATTAATGAAAACTATTCTTAATATGTTTGTAGGAATATGATGGAATTAAATAAGCAAAAATATTTCAATACTATAGCTATATACTATAATAGCAAATTAAAGAAATACTATATACAGCTGAAAGATCTTGTGCTGCTTTAAGAAATGCTTAAAAACAATGGGATAGAGATGGTTGTAAGGTGACTTTTGATGTTGTTGTTGTTGTTACCAACAGAATAAGATAGGTAAAAATTACTTTTAGGCAATCGTCTCTGCAGACATTAGAGAATGGCCCTCTATTACATGTTTTTCCTCAAGTCTCAAAAGGCAGATAACATTTCAGAGAACAAATATTTCACACAGGTATTAAGTATCAATCAAAATTTCAAAAAAAAAAAAATCATTAATTTTGTTATTTGAGCTATAGATCTATCAAGGCTACTGTTGATCTGTTCGGATTACTTCAGGTGACATAATGCTACTAAGAATGTTGTATTATAAAAATTGCTTTTCTCCTCAGTCAAATAAGATGAAAAAATGCATTTTTCATTTCATCCCAAGGTGGAAAATAATCATTTCCCATGAAAGATTCATACTGCTTACAGTAATTCTTCAATCAGCTAAGAGAAATCTAATAGATAGAAAGGTCATTTGAAAGAAAAGTCAGAGACCAAAAGTTACGTTATTCCAGTCACCAACATATTAAATGAGAGGGGCTAAAATTTTTCCTAATCCCACTTGGTTCTTTTTGTTTGTAAACATTATAATAAAAATGTGAAGTAAAGAGCTTTTTCTCGGATGCTGCAGCCCAAAAAAAAAATCTAATAATTCCACTGAGTCCCTGCATTCAGGAGAAGACAATAAACTCAAAATTCATTCAGTTTTTCTTCCACTTAGGAAAAATGTTTGAACTGAACTAAAACAGAAAAAGTTAAGATTTGGCCTGACCACAATCTGCTCTGTCTCTGGTATAATGAGGAGTTCCAACCCATTTATTCATTGCCAGTTGTCATCCTTGATGCAGTCCTCATCAAAGATACCTCTCACATACACATACTAAAAGCATTATTTTGCCTACTTCCTTTGTAATTACATGGACAGACTTGAGTCTCATTGATCTTACAAGAATGTTTGCATTTTAGGTTACATGTATGGCTTCCATGATCTTAAATGCAGGCATAAATAAATAGATTTTCAGAGTAAACTAGTAAACAGATTCTTAAATGCCAATTCAAAATTGGATTTACAAACAAAAGAGCCCTTCTTGGTGAAGGTAAATAGGTAATACCGCTTGTGATATTGAAAGGAGCAAACAGTTGATGTTGGTGGAGGGGATGTTGCAAAAACAGTTGCCTTTTTTTAACTGACTAGTATATTAATTTTCCCATACCACTACAGAGTGTAATACCTTTGACAGTTCTTATTACAAGAGTTGTGACCAAACAACAGCTAGCATTGTTAATACACAAACTAGACATTCAAGGATTTTACTGAGCTAAAATTGATACTGAAAATCTAATGTTTTAGATTACTGTAGTACAAAAGAAAAATTATACATGGCAGAAATTGCCTAAAGAATTCAGGCCTGCTCTTTAGCAAATGATTATGCTAAATGGAATGGAACTTGAAATGGATCCATCCAGATGGGTGATTCTTATTAAAACTGGAAGTAACCCCTTTTAGTAGGATCAACATAAGACCAGATACATTTTGTAACTGTTTAATGGTACTGGTTTTGAGACCTTGTGTTAGCTCATTTTATGAACAGAAAATTCATTCCTTATCTTTTAGATATCCAAAAATAGATCCTGGCTTTCAACCCATTTTTTCCAAACATTGCCTCATTGATCATCAAAAGAGTAACAATAACTTGTTACAACTTGCAAAACACTATAAGAAAAAAAAAAAAAAAGGAAAAAAAAAAGGAAAATAATAATAAAAATTCTTGGGGTTCATCATCAAGTATTAAATTCTCACTAATGGACTCTAGTTACAAATCTAATTTAATTTTTTTAATTAATAGTACCAAGGTCATCCAACAGTACTGCCTGACCCCTAGAACATTTCCCTTTTAACAACAGTACACTGTCTATGATTCAGTGTGTTAAAGAAATTACTCTTCTGTCAATTATTAACTTACCTGTTCTGTGGCACATATTATCATCTGGCACAGATCTATTTTTTCTGTTAATATTTCATTTCCTTTGAGATCTGTTCATTTTAGCTTATTCTACAAGAAACTGAGTTAAAATGCAAGAGTTTGAACTGTCATTTGAAGGTATAAAGGTATGAACCACAGTTTGTGCAAAAAGTTGTTTCCAGCATAATTTAAAAGGTTATTTTTTACCTTCAAATTCTAAAGGAAAAAAAAAAAAAAAAAAAGGAAAAAACATTCCCATTGCCTAAGTAGCTACGTAAAAGTATTTAGATTTTTTCCACACCTCAACTCTGTCTTTGAGGTATAAAATCAGATAATTCTGATTTTATTATATTTAATGTATTTGATATATATTAAACATACATTATGATATAATGATACTGATATGTATTTTTTTGTCAGATAATATGATTAGTTCATACTTTCATTTCAGCAACAACACATTAGGCACTGAAATTGAGAATTATTTTTTCCGTGAGCATTTAACAAATCATTGCTCAGGTGCTTTGTGAGAGCTTCTTAGTTACATAAATTAATTAAAAAAAAAAAGTCTATACAGTAATGGAACAGTAAACTAAGTAAAATGTTCCAAAAAGAACCAAATGTAATGTAAAACATTAAACATGGCATTAACATGGCATTAGAAAATTAGTTATCGAAGCATATTTTGACTCTTACTGATCTGTGTTTTCCTTGTATGTCTTTTAGAAATGCTGGAACAGTTTGAAACACTGTGTTTTCAAGTTCAAGCTCAGATAATGTGTGAATCCTTCCTAAGAGCATGATGTAAAATATTCTTAGTTGTTTCACAAAACTATCAATTTCTGAGGATCCTTCTTCAATTTACACATTTCTAAGTGGTCTTATTTCTTTGGGATAATATTATAACTATCCATGTTTGCAAAATCACAGATTCCTCATAAAATCTTTTGATATTTACCTGCTAAATGGCATTCCTGAAATTCAATCTGCTTAGTAGAATTTACACCGAAAGATGTGTAAGGCTACATAAAGTAATTTTTACCTAGCCCTATTGTTCTTATTTACTAAGAAGTGTATCATAATTGGCCATATAGCATCATTCTGATAGGAAAATTTTGAGGTCTAAGTGACACAGCAGCAGAGCAAGATAGAGAAAGAAGAGAATATATTATTTATTTTTCCACATTACACTACAGCATTCATAACAACCACAGCATGCCTGATGATTCTGCACACATTTGAGAAGAGAACATAAACTGAGGGAATGTAGAAGTTACTCACTGAACTGCCATATTATTTACTAGTTCAAATTCAGTGGTTGCAGCTACATGGTGTATAGAGTTAGCATTCCTTCATAAATTCTTAAAGTGGGAAGTGATTAGAAATTGTATCAAATCTAACTGTCCTCACAGTTAACACAGGAAGAAACAGAAGCATGCCAAGAAATTCTTATTAATTACCTTATACCTTTGATATGGCGTTCTGTGTACTCTCATGCAGGTATAGAAAATAAAATGAAATATCTCTGGTTCAGACAAATTATCATGTAATTAGACAATTCCTTTTGCCAAGGGAAGGGTGAATAAGAGTATTGTACCTCCTTTTCTACAAGAGTATTCTTCCTCTTTCTCCTAAAAATACCTTCTCCTGATGTAAGCCTGAAAACATTGTAACAACCATAGTAGAAAGGCTCAAGCCAGAAGGCCTATGTGTAAATATGAAACAATGCATTGGTTGAAATCTCATTTCTGAGATTCTCAGATTTCTGAGATTCTGTAGTAACAAAAATTAAACTATATTACTTAAGTATTTTCAGTTTTTCATCCTAAACACTCTTGCTTCATGATCCAAGTCTGAATAAAACTCAGCAGCTTTAGATCTACTGTGTGTATTTGCTGCTACATTTAGACATTTAACAAGATTCCAATATTTAAAAAATAATAATAATGCAAAAGGGAAATAAATTCAAATATATATGGATAGATAATTCAAAACAAAAACAAATTGAGTTGTTCAGTTCTATGTGCATTCATAAAGTTCAATTTTCAAATGTAAATTTAATGTAATTGAAGTGCTATTCCAATAACAGTGATTTTATTTCCTTAAATGTTCACTCAGATAATTGTGTTGTATCATGGTATATCACTAAAGGATTGTAAATGTTATTCTTACCTTCCAAGTGTAAAATTCACAAAAGTAGGTATAAAACCCAAGCATGTTGTAAAGTTTGAAAAATGCCTGTCTCGGGAAGAGTAGGATAGAGGTCAAGCAAAGGTACCAGGGAAGACGCTTTCAAACTACATAAATTCCAGGACACTGTGAAGTAAAAAGCACCTTTCACAAAGTTAGTATATGACCTTGATTACTTTTGACTTCATGTTTAAAAATTTGTGAAAAAGATCTATTCTTTGGAAAAGCTATTCTTTAAGAGTCAAATAGGAAAGTAACATATAACAGGTTTTGCTTCTGTAGTTTCATCTTCATTCTCATTTCTGAATGTCCTATTTATAGTTTCCATTTAAGTGAATCTATTTTGAAAAGCTTCGTGCAAAGCTATAGTACAGAACATTTGTTTAGTTGCAATATACTGCTGCTTTCAAAATGGTCCATGCTGATTAAACTGCAATGAGTTGTTGTTAGTAACTGAAATGAAAAGTAGAGATCTGTTTGTAGATTATTTTTTTTCCTTTGCATGTTCTTGAAAATATGTGGTGGAGGTCATTTGAAAGTAAGTTCTCTTTTTCATTAGAATTATGAGCACAGAAAAAGAAAGTTTTCTGAAAGAATTTACTGTAAACATCTTTTAAACGGTAGTTCAAATGGATAAAGAAGAGAAGAAAAAAAAAAACAATTCTAGCATAGCAGTTTTCAGGCACTCTTCCTATCATGTAAGCGTTGTTCTTGTTATCATCATTGTTAATATCATTGTTTCATAGGAACATTAGTAACATCACATGTATTTCCAGAGAGTCCAGGCAGGTAGGAATCCACTAACGGCCTTCTTGTGCCAACACAAATGGTCAAATGTATCTTTATCAATGTTTTTGTAATACAACCCTAACCTTATAGTCTAACCACCTGTGTCTTTAGCCCTTCAAGATAACTTGTCACAGCCCTAAAGGCTTATTTCCTAATGATCCATCTTTGCCTGGCCCATGGATCTAGATTCAGGCTGAGAAACTCAGGTTTCTCACACTCCCAACCCATCAAGCTTTCCCAACCCATCTCCTGCCTCTTAATTGCTATAATCAGATACTAGATCAACTCTTTGAAGCTAATAGGCCATTCTGAGAGGTACTTCAATGAACTCTGTGGATGCATCATTTTTCTCAGTTAGCTCAGTCTTTGCACTGAATACCTTTCCACAAGAGAAACAAGTCTGATATCTCACGGACATGCAACACTCAGAGGTATTTTTAGGCAGATTACTGCCAACCACTAGTAAAGGTCTAATACAAAAACTCTTTTGCAGTAAGACAGGCAGTGGGAGACAGATATTAATCTCAAAAGCATGTACTTTTGGTTAAAATATAAGGAATTGGGGAATATCAGAAAACAGTGATAACACTAATTAGTCTTATTTGAAAAAATGTATGCTATTAAATACATGTTGTAGTATATTATAAGCATATTTTATGTTGTTGCTTTTTGCTAATTTGGGATAAGTAGGGTGTTTGCAATGTGTATTAGTGACAATAGCAATCACTGCTAACCGACTACCATAGAAGGCTAAATGGTAAAGTCTACACAGTTGTTATGTTAATCAAACCCTTCCAGGGAAAGGTTTTTCCCTCCTTCAGGGAAAAACGTCTAAGATCAACATGCCAATTGATAACATAATATCCCTTTTTCTGAAACCTATCCCTATTCCAGAAGGCTTTCATTTGTTCAAGAACACCTAATTTGGCAAGACATTCACTATCCTAAGTTTCTACTGAAATCACTGCATAAGTGGATGTTGGAACCTTGCAAGACAATCAAATCTTCAGTAGTCCCTCAAAGACAAGTTCTATTTACTTTTGAGATAGCAACTTACCAGTTGCCTCCCTAAATGTTGTTTTGGATGCAAGCAATCAGAAACTGAATTGCAAAGTGATATTTTGCAAGATTTCCTATTATTTTCTCATTTGGACTGACCCTGTACTAAGGCATTATAAAGGCAATCAACTACAACTCTCATCACATGCTTCCCTTACTCTACTCTCTTAAAGACATGAAACAGGTACTGTTATCCAGAGAGGTGACTTGCTTTCAATATTTTAAACTTGAAAACAAAACAAGTGATATTTGTGTCTCATATGTAATCTGCTTGTAACTGGAGGCTTGCAATCCTCTAGGATACACAGATACACAATTCACTAAAGTAATATTTCCATAGCTTCTTTTTGTTTGTGTAGGTTTTGTTGTTGTTTGTGGTTTTTTGTCAGTTTGTTTTATAGAACATCTGCACTGCAAACCAGCCTAATGCTTGTCATTCTGTTGAAAATTTGGTACACTCACTGAAAAAATGAGAAAACTGCACTGTTTCTCTCACCTTTTTTTTAGCATTTTCATGTTTGTGGAGAACAGATTCTCTCCTGTTCCAAGAGCCAAGAACCTAGTCCACTAGCTACTGTGGTAGGATATTATATTTCAGCAAGTAGCAATTGTGTCACTTTTTTAAGGTGAAACATGTTTAGGTTGTATTTAAAAAGTGCTGAGAGCCTATAAAGTCAGTTCAGTACAGAGGTGCATCATCATTCCAGTAAGACAGAAGCACCAAGTAATTGAACCATGTGCTTAGATTACAGTGCATGAAGATTCCCACTAATCTTCCCACTAAAGCTACTGAAATCAAAGGGATTATTCATGTCATTAAAATGAAGCCTATCAAAGCTGGGCACCCTGTTGAAACATGTCCTGCAGCAAGGCACAGCCATTCATCCTATTCCTATTCATCATATTGCTTTCATTTCATGCAGTGTGAATGAAATGGAGCCCAGTGCTCCACCAACAAATAGACTCATATCCTACCTCAGTCTTCATAGTTGAGGCCATAGGTCTTAGCATATATGTATACACTACAGCAATTCTCTGCCCCTTGTACAGAAAGACCCTGGCCATAAAGACCGTTTAAAGAAAAAATCATCTTATGCCAAAGATGAATTAGACTGTTAACTTGCTCTCCTGTGCTAAGCATGGAAAACTACTACCAGTTTTGACTTTTCCCATCTGTTCTAGTCCAAGCCTGCTGAAAAGCTGATATTCTGACAATAATCTGAGGCATGGCTTTGCCAACTGTTTCTTTTTGAAAATCCATGTTCCATATGTTCTTATTATGCTTCTTTTTATTGCCTTGAAATTACACAACTAGTAAGGAGGAATAAAAAAAAAAAAAAAAAAGAGAGAGAGAGAGAAAAAAGAGAAAGATCATCAGAATATATTTCTCTTTTCCGATAAATTATCTCCAAGTCTTGTCATACTGTATATTCCTGTCACTTATAATGATTGTCTGTTAAACTTCACATACGGTACATTTGATATGTATCACATACAGTCTCTACAAATAGCTCATGCTTTAGAACAAGGAATTTAGTAGACATCAAAATAACTCTCAAATGACTTTCAAGGTTTGCTGAACCTGCTCTAAAACCCTCATCCCATATTGCTTCCCTACCCTCCCTACCCTGTTTGCTTTGTTTCAGCTGCAGTGATTCTGGGGTGAAAACATTCTGCTGGGAAGTTTGCAAACTGATACAACTCATCACATAATTGCTCTAGATAATACCAAGGAAAAAGTAGGCAAACATGTCCACAATCCTTTCAGAAATAATACAGCCTGAGAACTCATTCATGACACTTAAGTCTATCAAGGCATTTACTAAAATATTCTGTTAAGAGTGAGCTTAAAATTGATGTTACCAATAATTCTGTTTACTCTAATGAAAATCTGCACAGTCAAAAATTATATAAGTGAAGAGAAAGAAATTAAAAATATCGGTGGCCTTTATTTGTACTTTACTTTCTTTTTTTTCTTTTTCCATTTGGATATCTATCAGGAGTGCCTGAGTGGCTAGCTTCTCATTTCCATTTACCTAGTTTTGACACGCATTACCTCAACTGCACACAAAACTCACAGAATCATAGACAGGGGAAAACAGAGACTCAGAAAATGAGGACTCCAAGATACAATATATATATACTTGCATTTAATCTGCTCTGTAGATTAACTGAAGGGCAGTGTTTTGTTCTTAAGTCAGATAACACACTTCTTTGGGGATTGACTATAACGCTGATTATGATCTGATTAACGGCCAATTTCATGATGAGCACATTATTCAAATTTATAGTCATTTGTTTGTAATGTGGGCTATCAGAAAGCTTTGCTCTTAATTACACTGATGCTTTAATTGTAGAGTTCTACAGTGCTGATTGGAATTGTCAGTTTGTGAAAATGATTATTGCATATTAATGTTAATTGTATAGTAATGTTCTTCTAGTGTGATATGAACATGAGTTGTGTTCTCCCTCTTGATTCTACTGTATTTAATTATCATTAATATATTCTTTATTAGAAGCAGATGGGCTGTCTCTTCAATAAAAAACATTCTGGTACACTGTTCCTGCACCTATGTCAACAATCCAGAATATGACAATGAGTAAGGATTGCATTGCTGAGGTTCTGCACGTAGTTACTGATTCAAATCTTCATAATTTAATTGGTTGTCATTGGGCTATTCTGCATTTACAGGAATGTTCTAAGAGCTGAACAGCAAACAAACAATTATCTTATCGATGTACTTGTTGATATATGTTCAGCAGATTAAATGTTAAACAGTAACTGCAGTAAGACCCTCCACACCAGTCTAACCTTACAATATCGGTATTTTTCTGAAGCCAATTTCTTCTGACCTTACTTTCAAAGTGTTTCTTTTAAACTTTGCTTTTAAGTTCATTGCCTTCTTATCACACTATGCTGAAATCAAAGACTCTGTTCAGATAGCTACTGTGACAATTAGGTGACAGTGCTGATACCAACAATGACAAAAAGAAAACCTTGCTAGCACTATCCACTGTCAGTACTACAGTGTAGGGTCTATTGCCCTTTTTAAAAGTTCAGTAGGTAAGGAAGCCAAATTAACAACTGAAAAGTAATTAATTTGTTACCATGTCCCCAGGACATGTTTCCCACTAAAAAGAGATTAGCCATCACATCTGACTGAAGCCTAAATATGAGGATGGAATGCTGGCTTGCTCCATCCCATACTTGTATCTCCTACGTCTTCATATCTGCACGTGACAGCTCTACTTGTGAAACTAACAGAAGTGGCCTCTGAAACACCACAAGAACCCTGCCCATTAGCACTGTTGAATCATCTTTGCTTAAGATCCTAGTCCAAGACTCAAAGTACAAAGGATGTGACACAATATCATTAATAATTTAAAGATAGATAAATCTTGTTAGTGAGAGGAATAGTTCCCAGCTAACCTCCTTCCAATGTTATTTATTGCAGAAAGTCATGGAGAAAATGTTGGTAATGTACTGGTTTCTTGAGAGCTACAGCATTATGGGGTGCTTCCTTCTCTGAAAAAAGTGTTTTTTATCTCTGGGAGTAGTTTATGCCCTCTTTCATCAGCCCCAGATGGCAGGTATCCACATCCCAATGTTAGCACAAATATTTCAGCAGAATGTAATCTTTCCCAAACACATTAAGTTGCTTTTTATAAATAACTTAGCTTAGTGTGTTGGATGTAGAAAGCTGTGGGCTAGCCCTACCCACACTCCAAATTGACTGGATGCAATCCACCTCGTGTCCAAAAGCCATTTAGCTAAATTAATGCAGGACTATGCCTGAGCTAATAACACTTGCTGTGAATCACAGTATTAGTACAATTATGTTTTCATAGTGCCTTGTTTTTCTTTTAGGCTAAAATATTAGATCACACAGGCTGATGATTTTATTATTTACTTCAGTACCCAAGTAGAATTTAATATGTATATAAAGAGTTTATCACAAACAGAAGCTTAAATAGATGATGTAAATCTTCTCTAAAGTAGAAATAATAGATTTATCAACTACGTGGCAAACAGTGAATTACAGATTTTATTCCACTAATCTTTCATCTTTCTTTAAGATGACATGCAACATAATTTCAATGTTCACAATAACACATCTTAATTGATAGACTTCTTCCTTGTATTTTACTCCAAAGAATTAATGTTTTCATTTAATATCATACTGTCATTATCTTGTTTCCTCCACAGTAAGAAGACTTGTCTGCTTTCTGCAGGTGCAGAGGACCAGCTGAACACACAACAGCCTCCCCACCCCCCTCGTATCCTTCCTATCAGCATACACAACGATCACCAGTTATTATGCATAATTACATAGTTGCATGTATTAAATGTTGTTATATTGCATGACAGCATATTTTAACAGCTAGGAATTTACATCTCAAAACTCTTATAGGTATTTTACTGACATTTTGAAAAGCAACATCTTTTTCCTGGAATTAAATGTGTTTTTAGCACAAGTTATACGTAACTTATCTGATGAACAACATGAAAACATAATTTTAAAAGTGCAAGGAAAACATGTTTTTCCTTTTTGTGTGTGTGTGTGTGTTACCATCTGGTTCACTGGTATCCTAGAAACTAGATCTATCAGCTGCTAGCTACCTGAAGGTTTGGGAGGAGTTGGGAAGGGAAAGGAAGGTTAGTGCTCAGTATTTGTTTTAAGATAATATCTGTTCCAGGTGCACTAGAGCTAGTATTGCTAAGCAATACACCTGTACAGAGAAATACAAATTCAGAAGAGCATAAATTTATTATAAATTATTTATAATTAAGATTACCAAGCCATTATTGATCTTAAGAGGAACTCCTAGTATGAGACCCAAGCAG
Organism: Anas acuta; assembly: GCF_963932015.1. Lineage (NCBI taxonomy): Eukaryota > Metazoa > Chordata > Aves > Anseriformes > Anatidae > Anas > Anas acuta. The sequence goes on along the minus strand of NC_088982.1, from coordinate 16,563,999 downwards.
TATAAAATTTGAGAAGCAGCTTTGTTTCCTCTTCTGCAGAAAATGGAAGGTTGCTTCCCATGTTTATTTGACAATGCCAGGAAATTCTGAGTTAAGACTACACTTAAAAAAAAATCAAATATTTGAAAATGTGCAAGCACCCAGATAAGACATCCTGAAAACTAAAACTAAGAAAACTGAGCCAAAGAACTAGGAAGCTTTTATCTATTAAATATCCCAGAATTCCCAACAGCTCTTACCACCAGCAAATGCAGTTAAAGGTACATGCTACTCTCACAGTGCAACATTAACCTACTCCCAACTGCTGACACTATCATTGGTTTCCTAACATGGTGTGAAAAGAAAAGAAAAGAAAAGAAAAGAAAAGAAAAGAAAAGAAAAGAAAAGAAAAGAAAAGAAAAGAAAAGAAAAGAAAAGAAAAGAAAAGAAAAGAAAAGAAAAGAAAAGAAAAGAAAAGAAAAGAAAAGAAAAGAAAAGAAAAGAAAAGAAAAGAGAAAAGGAGAACCATTAATAACTTTAGCTTCACTCTTACTCAGTTGACTGCAAAGATAATCTACTGAACAGTGAAGGAATTGAGCCATTGAGTCATTGTTACATTGAAATACAAGTCTTTGTTTCCTAAAACCTACAAAAAAAAAAATTATGATGTCTCATCTCAGACTGACTAACATATGGAAGACACAAAATTAGGGTATTCTGTAGACAATTTAACTGTTCTGTGTTTTGTTTTTTGTTTGTATGTTTTTTGTCATTTTTCCAGTACATCAGTGTTTTAACCTTCTGCTGTGTTTGTTTGTCTCAGGAGCACAACAACAACAACAAAGAAATTGATTCAGGTTAATCAGTGGCATCAATATTTGAGGAAAAGAATAAGAAGGAAATGAGCAACAACAGAGACTAAAGTCTTATTGCTACTTTAGTGACTTACTACTGTGTGCCAAGTCAATTAGTTTTGAAAATCACTAGCCAAAAACATTTAAATACTCAAGGACAAAAGACATTCATTAAGGTAACATTAAAAATTTGAGAAAGAGAGAAAAGGCTCTTGGTGGAATGAGAATCAGGTTTAAACAGATTTCTTTAAGTCTGTCCTAATCTAACAAGGCAGCTTCTCTCTGGAAAATTAAGTGACAGTGTTATAGCAATATAAAGTCACAAAATAATTAGAAGTGTGGGGGTGGAAACCTGCAGGACTTGCAACAATGAATATTGTGATCTTTCTGTACTTTCACTGCCAACACTGAGGGTGATCAAGGGATCAAGCCTGCAGAAAAGGTCAGAGGATTAACAGGTGTTTGAGTATAACAGAACTAAAGTGGCAGATTCCATGGCAACAGCCAGGAGAGAAAAAAATATATATATATCAGGTAAAGGAATATCACTCTAGCTTACTCCCTCAAGTAGGTCTGGGATGTGGGGACATAAAAGTTGCCTAAGTAAACCAGGAATGACAGTAACAATTTCTCTAATACAGTAGGAAAACTAAGATGAAACTAATGATTCTGCCCATGTGCTATCCCTTTTCAAATTTTAGTGGTGATGAGAAATTGTTCTTTCAGTTGGGTGACTGATTCTAGTGCAGCTGAAGAATCACGGGTTTTAATCACTGTGTCCTAGGCCATGGATCTGTGTTGAGCAGAAGAGACATAAAACTGATGTCAAAGTGTAGTACAGCTAAACCTCTACATCCATCTTCTAATCACATTGGTTTTTACACACCCTGCTTACTTGTTTTGTCTCCCTACCTTTCTTGCATCTCTCAAAGTTATTCTGCTGCAGTCCCATACCTAAGGTTATGAGCACTGGAATGAATCAGGTATTTCTCTGCCCAGTAACAGCAAACCTAACAGAGAAGGAAGCATAACAGGATGTTGCAAACAGAGCCTGTCTTCCATTACACATTTTCTGGATGCTTGGTTACACCACAGGTATTCTGAAAGTCAGAAAGAACCGTTGACACTGTGTTGAGAAAGAACATGCCCTACTGCCAGCACCAGGACTGGGAAGCACAAAACTGATGAGGGACAGAGATGAAAGTTTTAACTGAGACTCAACAAGCCTACATTCTCTCTTGCATCTCCTGTTTTCATAATCTCTAACTTAAATTTGAATCTTTTCTGATTTTTTTCCACTTCATTCTCTCTTTCTTTACCTCTTTCTCCTGGTGATCAGAACCTAAAACTGCTGATTTCCTACCTGATTGCCTTCACATACACTATCAGAGTCATTCATCCTAAACTCCAGCTTCGGAAGGGGACCCAGATGTTTCCTGCATCTCACCAAGCCTCCAAAAACAACAGGAGGAACCATAACTTCTCTGGGTCCTGGAGAAGATGTTAGTCTAACTGCAAACTGCGTATGAAATCGCTATATTCCTGAAATCACTATTAAATTACTATCACAAAGAGACACTGTGACTGGAACAGTTCAGGTCACTGTGCTGCAAGGGTTATAACCTGAGAGAGATGTAGCAACAGCTTACAGAACACATCAGTAGTATGCATAGAATGCATAGCCTTTATCTTGTTGAATAATGTCACAAGTACTAGGACTTCTGTGAGCTTCACTTTCTTTCCTGAATTTTATTCTTCAGATTTATTTAGTGTTCCCCATTCAGTGTTGTCTTGCAAGTTCTTCTGAAGAAAACTTCATTACTTTTACCATCCATTAGCCAAATTGTAAATTACATTGAGTGCCTTTGATTTTTATTTTCTCATTGCATTACATAGCAATGTTTTTCTCCCTACTAGATGATTTTCATTGCGCTTATACAACACACATATGGTAACAATGGGTATAACTGCAGTATGATCAGTTTATTTTATGTGCATGGTATTTTAAAAATAACATGCTTGAACACTACTATTGTTTAGCCCAGCCACAAAGGATTCAAAGCAAGTTGAAGTCTTTCCCATGAGCCCTGAAGAATCCTATAGTCACGCTTACCACGGTTCTTTCCTCAAATGCTAGTGCAGCCAAAACAGAACAACTTAAACAACCCCTTCCAGTAAAAAAGAAACAATTTGTATCTTCTGAAGGATAAATTCTAAGTGGGAATTGGCTGAATAGGATTAATTAGGAAGAAATGTGGGATTGGATAGAATGCATATCCTGAATACAATACCTGAGGGTCCTGAACAGGTTTTAGTTCTCAGTCTTCCACTCCATAACAAAGTGTATCAAAGTATTTGCAAAATTTCTTTTCCTACACAGAGGGAGAAAAAAATATATATTTTTTTTTTACACTGCTACAGCTTTTTTTGGTTGATGTTTTTCCTCTACAAATATTTGGGGATATGAGGGTAAAATAGCCCAACTAAAATTCCCTGAATGCATTCTCATAAATCAATTTTTCACAGTAAATACAATCGAGACTTGTGAGAACAATAAGGGTGAAACTATAGAAAGGGTAACCACTGAAAATGAAGGTCTTGAACAAGATTTCTCTTTCATATCATATGAAATGTTATGCACTCCAAAAATTTATTTCAAACTAAATATCTCCAAACAGAATGCATTTAAAACTAAAAATATTCTCTCTTGCATGCACGTATTATCTGTTGATTGCATACACATTTTCTCTTTCATTTTTCCTCTTCCTTCACTCCCTTGCCTTGGAACAGATTGTACAGAGTTTGGATAAGATTATATCACAATGCAACTGCAAACTGACACCTTTAAAATGGGAACTCTGCCAAGTTTTTGCAATTAATATAACTGAGATTTCACCAAATGTTTTTCTTTAAATTAAGAAAAGTATCAAATTACATGCAATTTTTATTATCCATAAATATTTATGCAAGATTAACTGTTCAGTTTTACATTTCATTTTTCACAGATAAGCAAAAATTGCAAAGGACCAACTGCACAAAAGGTGCATAATAGTGTACACAGCAAAGTGAATTGTGGAAAAGTTTGTAGATCTTAGAGCTATAGTGAATTCTTTTAATAGAGAGGTTCCACCTATTTAAAAGTGAATATAAAGGCAAGGTAAAGTAGAATCAAATCCTGAAAGCTAATCCGTATTCAAGTTCCTGATATATATTTATCTTTTCTTAGATATGCACAGAAATACAAGAATGCTTATGATTTGCATCTGCTCGTTTAAATTCTCTTATTAGTGCTATATTTGGTAGTTAACATTAGCTATTAATTTAAACTCCATTTAAATTTGGGTTAAAGATGTTAAGATGCCAGAATTCTTCTCCTAGGTATTTTACTGACTTGCTGCAAAAGGCAAGGAAATATTTTGTACCTAATTTGTCTTATATACATTTTAATTTCTTATGATTTTACTTTAAAAATGTTCATGAATTCTCAGTATTTGCTCAAGAAAAGCAAATTCTTATTGGATGCATTCAAAAGCATACATAAGAAAAGTGTTCTTTTCTTCCTCCAAATTCATCAAAAGGTTGCTATAAAGTTTATATCAAGGAATACATATAAGAATTTATATCAGGGAATATAAATATCTAAGGAAACTAAGGAAATAACCTGTGACTGACTCTCTTGAGTAGTCCCATAACTAAGGAACAAAGCACAGATTTCAAACAGTAAAGCAAACTTATTCAAGCTGTGAGAAGGAATTATTAAAAATAATAATTAAAAAAAAATGAAAATGACACATTTTCAAATACTTTCTGTTTCCAAATTTTTCAGAATGGGAGAGGAAACATGTACCAGTGTAATTACTCTACCGAGAAATTTATTAGAATGGTTAAAATCTATTAAGTTTCTATTAAACTGAGTTCTTCTAATGCAAAATCATCCACAAATACCTAAATGAAATCATACTGAATGTGAGTGCAGTTGTGCCTTCAAATATTTTGAAAATACTAAAAATGTAGTAACTTGTTTTTTCATGTCTTAGTAGCTTAATTACAAAAATACTTAAGCCAATCTCAGAGAAAGCAGAAAATCACCTTTCATTTGCATTTAGGTCTCCATTGCCAGCAAAGACATCATTGTTCGGTCATTTTCAAGAGCTTATACAGCTAAGTCATTGGAAAAGCTGATATGTAACATTTCAGTTACCTAATCTGATTAAAAAAATACTAATAAAGAACCCTATTATTTACAGAAAACATCAACAAAGCTAGGAAAATTTTCCTAAATATGTCAACTTATGTCAGGATTTTAACATCTTTGAATTCCCTATCATTTTAACTGCTCAGAATTCAAATCACAGTGAACAATCTGTACATAAGGTGAAAGTATTTGCTGATGACTGCAAAACAGTGATCAGCTAACAACTGAAAATTTCCCATGCAGTAAGATTTTTGCTAGCTAAAGTAAAAGACGATCAGTTGGTTTTTTTTCATACAGAGAATCTCACTAAAATTTTTAATCAAAAATACACCTGCTGATGTTTCTAAAAGTCTTGTATATGCCTAGACAGAAAAATCTGGGCCTTCTATATTTTCTTCAATTTCTGTGTGTTTCCCACTTCTTTCATATCTTTCACTCTATGTATCTTTCACTGTTAATCTGAGTGAATGATTCATTGCATGCAATTGATGTGTGCTATTCATAGTTTTGGTGCATATTATTATCCACCAGCAGACTGCAATTTCTTTATTATTTTAAACTATGTCCTTGCAAGTTGTTGGGGAATTTTCTAATTGTTATTATTTTTTATTTTAAATGTACAAGTAAATCACAAAAGTGTGAGTATTAAACACTTAAATTTTCTTAATTTAAACTGTGTTGTTTAGTTGCTATGGCATACACACACACCAAAAAAGAAAAAAAAACTTCTTTCAGTGCTTGGATCTTAAAAGCATAATCATACAGTGGATTTGAGAAGCCAATTTTTTGGGGAAAATAAGTGTTCAGAGAAAAACTGAAGGAAAAAAAAATGGGATTAGGGAATGTTACAAAAAATTAACCATTAACATTCTAGGCCTTGTTGACATCTCCCAAGGGAAAAAAAAAAAAAAAAATATGAGTGGAAGAGATTGCAGAGTGTCATATACTTTACTTTTTTCAGTCTATAGATTGTAAATGTTTGATGACCTATGGATATCTTTCAAAATGGTTTGTGAAAAGCAAAAAAAAAAAACAAGAGCAATTCAGCTGTTATTATGCTTAGTATTGTTATGCAAAGATGTGAAAAAGTCATCAGCCACACACAAAACTTCTATAGGCAAATCCACAACCTTCTAGACAAACTATTATGGATGAATAGATAAATGTATACATGTATATCTATATATGTGTACACCATTTAATGTAAATGAATACTGTTTAGATATTTAGGTATTTGTAAATGGATACTATAATGGATATTTATATTAAAATATATTAAAATACATATAAAACATAAGGTATCTTTAACATAAATTCTCATGTAAAACCTCTTACAGTTCACTATTATTTATTGCCTGCCCATGGTGGCTGACCCAAAATGTTAAAGCCTGAAGCCAAGCTGCAGACCTCGCCTTCTTACAAAGCTCTTCCATGGACGCCAGTTCCATTTAGCAGCTGCAGGGTCAGAGGGAAATGTGTGGTTTTGGAAACACAGTATGTTAGTGTTTCCAAAACATTTTCCTGGAATTTTTGTTTTCTGAAGAAATTTTTCTCAAAAAAAAAAAGAAAAAAGAAGAGAAAAAAAGAATGGATTTGTTCCAATTTGATACTAAGCCAAATTAAAAAGAATATATATATACACACACGCACACATGTATATATATCTGTGAACTATAAATTGCAATTCAGCCAACCTTATTGCTGCGGCAACCTATTTTTTTCTGAACCCTTGGTGCCACCTTGGTCTGATTCCTTACTCTTTCTTCTTCTTGAGTCTTTCTGTTTCATTCAACAATGCTTTCTGTTTACTTAACCTATAACAGCTGCCCTTGTTCTTTTGTGTCGTGTGTTTTGTCATCTAACCTGAACCTCACTGGAGACAAAAGCAGAAGACTATAATATCATTAGTGAAGATTGCTTTATTCTTATCCACATCTACCTTTACGTACCAGGAGAAGAGCAGCTCCAATCCCCCTTTGTTGAAGTATCACATAAACACTTACTTGCTTACCATAAAGCTTATTATTACATGGAGCTCTTGGCTTTTCGCTGTGGTTTTTTTTTTGGTTGGTTGGTTGGTTGGTTTTTGGAATTCCTATGCTCCATGAGAAAAGTTTAAATCCCAATAACAATGTTAAGTGCTGAATATTTCGGATATGACATCATATCAGACTTGATAAACCTTCCTAAACTCTGCAAATCCTACAATAAAAACATGATAATTGCTAATACTCTTACTTTTCTATCTGCTGAAAGTCACTTTTCCTGAAACAATTATACAGATAATATATTCACTTAAGTCCAAGCTTTCATCCTGAAATGAAATCATCAGAACAGTGCTACAGTCTGAGATGGGTACACATAGTACAACTATGAGAAACTTAAATAGGGTAGGACAAAGAGATGTTTCTGTATAAGTAGGCAGGCAAGAAGACAAACCATGAATTACTGAGCCTCACTGTCATTTGAATTCACATAAAGTAGGAAATGATTTTTTTTTTTCTATTTTAAGTATATTACAGGAATGTTTTTTTAGTGACAGGCAGGCACATAAGCAACTTCTGTTGCTTTCACAACTCCAGCCCTCTTTCCTCTCCCAATTTCAAGTAAAAAGCTATAGAATACAGAGAAAAAAAAAAAAAAAAAAAAAAAAAAAAAAAAAAAAAACATCCAGAAATAAAAATCTCAGTAGCAGAAAACAACGGGTACTGTTTTACATAATACATGCCGTTAGACTGATGAGTTTTAGCTTGTGGAGACAAGGACACTCCAATATGAAATTAACAGTTCAACATGACAGTACACATGATTCAAGACAACATATTACACATTTTGTTATACTTCATAACACAGCTAAAAAACATCAGTCAGATTTCAACTAAAAATCACTTTGCCTAAAACAGGAGAATTCTTCAACAGATGTTAACTTTCTGCCCCTATAAGGGTCCTGTTCTATTGGCTGCAATTCCTGTAGTCAGATGGCTCTCTTTCAACTCCATTCGTATGTTTCAGCAGGTCATACTTTGTGAAGCCTCTAACAACTAATTAAATTTTTATCTCAGACCTCTAATAGCTCAATCAATAATTTAGGGAAAAAAGAAAACATTTTCTGGGAAAGCATTAGCATAAGATTCACTGAAGCTGTGTCACTCCTTCTGGCCATATTTAATTTCAGCAAGATAAACGAAGAGAAAACACAGCATAGCTCAATGCCATACAATTTGTGTTGTAGTGTCAGTTTTGTATCTTGGAACATTTCTAAATAGCTTTTCTGCTAAAGCAATAATCAATTGGTACTACAGCACATCTGTAGAAAAGCAGGATGTTCTTGTTGGAATTGGATCAAAATTACATTCTGCAAATGTTCTCTCATTCCTATACCACTTTCAGTTAAATGTTAAAATCAAAGAAATTCCATTGGATCGATAAGGACTTTGAAAAAAATTTGAAATAGTGATCTCTAGAGGGAATCTTGGACTTCCAAACTTACTTTAACTCATATATCATTAATATTTCTGTGTTAAAGAAATCTTTGTGCTGATGTCTGATAGACAGGAAGTTATATGATTTTTTTTACTCAAGACAAAACCTTCTTAAATATTCAGTAGTGTATTTCATTGTGGAAAATAGGGAAAAATATAATCAGTTAAATGAATTGTAAAATAAATGAAGGAAAAGAAATAGGATAAGAAATGGGTCCAAGTACATAGTAAATACAAAAAAAAGATCACACAAAAGTTGTCTGAAACATCGTCCAGCTATTTATATGCTGTTATATACAATATAATTAGTTGTAATATAGAAGCATAAAATCGGTAACTATAACAGAAATTTATAAGCAGCTGGTTAACATACTAAATAAGTATAATGACATTGTACAAGAAAAAAAAAAGATGAAACTGAAGAGGTGAAAAGAGGTGAATACTTGCTTGGAAAAGAAAGAAAAAAAAAAAAAAGAGGAATAAAATATTCACTGAATCTCTCTGCCTAGCTCCATTTTTATATGCAGGCACTGCATCCATAGGAAACACATGTTGGACTCCAAAATATTTCACTCTGGTTTGTATTCCATTAGCCAAGGGGAAAAGACACCTAGACACCATCTTTTACTCTTCAAAAGCTAGGAGAGATCCCCTATTTCCATTGCACTCATCTACAGCTGAGGGAGAAAGCCTCTTGGTCTTCTGTACCAGCAATAACTGTACCAGAGTATTGGTCACTGTACCAGCAATAATGAAGGGAAATTAACTTGGTAAGAAAAAGAATATCCATACTTGAAGCAGCCTAGAAAGTCAGCCTGTCTCCCAGTCCTGCCTGTGGAGCAGTGTAATTACAGACCAGCTTATGTTTGGCAGCAGCTTGATGTGTGATTTGGACAGAGCATTGGAAGTGAAGACAGTGAGCTCATCTCCTTGTGGCATCTTGAAGGCTGGCCTTGAAGAATCAGTAATGGGCAAAAAAAGTGAGAATCTCTAGGAAAAATCTCTGTTGTAAAACTAAATTTACTGATCTTTGAGACCTCATATGTCCAAGAATTCTAGCCACCCATGACGGTTATCAACCATATGTTTTGGTACATGGAAGGAATAAGTTCATAATGTACTCTGAGTTGTATAAACAAACGAAGTTTTTGCTGTTTTGTGTTTTGTTATGTTTTTTAAACATACTCCATAATGTCTTTTTTTTCCAGCCCATCTTCCAAGTTGCTTGTTTTCTGAGCCCATTTTTCCTCTGGGCAAAGGAACTAGACTATTGGCTTGAATGATTCCTTAGATCACCATGTAATCTGGAATGCACAACACCCTACTGAGGATTAAACAGCAGATTTTAACTAAATAGTTCTTAAACTAATTTCACTGATACTTTTTTCTCTTTTCTTTTTTTTTTTTTTCCTCCAAACTGAAGTGTTCTGCCATCATTTATGATTATTTGGCATTGTTTCTGGAAAGAAATGGGATGTTGGCAGATCCTATATATAAATAGACTTTGCCAGCACAATGACACTTGGAATCCTGATTTACTCAAGAGAATAATCAATTCTCTGTCAAAGCAGCTTCCATGTGAGCAAAAGATCCTCAGAGTTTATGTTCCTTTTCCAAAACCCTTTGCTCACTTTAGAAAATCTGTAGAAAGCTTCTGAATACTTCTCATTGAAAAAGGACTTTCTGTTTCCTTATAGTTCTAGAAACATGGTCGGACTTTGCACCTCTAAAGAGTCTTTCATGCAAAAATGATGATTAGAAAGCCACCAGGAGCAAGGTGTTTAACCTGTCTTACCACAGATGTCTGGCTTAGATAACACAAAAATACACAGCTCTGAAGCAAACATCCTGTAACTTGATAGATTTGCTTTTAGTTTCTTTCTTTAAAATAAGGAAAAAGAAAAAAAAAAAAAAGCCTTAGGATTTTAAACAGAGACTTTGTATCAAATTTCCCCGCTTTCATTTGGAAAAGAACTAAGACATGAATACTTAAATACTTAGTACTTTCTGCTTCAGTAGCAATTAATTTTAGCCACATATCTACTGAGCCATACTGAGTGTGGAGCAATATTCTATGGATATTGTTGGCCCCTGACCTGAACAATTTAGTGAACACTCAGACCTATCAATATTTTCTAAATAATATCATAATAATAATAAATGATAAAATATAGAATAATAACAATGAAGTTACAATCGCTACTTAGAAAATTTTCAGCAAGGTTTGACTGTTCGTTCACCCAGGTATTCCTTTCAGACAAGCAGTGTAAACCAATCCTTTTGCCCTTAAACAATACACACGGTATTATTTCATCCATCCAAAATATATTTTACCTACAATACAACTGTTAGGAATTAATGTAAAAGGCAACTTTCTTATTTGCATTCTTAATGCTTTCCTTTTATCATAGCCTGTGTACCTGTACCGGTTCTCTTCCAACTGAAGACAAATAATGATTGTTCTTCTTGTTAACTGCTGGTTGGTTCTTGACTTTTGGGTACGTCTTATCTGACAGAAGGTAGAGGTCATCTAAACCCAACACGCCACAACTGTCAGCCATAGAAATCTTTCCAGCTTTACCATTTCCTTCTGACTCTTACTAAACAAATAAACAACAAAACAAAACAAAATAAAATAAAATCCCATCTGCTTGAGGGAGATGAGCACATACAGCAACTTCTCAAAAGACTGAAACCACTATGAAATCCTTCTGCTCACCAATATTAACTTACATAATGAAAAAGACTTGAACTTTATCATCTTGCCTGTGTCAGAAAACTCAAAAGATAAATGTTGGGTGTGTGCCCAAGATCAGTAGGCACTCCTGATAAACCCATGTGCAAACACTTCTATTCTGGAACCAGTCTCTTCATTCTAGTTAGCCTAAGTCACTTTAAGGTATTTTATTATGTCCATGTTCACATTCTCATAAAATGCAGTTATAAAATTTCACTTGTGACAGTCCCATGAGGTGGCTAGCTACAGAAAGAGGTACGAATTGGAGATTTTTTTCAATTACTGCAGTCAAGTTCCAAGGACATAATGCACAATAGGTACTATACAGTGGTCCTCTCACAAGAAAACACTTTAATTGTAGGTTGCTGGCAGGGATCCAAAGGAGAGCTGGCTATCATTACTGGCTGAAGGCTTTCATCTAGTTAAATTCAGAAAAAGCAATGCAAAGCAGACAAAGCAAAGTAATTACCATTATCAGGAGGAAATACAGCAATACTAGAGCTGGTCTTTGCTCTTCACAAGAGATGTGCTCTTTTGTTAAGGCAACAGTCTTGACCTCTGAGTATTCACACAGCTAGGCTAGAGCATGTGTGAATATTTAGTAACCTTTTCTTTCTTGACAAGCAATGCTTAGCAAGGCAAACATCATATGTTTGATGCCTCTCATTAACCACATATTTGAAAGAAAAGCACCTTCTCTACAGCACATATACAATTCTTCTGCAGATATTTCCTACATGTGCCTATTCATCTTATCTGCATAATATCAGTAAGGGAGCATGGATTTTTTGCTTCATAACGAAGCAGTTATTTAATCTGTTATCATACAGAATAAACTAGATGAGTTTTGTAAACAAATTTTAACTTTTATTGTGAAATATTAATAATGCAAATACAAACTCACACAAACAAGCTTATTAGAAAAAATATACTAGGAAAAAAATCCCAGGTAAATTTTAATTTCATGCAAGTAAATTTTCCTCCCTCTTACCCGAAGAACTCACTGCATTTAATCTCTTGTTCCCTGTGATGCTAACTCATGAGAAAAGAGATTATTACCTGCAAGTTCTGTAGCCATTTGGTGTTTATCCAGAGCTGCAAGGAGCCATTTTGCTGCCCATGGTAGGACAGTACCCCCCCCCCCCCCCCCCCCCCACATACACTGTTATTTTAGTATTTTTATCAACAATCTCTGTTGCCTTTAAAGGCACATTTCAAAACCTTATCTGAGTGGGTGACTACTCACTCAGCACAGTCCCCCTTAAAATGCTCAGGCTGAGAATGGCTGCACGTCTCCTTGAAATTTTGCAATTCAGAGTAAATGCAAAATGTCACAAAATTTCCATGGGTAGACATGGTCTACTGTTAAAGTAGGTGAAGACCCTTCTCCAAGCACTGGGTGGTTCAGACTCATTTGTGATTCTCTTTTGCTTGGCTCTTACAAAGAGCAAGGCATCACATTTTTATGTTTTGCTTTCTGAAATAGTTGGTGGATTACATTGAAATTCGGGACATAAATGTTTTGGCTAATAATAAAAACATTGTGTTTCATCCCTAATACTTTCAAATTGTGTATTTCATTCAGCAAATAAACTGGGAGAGACTTTTCTCAAATGAATTTGTTTTGGCATAGAAGAAAATGAAAATATTTTGGGGCAAGTGCATTGCAAAATGCTTCCAACACCTCTCAAATTTAGCTTTTCACATTACTGAACTACTGACCTCAGCCATCATTAATTACAATTGCAAATTTTCCAGTATTATTTCATAACTTGATAAGGAAACACGTCTCCTGTCCTTCTGGGAAGAGGAGAAACAATCATTACTAGGAACACAGCACTGGCCAACCATTCCTGACAAGAGACTGAACCTCTTCAGCTTGTTTTGAAAAACAAAAACTAGGAAAGCTTTATTTCCTAGAAAAAAAAAAAAAAAAAAAAAGAATAAATAAAAAAAAAGAAAAAAGAAAAAAAGAAAAAAAAAGATTTTTTCTTGTCTGATTTGTGGATTGCTGCATGACTTACTTTTGTTGCTTATGTCATTTAAGGTTTTTTGGGAACTTATTTTCTGATATTGGAGACTGATTGTTGTTTGAAATGTGTTTCATTGCCCTTCATTTCAAAGAATTTTAGAATGCTTTAGTAGAATACAAATGCAGAGATATTTTGTTTCTCTTTCAGAATGATGGACTTTGGTGAATTCTTACCATCACCAGGCATCTTTCTTAATTATTTTCCAAGGAGATGTGAATCATTCTTTTCTGCAAGTTCATGAATTATGTATTGTATTGGATACTATGCTCAGTCATGTGATTATTAATCTCTCTCTCTCCCTCTCTCACACACACAGTTCTTAATCATTCAAGGTTGCCTTTTTTCTTAGGCATCTGAATAATTTCTTTCATACCATCTGAGGGTTTTGATCTTCCCTGTTGAAGAGTTCAATAGTCCCTTGGCCTGAAGATGGAGGTACCTATCCTGACAGCTGCTCAGCACCTCCTGGGACTACTGAGGTCCCTTGGGTTACAGAGGTTCCAGCTGAATAGTACAGACGTTGAGCAGCAGGACAAACCTCCCTTTGCCCAAGGCCATCAGGATGCCTAGGGTGATGCAGCAGCAACCACCTCCCCTGGCAGTGGCCACAGCAGCAGCAATACATTGCTTTTGAGCCTTCTTGCTCATGCACTACCCAGGCATTTTTCCCATGTAGATCCATGCCAAATTACTACGAGGGACTTCATTTATCTCCATGTGTTACTATAATCCTTGTACTCATACTAATTCAGCAGGCTTTGGGAAATATTCCAAAGATACTAAAATATAAGGAAAGTTGTATTTTTTTAAGAAATTGTGTCTAGGGCAATACATTTGCAATAACATTTAATTGAGTACTAGAGTATTCCTATATAAAAATTGCAGACCAGATAAGAAACAAACACTGTATTAAAAACAAAATACCGTTTCTTTGCTTCTTTGCTCTTTTTCGCTCACATTATCAGTAAAGTGTTATTTTTTCTGTGTGTGTGTGTGTGGTGTTTTTTGTGTTTGGTTTTTGTTTGCTTGTTTTTTGTTATTGTTTTTTAGAAGAAAGGCAGGATCTCTACGGAAAAAATGATCATTTCTCAATATTTTGAGGCCCAACATATTTTGCGTACTGGGAATATACTCCTGCAGAACTAAATTATATATTCCTGCATATCTAAATTGCATTTATATTAAATAGGCAAAGGCAAATTTCAGGGATTTTCAGAGAAACTTGATGTAACTCGGAAAATAAAAATCAGTATAATAATGCAATTGATGGTAGCTAATCACTAAAGCTGAGTATAAGGCTGTTTTTTGCCATGTTTAAAAATGTTGAAAGTCTACCTTTTTTCAAAAACAAACCATAGTCAAATAAAATTTTTGGAAAAAATATGTTTCTCGCATTCCTGGAATAATCATATATAGATGCAATATGTTTATTTAATATCCAAATTTTATACCCCAGATCATCCTTAACTTCTGGATTTGAATATAAGTGTCTCACGTTATTAATTTGTTAGTCTTTATGCATGGCAATGAGTCTCAGATTCCCATTCTTGTTTTGCTTCAGCAACGTGTCATTTTCTGACAAATTAGTGCAACGTAGGACAAACCCAAAGGAACATTTTGATTTATTTATACATTTACTGGGTTCAAAATGAACTGTAGATAAAAAACAGAAAAAAAAAAAAATAGCTCCTGTACATAGTGGGAAGAAGGGTGAGCTGAAGCACATCATACCCAGAAAGGGAAGATTATGTCCTTCTATGAAAAGAAATTCCAAACATATTGATACAAATCCTTAACCCAGAGCTCTCTTGTGCTAAACACAACCTTTAAAAAATAACTGCCCAAACAAGCTCATATGGCTGGATCATTTACTGCATTATGAATTTTGTCCACTTAACAACATCAAAATCTATGGATACTGGTATATATATCAATTTCTTATGGATGCTGAGATGCTTCCCCAAACTCTTGAACCCAAATTCTGTGCCAGAAACTACAGAATATCACAATGGTGGAGTAGCATTTGGAGACCTGACTTCTGCATGGAGAATAAATATTTCTTCATAAAAAGTAAAATCAAGTGTGATGTTTTTTACACTCTAGCAGGAATGACCAGTACAAGATACCTAAGCAACAGTGCCATACTGTGATGACAGGACATTCTGATCCAGCCAGCTAGCAGTGTTTTCAGGACCTTCACCAACCTTTCTACCATGGAATGTGGGCCGTGGCCTCTCTGGGTCACCTACATGACTGAAAGCTGTTCTTCAGAAAGCCTCGTGCTAAATCCCTGCAAAAAATCTAAGAATCTTTTTGGTATTCGGGCTGCATTTGAAACAGTACTGGTGGACTGAGGAAGGCTGTATTTTAGCTTTCATTCACTGGAATGATATATTGACTTAGCTGGCAAATTAGCCTTCACATGGAGTGCCCCAGGCCCTTGTCTGGCCAGAATGGGTTTTAATAGCTACAACTTTGCCTCATTTTTCTTCAGCCCATTGCCTGATCAAGAGTCTTTCTAGCTAAGTCCTTAACTATGTTATCAGGTTATGAAGTGGGCCAGTTAGTTAGGAAATTCATTACAAGCACTGCTATTAAGTGGCTTACCTTTACTTAATTTCTGCATTCCTGTTTAGTGTGCTTCCTTTTATTCCATTAAAACTATGCTACAGAACAGTGTGCAATGGTCACATGGTAAAAATAGAGCATGCAATTTATAGAAACAAGATTTCATTAAACAGTAATTAATATAAATCTTTTTTGAAGGGAAAGAAACTGGTCTTCTTGTGGTGTATTGTAAACCTGGTATTCAAAGCACCCCTGAAAGAGGATAACGAGAAAAAACACAGGACAAGGCACTGTGATATGTCCCACTGTGGAATGTAAAAAGACATTATGTGTTAGCCAAGTGCTCTAATGAAGAATTAGTTTGAATAAGGCCACCTGGAAACAAGTTCAAATCACCCTAGAACTGAGCAGAGTAGTTCACCTGGAAGGTCAGTTTGCCAGATTTTCATCTTCCTAGCCTCCATTCAAACTTGCTTACCTTTCCATAGCACTGACTGCAATATCTGAGTAAGTTTTGATGCAATAAGCATGTTTCAATACTATATGAACACAATATTTCCATGAAATAATATCATGCAGGTCACTGATTATTTAAATAACTTCAATGAGCTTTGCATCTCTCTGCTTTAAAGAGAAGTGCTGTAATTTTAGAGACATGGAGGCAACCCACTTGTTAATATCGTGTATGGCATCATCTGCAAATAGCACATTGCTGAGCTAAAAGGCTCTAATGTGGTAGACCAGTGGCCAAAGAACCAGTCACCATGGCAACTCTGTATTAAGTTTTCCTGCTACAACAATTGTGAAGACTATTCAATCACAACTCATTTGATCTGAATTCTTCTATATTTCTAAACAGCTCTCATGAATATTTTCACTTCTAAAATCTTGTCTTAGTTTTAGGAGAAAACTAAGAGTTGGACTTGATGATCCTTAAGGGTCCCTTCCAACTCAGGATATTCTATGATTCTATGATTCTATGAAAACAAAACATAGCAAGCTGAAAGGCTAAGTGAAAGGCTAACTTTCAGAAGGTCAATATAAGTCCATTCTATAACCCTGGTCAAAAAAAAAAAAAAAAAAAAAAAGTCATACATATATATGTCCTGGTTTCAGTTAGGACAGAGTTAATTTTCCTCCTAGCAGTTTGTAGGGTGTTATGTTTTAGATTAGGATGTGAAGAGTGCTAATAACATGCTGATGTTTTAATTGTTGCAGAGCAGTGCTTACACCAAGCCAAGGACTTTTCAGCTTCTTGCTCTGTCTTGCCAGTGGGCAGGCTGGGGGTGCAGCAAGAACTGGGAGGGGACAGACCTAGGACAGCTGACCCAAACTGGCCAAGGGGGTATTCCATACCATCTGACGTCATGCTAAACAATATATAGGGGTGGCGGGGCCAGCTGGGCATCAGTCAGCGGGTGGTGAGCAATGGTATTGTGCATCACTTGTTTTGTACGCATTATTAGTAGTACTATTATCATCATTATTGTTATTATTATTGTTGTTATTATTATTTTCCTGTCTTAATAAACTGTCTTTATCTCAACTCACAGGCTTCACTTTCCCGTTTCTCTCCCCCATTCCAGACAGGGAGGGGGGAGGGTGAGCGAACGGCTGTGTGGTGTTTAGCTGCTGGCTGGGTTAAACCACAAAGATATATCACAGAATCACAGAATCACAGAATTTCTAGGTTTAGAGTTTATGTTACATTGTCAAACACAGCACCTATCCACAGAGCCCAGGGAGTCCATCAGCTAGGGCTATGCAGATTTTGCCAGATCAGTCATCATTTCTTAATTTTTATTGCATATCTGAGGGGCAGATTCTTCTTAAGTACAAAAATACTCCTCTGCCTTACTAATAACTTGTACCCACCTGAGGACAGCAGCTTTCCTACATGTGTCACACATGTGCAGAGCCATCTCTCAGGATTCTCAGTGCCCAGTCAGCATCTGGACTTGTAATGGGAATATCCACAAAGTAGAATCACCTGCTATATTTTGTGCAATGCCCTTTTATATTAGGGGCATCTCCTAAAAGCCTTTTAAGTCAATTTTTACCTGGATATCCAAATACACCACACTTTTCTGCTTGTAAGCTGACCAGAGCTCCTTGCCAGGGCAGACATCAGCAGTTTGGCTGGTGTGAATGCCCACGTACTTGATTCCTGTGCTGGATTTCTGCAACATAACCAGGAAAGAAAACATACATTCCTTAGAAATCTCCATCTGACACAAATGCAACTGCCCACCAGCTGAGGCCACCATAAGCATATCACAGCATGGCTCCAATCTCTGCACTGACTCCCCATTAAAAATGGGCAAGTGCACAGTGTCATCCCAGCTAATTGGGCTCTTATCATGGGACTGACCTTTACCATCTGTGAGATCACCTCTTTGTCCATGACTACTGCTTTCTGTAGCAGTTCCTTTACACTGGAACTGATGTTTCATAGATACAAGCCTGCCACAATGAGGACAAGACCTTATGGAATGCTAGGTAAGACTTTGGAAATAATTTCTGATGATTTTTTGAAAATCAAAAAATCAGTGCTTTCAGAATTATATTGCACATTTCCCAAGATTCATTACTTGAAATTTTAAAAATAGGTGACTGCTACCTTTAGAAATGCAAAAATAGAGAATGGAAAAATTACTCCTGAATGTTACCTGAGTGGCTCAAATATACAGAAATAAGCCCTGTAATAAGCTGCACAGTCAGTGATACAGGTGGATAGTGTATCCTCCTACACAACCCCAGTTGTGTTTGTACTTTGATCATCCCTGTTTCTGAGCACCAGGCTCAAATGAACCCAAAACATCAGAGCAACAGCTGAAGTGGAACTTCCAATTTCTTTAACATATTAGTAAAAACATGAAGGCAGCATACTTTTACTTTTTATGAAATAATGCCTGCACCCCTTCTTATACAGGTGCACACTGTCTGAAACAATGATATACTAATTACTTAGCAGGGACCACATCTGCTACCACAACACTAATAATTAACACAAATATTGGTGAAATTGAAGGTTATAGAAGTAGAAGTAAATTTTGTTCTGAAGTTAAAATTGGTCATTCACCTAAATTCACTTAAAAGAGAAGTCAGGTTAGATAGAAAGATCTGAGAGTTTTAAATATGCTCCAAGTTTTAATAGTTTGTTTATAAAACATATGGGCAGGATAATGATGTGTGGTTTCAGGTTTCCATTAAAATACTTAGCACATATCCATTTGTGCTTATTAAAAAACCCACACACTTTAATCTGACCATCTCAAAGAGACATAGGTGGGATGTTTTTAGTTTCTAGGCCACATTTAATTATTTTAATGAATTGCTACTACCAAGCAACAACAACATCCTGAAACCACACCAAGCTTCACATGAAATTAAAATTTGAGCTTGACTCATTCTGCTTATCATTTCTGATCTTACTAGTCATTATATGTATTTCTCCTTAATCCTTCTTTCCTGTAATATCTTGAGGTTTGACTGCAAAATAGGGGCAAAGTCATTTAAAAACATGAGACACCAAATGAATGTCTACAGGTAAAATGTCTTATAGCAATGAAGTGTCCATTTATTTTAAAAGCAGCAAGGTTTAATGGAACATTACTGAAGCTTTTAATCTTTCCTCAAGATATTTCAGGCAGGCCTTTTCTCCTGGGAGCCTTGTCTGCAGGGATCCTAGAGCTAAACTGCAGTCAAGCTGCTATTTCAGCAAGGGTTGAAGTAGTTCATGCTTAAATTAAATTGCAGAACCCTCACAGCAAGAAACTATAGTTACAAAAAAAAAAAAAAAAAAAAAAAAAAAAAAAATCTTTGTATAAAAGCCTTTGTCTCTTTGTCTTTTATCTCCTTCATTAGAAGATTAGAGGCTTAATTACAATGAGTTGCAGCAGGGCCAAACCCTACTTCTACTGGAGTTAAAATGGCTTCAGAGGGACCAAAATTTTGCCATGAGCATCAACACATGCATTGCTGTAATGCTCTTTACCTCAGAATCTGTATGATTTAAAGACTTTCCTTCTCATGAACAGAATGTATTAGCTTGCATCCACTGGCTCAGTAAGTATGGTTACATTTCTTTTGAATCAGAATTGAATCGCATTTGCAGAAAGCAACCTCATGAGACACTGTTTGCAGAAACTTAATTACACATTCCTGTGATCTACTGTGTATTTGAGTTACAGGTACATAAATTGAGCAAAATCACCTCCTTTGTCTACTTGCTAGCTCTTAGAACATAGCACTTTTGCTGTGAAAGTAGGCTGTGCCTACACTAGTGGGTTCAGCTAAAGCTTAGAACCTTTCCCAGGCACAGGAACACAATTGCATGCACTAATAAACTGGTTGAGTTGTCTTTGGCATCCTGCTTTTTTTGCCAGCTAACAATTTCCTGAATAGATCCTGGGTGCAGCTCAAGAGGCAGAGCTTTCCCAGAGCAGTTCCCAGGAGGCACCTTGGAGTCATTTAGCTGCAGGGGTGCAGACTGTCCCACTCCACTAGGCCTTCTTATCCAGGGCTGTTCTCAAGCCCTCTTCATTTACTAATGCAGATGTAGCCTTTGAGAAGTTCAAGAAAACTGAGTAGAAGAAGTTCACTATGGCCAGTAGTTGCATTGAGCTAGCCTGCTTGTTCAAACCAGTGTGTAACACCAGCTTTCCTGGAGGACCCTTCTTTCTTGTCTTGAGCATGACAAAACTCTTCAGAAGATCAGGTCCAACAGAATCACCTTCAGCCATCAGCCAGGATCCCTGAGGTCATGTTGGTAAATCAGAGCTCCACAATCACATTACCTGCGAAAGAAAACTCATTTGTGAGAATGGTCTGAAAACCAGGCCATCAGTTTTGCAGCTGGGGCCCTTAGAAAGCTAAGTATCATATTCTGTCCTTTGAAGGGTCACTGTCACCCTGTCCCTCTTCCTTCTTTTGCAGAAATGTTTCTAATTCCTGAGTTTCCACTTAATTCAATATGTCTATGAGATAGTAAACGCAGTAATACTTGGTTTTCTATAAACAAGAACATACTGTGAAAGGGCACTGTAACACAAATGATCATGTTCAGAATACTGTATTTTTGAATAAGCAAGTGAAATATCTGTTTTACAGTTACATAAGATAAGATTTTTTATCATTATTCATGCCTTATTGTTAAATATTATAGTGGGTGATTCTTTAGGAAGTATGCACTGTGGTAAACGGTATGCCACAAGCTGAATATTCTATAAGTGCTTTCAAATAAAAGTTCTTCCTTCTGTGATACAAGTCACTATTTAATCAGCTGAAGTCAACACAGGTCTAGAATATTTACTAAGCTTAATGAACAGTACTTTTCAGGAACTATATTTTAATCACTAGCTGGCTCCAAATGCAATTTGCTACAAAGCTAGTAAATACAATTACACATATAACTCTGATGTGAATTAATACATTCATAATACATATCAATACATTAATACATTCACAAAAGCAACATAGATTCAAACACTACAATATAATTCAAACAGTGGGAATTTAACTAAACTAAGAAAAGCAGTGTATTTTTGCAGTTTCATTTTTGCTTCAATTTCTCTCATCTCCCATTAAAGTCTTCTGTAACTTGAAAACACACTTTATGATTAGAATACTGTAAATCACATCTTACATGGTAAAAACAGAACTTCCAAATGCCATTGCAATTATTTAAATCATACGCTTTGCAATCTCATTTTTTGTTCCGCATGAGGAAAGTACAAAATAAAAACCCATTTAAAGATTATTGTTCAAAAATCCCAAAGTACTTAAGAAATCAGGCCATGGTCATGGGTGCATGTGTGCATATGCATATATGCATATATGCATATATATGTATATGCATATGCGTATATACATGTGTAAGTACATCAGAGCCACTCTGGAGCCTCTCCCAGGGTTACTACTTTGGGCGTATCACCAAGATACCATAGTTATGCAGCTTCCAAGGCCAAAGTGCTCTCAATGGCGGCGGAATTGAAGCGCAGGCCAAGTAATTACATCTCTATTACCTGCACCATCAAGGTAGATCTACAAGGATTTTATTGTGTAAAAATTAATGCATAGATGCTTTAATCTTTCCCAGTATAGGAAAAATACTATAATCTGTTTTACTGAAATTGAGTCTTTATTCTGCTCGAAATCTTCCTCTTTATTCCCAATTGGCAACTGAATGAAAAACTTGTTTATAAAATAGTTTGATGGCAATCTAGACTGAAGAGTCCTCTCCTGTCTCTGCATGGGTATATGCACATAAAGAGTTACAGCTCAGATTATTGTTGCCTTCAGGGGGCAGTGGCGACCTGGTTCAGGAACGGCACGGTGACCAACCCCAGGCCGCTCGGTCCATCGGCTCACAGACACCAATGTGGTGGATGGCAAATGGTGTTTATTGTCGAGTCACATGGGGTTATATACCCGAGGCCCATAGGGTCACTTACGCTTGCTTACGTCACAGACCACGCGCTACTGCCCATCAAGGGAGGGGCTCCACCTTTCCGTACAGCGCCACATCTTCCAGCCGCCAGACCCTAACTACCCACAGATTATATCTAGGTAACAGACCTAGATGACCTTATTTTTAAGGTTTGAATTGGTCCAGAGACCAATTTAATTTAACTTTAATATATTCCTCCCACAAGCATTCTAAGTTTGAATTCATTATTCCTTTTTTTCAGTTTTGCTTAACTGGTAAATAAAAATAAATAAATAAATAAAAATAATTGAGCATTCTTCATCCAAAAGATTTTTTTCTTCACACAAAGAGAATTTAATTAAATCAGATTCTAATCCAGTTAATTAGTGTTCAAACTGTGCTCAGACAGCCCTAAAACATATTTGTTCCATCATCTGGATATCCATTTAAAAGCATATTATAAATCATTTCATTTTGCTAGTCTTCTAACAGTAATAATTATAAAACCAGAGCACATTTTTCTAGTAGCTATTAATACTCTTCAGGAAAAGTGAGAATGATTATCTCCATTTTACAGGTGGGGAAACCTATTTCCCATTTTGTTAATGATGCCCTCTTTCTTTGCACTTCATTAAGTCATTCACAACAGTATAAAGGGAATCTAAAATAGTGCCACATAGTATTTGTAGTGTGCACAGTTTTTCATCATTTTTCCCTAGAATAACTAGCTTCTGTGCAGTCTTGAATCAGCTTTGGGGAACAGAATACAGAACTTTATTAATGATATTCAAATCTACATGTGACTAAATACTACTCAAGTAGAAACCCTCCACAGAGTAAAGCCACAGGGAAAAACCCTTAATAACTAAAGTTCATGAACGGCAAGGAGTAGAATAACAGCTTTTTAATTCATAAGATTTTGGAGAGTAATAAATAAATGAGAAAAACAACAACTTTTATTCTTAGAAATGCTTTACATCTACCTCTTGAAAAAATCTTGACTCTTCATTTGATGCCTAAGATAGCAGATCAGATACAAGTGTAGCGCTTAGCTGATTACCCTATTACAAAAATCACGAGGTCTCTCTTGGATTCAGCCCATATACAGATATGCATCAATTCCAGGAAATGTTATCTTCAAAAGATGTCTGAATCACAAGATAAATAGGCTGTTGACCAATTGAACTTTCTGGTTATTTTAGCTCTTTTAAACAACTGAAATTGCTACTGTGGCCATTGTAACTGCAGCCAGTTTCTGTGGTTATTTCTTTGCATGTCTACTGTAAAAAATGTCATAGTGACCTTGAAAACAGAACTAGTGTGGGAACAGTGTGGAACAGAAAAGACACTGAAACACCACTGGGGCAGCTCCACGGCAGATACAGTTATTTCTATGCTGCCATTTACAGCAGAGGGGGAACTTACTAGATTTCCATTCAAGCCTCTCTCACTCTGTTGGCCAACAAGATCCAGCAGAAAAGTGTAGTGTAGAACATTAGTGACTTCAGTTTCAGGGAGATGTGTTAAAGAGCACAGCCCAGCACAGGAGGAGGATGGCAGCACAGACACCTCTGGAGTACCTGAATGTTACAGCTTCTGCCAAAGTGGCCTGGTGGCTCTGTCCACTGTGCAGTCTACATCCAATGCACTGGCGTTCTCACGGCTCCCCAGCAATTATTTTATTTATACTAAAGGTGTTTTAAGAAAAATGACAAGGAAAATTAATTTCTGTTTCATAGCTACATTTTGCATCATCTTTCTCACTTTTAATCATACAGTGTCATGTCTAGAAAGTCTATTTGGGGCAGAGACTGTGTTTATGATCTTTTATTTAACAGTACTTTGCACACCTGGGGTACTTCATACAAAATTTACTAAAGTTTTGTTATTGACATAAGCCCCTGACTTGATATGCTGATAGCATAGATGCTTATGAAACGAACACATACTTGTTATTCCTTTTTTGTGTTTTGTTTTTGTTTTAAACTTAATAAAGGTATAGATTGGAGGTGTCACATTTCATTGTTTCAACATGAGGGTGGTGTGCTTATTCTTACAGGGAGAAATTTGGCAATAAATGTGTAAGCTTTAATTTTATATGTTTTAATGACACAATATGGAAACATTTAATCAGATTTTTTTTTTTTTGCATTTGTTTACTATTGTAAACATGTAGAAATTTCTGGTTTTGACGACACCTTGTATTCTTTGAGGTTTCCCAATTCCTACACGAAAGGATTACCCATAGTCAACATTACAAAAGCTCTGTAGTGGGAAAAGTAATACTGGATTTGTACCAAGGTCATACAGTGGCAAGAAACTCCCCTTGGAAAAGGGAGTAACTTCTATAAAGTGACAATATAATGCAAAGAATGTATTGGTAATGTGTTGAAAATATCTGCCCATGTCTTCATTTATTTGGGGCTGTTTCTGAGATGATGTGGTGAAAGTACAATTTCAAATGTATATTAATCATAGAATATATCGAGTTGGAAGGGACCCATAAGGATCATCGAGTCCAGCTCCTGGCTCCACACAGGTCTACACAAAAATTCAGACCATATGACTAAGAGTACAGTCCAAAACGCTTCTTAAACTCTGACAGGCTTGGTGCCATGGTGCTTATATTGATAAGCATCATTTTCCATCATAGTTAGTAAAAATCTCACACAAGTACTGACAGTTTAAATCCAGCTGTTATAGCGGAAATTAACTTTCTAGAGCACTTCTCTGAATACGTTTATAATCCATTATAATTTTAATTATAATATTAATATTTTTTCTGCAATTCTATCTCTTAGAATTGTAATTTCATCAGCTCTTAGGAACTGGTATGATGAATATATTACAGAAGAGAAATAATACATATATTGGACAACACTTTACTGCACTGCTGCATTGCTTTTAATGTTTCTCTAAGCAGCAAGAGAAAAAAATTGCTGCATATTTCCACTCAGAACTTCATAAATGGAAGTAAGAAAGCTCACTTATACCTGCCATCTCTTCTGCAAGTAGAAATCTTCTCATTAGACTGAGATATTGCCTTCTCTCTTAACCCATGAGTATCTCACTGTATCAAGTTGATCTGTCTGGAATTGCTCAGAAGAAACATCAGTCTCTAAGACTCAGTCCAGCTGTCTTACCTCTCCAAGTAAGAAAATCTCGGAGTCACTAATAAACTTTTTCTGCATAAGGAAAGTGGGAAGAATTGGGAATGGGAAAACAGAGAGAGAAAGACAGAGAGAGGGAGAAAATCAGAATGGGTGTAAAATGAGCAATATATATGTGAGGATCATTGAGAATAAAAATGGACTGCAAGCGACAGAACAAGAGGAGACAATAAACAGAAAAGAAGAAAGAAAAAAAAAAAAAAGAGGAATAATTTTAAAAATAGAAAAGGCAATGCAAATAGTTGGAAATTTACATGAAAAGAGGTGAAATTAACAAGAAAGAGAGGAAGACATATTTTAAGTCCTCTTCTGTCTGTTTCATATTCCCTTTTTCTATGATTTAAACATTTAGCTAGTATTTTAGTTGTTGGGAAAAATAAAAAAATAAAAGCTCTCCAGATTCAGTTAATTATGATTTTTTTTTTTTGCTTGATTAAATTGTCATTTTTAAATTGAAAATTAGTAAAAAGAAAAATGTATCTGTAATCATGCAAAAAAAAATATATATATATATATGTATATACTTTTAAATATTTGGCTTCAGATTATAAGGAGGCCCTGCACCTGAGTCAGGGCAATCCCAAGCATGAGTACAGGCTGGGCAGAGAATGCATTGAGAGCAGTTCTAATGAGAAGGACCTTGGGGGTGTTGGTTGATGAGAACCTTAACATGAACCAGCAACGTGTGGTTGCAGCCCAGAAAGACAACCGTACCCTGGGCCGCATCAAAAGCAGTGTGGCCAGAAGGGCAAGAGAGATGATTCTTCCACTCTACTCTGCTTTTGTGAGAGCCTACCTGGAGTTCTGTGTTCAGCTCTGTAGCCCCCAGCACAAGAAGGACATAGACATATTACAACGAGTCCAGAGCAAGGCTATGAAAGGATTAAACGGCTGGAGCACCTCCCCTATGAAGACAGAATGAGAGAGTTGGGGTTGTTCAGTTTGGATTAGAGAAGGCTGTGGGGAGACCTTGGAGCAGCCTTCCAGCATATAAAGGGGACCTACAGAAAAGATGGTAAGAGACTCTCTATCAGGGTTTGTAGTGAGAGAACAAAAATAAGGAACAAATTCTTTACTATGAGCATGGTGAGGCACTAGAACAGGTTGCCTAGAGAAGCTGTACCTGCCCCATCCCTGGAGGTGTTCAAGGCCAGGGTTTTGAGCAACCTCATCTGGTGGGAGGTGTCCCTGCCCACAGCAGAGGGGACATTTTTCTTCACAATACTTTGAAAATATTCAATAAAAATACTTAAATAATTTTCTACTTAGTAAAAAAAAAAATCAAAGAGTTTTGTATTTAAATTAGTCCTTAATTTTAGAATACAGTATTTACTATTGGTAATCAATGTTTATTTACAGTATTCACTAAATTATTTTCAGATGAACTGAAGTGTCAGAGGATACGAGTGGTATGGGCCAAAATAAATGTGTTTACAACATCTTTATGGATTTGCATTTGGACGTCAACTTCTTCCCTTTGTTCTTTACCTCTCACCTGCTTAGTCTTTGCAACTGAAACTGAATTAGGTATTTCCTTGCCTTCCACCAGTTTTCTCACCAAATATTACAAAAATGTCTTTTTATCCTTCTAATATTGTAGGAGAATCAAGTCTCAAAGGTTCAAAATAATATCTTGGAAGTTTTTAGAATTTATGAGTGCGTGTCTCTTTCTAGGTCACTTCATGCTCTTCTCAATTGTAAACCTTCAGGAGCACAAGATGTAAGAAGCCCTTAGGGACTATTTATAGTCTTGTTTATTAACTATATGGTGGCTTGCAGCCTATAAACATTTTTTACCAAGTCTGGTTTAGTTCCCATTGGTTATTTATTTATCCTAATCCTGTTTGAAATCTTCTGAGCAAAATGTCTTAATAAAGACTTGTGATGATGGGTTCCGTCAGCTAATTTTATACCATATACATGTAAATGACTATTTTCTATCAGGTCTGCTTTTATAGCCTTTATTATTGCCACTGAAAATAATCTTTACTCATTCTATAACAGTGCTAGGCTCTGCATCAGTACTGCTCTACAGTGTCTTGTTATATAAATCCAATTATTTGTGACCTCTAATTGGGATATTTAAGGAACAACGCACAGCTTCATACATAAGAGCTTTACCATCTTTAATGTATTTTCTGTTACACTCCTGGAAGCATTAGGTGTGCAAACAGTTGAATCTTTTAATAATTTGGAAAAGGAGGACTAAGCAACAAAGTGTCTATACCACGTCAATCTGATTCAAATCTGAGATGAACAGACTTTCAACTATTCTCTGGCACTGCAGTTGTGTAGACCAAAACAGTTTGTGTTCATATTTTCAAATGGGGATCCAACAAAAACTTTCTTTTAGAA
The DNA here is from genome assembly GCF_963932015.1 of Anas acuta. Lineage (NCBI taxonomy): Eukaryota > Metazoa > Chordata > Aves > Anseriformes > Anatidae > Anas > Anas acuta. Next base: position 16,536,196 of record NC_088982.1, on the reverse strand, counting down.
ATTGTCCTCTGCCAGTGATCACTCCAAAACAAACCCAAGAGATGTTCAGAAAGATGCTAGTTATTATAGACCAATAGTTTGACAGGAAAGATTCAGTTACTGCAGTGGGTTAAATGATCCAGTTCTAGTGCCCAGGCACAATCCATGGTGATGTTTATAGTCTGGTAGCAGAGATTTCTTCTGCTTGAGAGAAGAAATGAGGAAAAACATTGTTCTTGTTGTTAAAACACTGTCCTTGTTGTTAAGAAAAATTCTTTTTTTGCCTTGTGATGAAGAGTATGGGCCCTGTAAAAACCACCAAAAGGCACCTGGGTCTAATTGCAAAAATGGGTGCAAGTGAGATAATTGGCTGAGAAATAAGAAAAAAAGGGAGGGGGGGGAAAAAAACAAAAAAAAAAAGATGCTTTACTCTGGGGATATACAGACACTGTATATTCATGCAAAGTCACTAAGAAAATATGGTCCAATCACTTTCTCTTAACAGCAGTTCATTCAAGACATGTTACATTTGGGTTTTCACCACAAATAAAGGTTATATACCCCATGCTGCACAACTGGGACTTGGCAATATGCTATATTGCCATCTGGTTTTGTTTATCATGGATTTTAACTATTAAACATTTATTAAAGACCTTATTGGTTAAGCCATTCTTCAATAATTGTGGTTATTATTTATTAATCGTAATACATCTGCATAATTACTTAGGGCCTCCTTCTGGTATTCCTACTCACACTGAGTAATAATTTGCTCCATGATCTATCCCAATAAAACAAACCACAGGTCTAGCTAACTTTCATCACACGTTTGGGAAACAAAACTGGTTTTCCTGTGGTATTTGCACCATGTGTATTAAGTCAAATGGTCAAGTGCATGCACATATGCATGTGTGTGTTTCAGTTCTCTGAAGAGTTGTGTGAGGTTCTGATTAGTAATTTCAGTTTAGAGATGTGTATGTTGCTAATTTTTATGAGATAATGATTTTGCAGGAAGGACACATCTAGATCTGTCTCTGCTATGATTCAATCAATGTTATTAACACAAATTTTAAAAGGCAGGTAATGCTCAGTTTCTTAAGATACTTTTTCTGGTATCTTATTCAATACCTATTAGTGTCTTTGGCTAATTTATAATGCAGACTAAGATTCACGGCATTTTTTCAGACAGAAATGTACAATTTTGTATAACTTGGAGATCTGAACATCAGATGGCTCACTTGTTTAAATTATCCAAGCTGAAGAGCACAATGTGACGTAATATACCTCTTAAATAATTTTAAGGAAATTGTGAGTGGGCCACTCAATAAAGAAATCAGATTTGACACCGAAAAAAAAAAAAATCATTTGACAATACAATCATAAGATGAATAATCTTTGAAGGTGTTGTTTACACCATACACATAAACTAGTGAAAGTAAAGATAACAATGTATGTGTTTAAGAGGAAGGCAGTCTGACATTGCACAGATAATCAAGGAAGAGATTATTTTGAGAAAACAGCATGTAACACAATTAAGAGCCCTTGAGAAACAAGACATCAGGTCTCTGCTTGCTATTTGTGAATGAGGAAGACATGCCGCAATCCTAATGAGTCTGATCCAGACAAGAGATTAAATAACCCATTTTCTTATTTCAGGCTGGGAAACCTGTAAAGGGCAGAACATTTCAACATGTTTATGACATATTGGATTTGTGTTGTCATATACAGATGAGAACCTGTGGCATTAGAAAAAGGGCAAAAATAAGTTTGTCTTCCTATTAACTTTCAGTTCTCAACAATGAAAATGATGTTAAGGCACTTATATATATAAAATTTATATATATATTATTAAATGATTGTTCTACTTTTAGCATTGGCTCAGCAATCCCCAAACCAACAGAGCTTACAAATTCCACCAAGAATACATTTTAAAAAGATAAATATGCTGTTAAATTAGACTCATTTGATCTTTGCATATTATTAACATGTATTTGAGCAGAGACTTAGGAAGGGATGTGAGCACGTAATTTAACTTGTAGAGAGTTTTTGGTACTCTCCAGGAAGCGGAGTGGGTTGTACTTTGTCTATGTGTAGAAGATTTGTGACCTTTGATCAGGGGGATTTTCTTAGGTGGAAATGAATTTAGTGGAAGTATTCTGGAATTAGAACAAGTAGATGCTGAGAATAATAGCTTGCCCTTTAAATGTCCTTTTATTCCAGAGGCAAAATTAGTTTTCCTTTTTTTTTTTTTTTCATATTCCACCTGGTCATTATTCAAAACCACTGTATATGCTGCATTAAGATTAGAAGCTAGGCTTTCCTGTTGCGATTAACAGAGATGGCAAAAGCAAAAATAAACAGAACATTCAGGGGTTATATGTATGTTTTCAGTGTCTCTTCATTTTCACCAGATGAAGTTATCTGCATTACAAGCACCAGAAACCTTGCCTCAATAGAGTATAATACTCCAGTAATCAAATGGAATCATTTTATGACAGCAGATTAAGAAGTGTAACATAAAAATAGTTAGAACAGAATGTAAACAGTCTCTCTGACTCTTTGTCCATTCTGATGCACTTCTTCTGTGGTATGCATAAAAAAAGGGCAAAAATAACAAACATGTAAATACCATCCGACCTTTATGAAAAAGTAAAGAGGATTTTTGGAAGGAAAAATTCTTCAGTAACAACATGCACGGCTCTGTACTGCTTTTTATGTTTTACCTAAGCATCCTTGTCTTTGAATCTTTTATTTTAGTTTCTACTAGCCATAACAAAGGACCATTCATTTACAGGACAGATAAGAAATTCAGCTTTGAAATTCCATTGTAGCCCCGCAAACAGCATCTCATCCTTTAATGACTAAGTGCAAGTTTAGTAGCTGCTGAGCTTCTATGGGAAAGATTTATGCAGTTCCATCTTCTCAATAATCTCTCAGGCTTGGCCAATGCACTATAACTTTCAGTCAAGCATGCTGGCTGGCTTTATTGATAATGTAGTTGGGGTTTACTAAATCATATTTAATATAGTTGAAAAGGGCAAAAGAATTGAACTGATTCCAGTTCATGGGACTTTTAGGAAGCCACAGGGGATGGGGTTGTTTCTTTAGCCTTTAGTGCTCTCTGTGTTTCAGTTTTACAGTCCATGTTAGAAGATGTCACTGTCCAATACCAGTCTGAATTAGACAGTCCTTCTCTTGCATCCAGATCAGCCTTAGGCATTCAACGTGACTTTGGGCAAGTATCTTTGAATCAGGCTGTTTTCTTTTAACTTCAGGCTGCATTCTCCACTAGCAGTGTCCATCTTGTCTAGTTTTTAAATGCAACCTGTATATGTTGTCCTGAGCTCTAGCTGTGTCAGTGATAGCAGTCCAGAAGGCAGTCCAATTACTAAAACTACTTAGGGACCTACCTCATGCTTTCATCCGCCACTTGACAAAAGGAGAGAGTTGTAATCCTGTTCTTTAAGCATGTTTGGAACAGAAAAGTGCAAGTAACTTAGAAATTAGAAGATGTAGTAATTACAATAATAGCATGGCAGTAATAATGCTTACAAAATCCAAATCCAGGTTTTGTTACATTTTAGTATAGAGATCTTTCTTGACCAGTGACTCAAAGAAAAAATAAATAAATAAATAAGATTTTTGTTCTCTTCCTAAGCATTTGTCAAAAATAAATAAAAGCTTTCTAAAATATACATTTCCAAAGGAGCATTTACTCTGACAATATATCTTTTCACATATATATGTGTTATTTGTTATGAATATGTAGTTTAATCATAGTTGTTTTCTTTTCTTTTTTTTTTTTTAAAAAAAAGTGTTTCTACCATATTATTTACAGAGCATGCTCTGAAATGTCATGACCATTTAATTTGTGCAGGAGAAGAGTAAAAAAGAATACTGTGGTAAGCAGATAAAATTCCCAACTATGGTATAATTTTGCACTCTATTATACAGAAATTGTTGAAATCAATTAATTTAAGACTGTATTGTAATGCATATACACCAGGGGGCAGAGTAAAGGGCACTTTTAACTTTGACATTTCCAGTCTTTGAGCACACAATGCAACAGTACAGTTGAACAGTGAGCATAAGGTTTTTTGCATTTAATTGAGTATTTATAATTCAAGTCAGCAGTAGCATCTTCCTAATTGCTTTATTGCCAGTTGTCATCAGACGTTAAGCTAAAGACTGAATGATGTGTAACAGAAATGTGCTGCTGCAGAAAGAAGGAACATATATTGCCCTTTGCCATAACTTGATAAGTCAAGAACCAAACATAAAGTACTTGCCTGTGCAATACTCTATCCAAGCCTGTCTCACCAGTGTGAGGATTGCAGGAGTCTTCCCCAAAACAACACTAATTATTTTAAAATGCAGGGGAAAGGGGGTGAGGTGGATAAGTATTGTAAAAGAATATTTCTTTTTGCAGTTGGGCAATTCTTGAAGTGTCATTTCCTCACTTGCTTCTTGCTTACAACTCAGAGTGCTTCATAATACCTGGTATGCTGGCCAAAGCATGCCACCTGATGGGGGGGGGTCTAAGCTAACATGACTGCAGCTGTTGAGACTTAATAATTTAAAATCCGCATTTATAAACAAGCTTATAACTACCTCATGATCAAATCAATGAACTTTTTGTAAACGTTACTTAGTAAAGTAAATATGAATCTGACTGAAAAGGACTACCTGAAACCAAAGGAAAATGTTCTTAAAATATTATTGTAAAAGTTGTATAAAGTATTTGCCTACTATTTTTAAAATAGTATTTATGAATTAGTCATTCCCCTAATACAAATTGTTTCTTCAAAAAATGGCTGCTTTAAGCACTGAAGTAGTAGAAGAGGACCTGCTTTTCAGAAGATAAACTGAGCTATAATCTGAACATCCCAGTTGTATCTTCTCTGTCTTGTTGTTTAAAGCAAAATATTATATCTGTATGCACTTTATTTCAGGACTAATAGGACTAGCATTTTAGTGCTGATAACTCTTTCCAAATATTAGTATATACATGTACACTTCCATTTTTTCCTGGAGAATTTAAAATTGAACCTGAACAATTAACGGCATTTCATAGAGATATAATAAGTTAATTTTAATGTCATCACATTTTTTTCAGTTACTCTATTTTTTATGTTTTTGCTAATGAACATTAAATGTTCTTCACATGACATTTTTTCTAATATATACCTGTTTGTTAAAGGCACCTGTTCAATTATTGACATAAATGGTCTTACAATCAATATGAAAGAACATTTCTTTTGTCTACTGCCATGTTATATCACGTATTTGTGAGAATTGGGAGGTTTTGAAAATGTTTGAGAATATTTGCAGATCTCTTCTCTGTTCTGCAAATATTTTATCATATTTCATTTTGCTATAAAAAGTGTTATAAATTCTACAGGAATCACTAAAAAGATGAAAAAACATTTTGTAATGTTTTGTGTATGTGTGTATAGATACATGCGCACAAATAAATTGAGTCCAGATTTGAAAGACTAAGTTTGAGGTGAAGCCCAGTAAAATTAATGGTAGTTTATGTATTTTTTTCATTTTATTTATATCCAGTCCTGGGTGTTCCATCACAGTATTGTTAGGTTCACAGAAAGAGTGATCTTTTGTTTCTCTGTTGACAAGTTGTGTAAGGGGGGTAATTTCCATCACAAAATGTAAAAGGGATTACATCAGAATCTTCCAAACAGTGTAAATGACCATCCTGCTGTTCAGACCTCATAATAAATACTGATGGCTGTCCATTGAGAGTATAAGCTAAACTGAATAAGGTCTCCATGGGGCACAATTTAGAACAGTATGGATGTCTGCCTCGATAAATGGTCGGTTGATTTAGAAAAATGGTGCATGAGATCAGAATGACAAATTAATTTGGCCTGTGTGAAAAGCCATACTTTATTTTCTCTATCCCCTATGTACAGTACACTTACACAGACTTTGCCTTTCAAAATTCACAAAATTCCACAGGTTTCACAGAGAAAGTCAGGATTACATATCAGTAGAGGTTCTGCACTACCAGTGCAGAGCATACTATCATTACAATTAAAACTGAGAGCATATAAAATTTTTAATTTCCATGTAATTTCATAGAAAACAAACGCAGCAGCAGGAGGCAGTAGGAAAACTTCTCAGTCCCAAAGGTTGTTGTATCTGACAGCTTCTGACTGACAGTTTTGTACAGAAATACAAAAGATGTTGGGATTCCATACAATTAAATCAAAAACAAACATGGATTTTCAAATAAAAAATGTTTTTACATTCAAACCAGGCAAAATTGTTTCTCTCCCCCTTTTCCCCAAAAGACAAGGCTGTCTCTCAAATGAGGTTCAGCATAAGGTAACATTATTCCTGTTTCTTTCCCCAGAAAGTTCAGGATAATTATTTTATGTTTCTGTTTGGTTACATGTATGTATGTGTGTTTGTGTGTTTTATTTAAACACAAATATTGTATATATATTTTTCTTACATTTTACATGGACCACATATTGAAATAGAAAGACAGGAACAAGAAGATAGGACAAGAGAAAATGGCCTCAAGTTGCACCAGGAGAGGTTTAGGTTGGATATTAGAAAAGATCTCTTCACTGGAAGGGTTGCGAGGCATTGGAACAGGCTGCCCAGGGAAGTAGAGTCTCCATCCCTGGAGGTATTTAAAAGACATGTAGAGGTGGTGCATAGGGTTTAGTGGTAGACTTAGAAGTGTTAGGTTAATGGTTATACTTGATGATCTTAGAGGTCTTTTCCAATCTAAATTCTATGATTTTCTGAAAAACTAGTCTCAGATATATCATCAGTGAGAAATGCTGTGGTATGTAGTTCAACAGGCAGCATTGCTGATATTCGTAAAACTGCAAACTGAAGTTAAACACAAGAAAAAAATAAGACAAAACAAAATGAATAGTACTCACAGAAACAATAGAAATAAGAAGGGGGGGGGGGATGGAGGAAGAAAAAAATGAAGAAGAAAGAAAAAAAAAAAAAGACTAGGCTGCATTTTATCAGTACATCTCAGCACATGGGAAATGACACAGCTATTTATAGCAAGCAGTCCTTTCCTGTTTTCCACTAGGTTTTAAACCAAATAGTTATAGTGGATAATCAAGCATTGAACTCTTCCAAAATATAGGTCTAGACCCTACGAACAAAGTATCACAGAATTGTCTAGGTTGACAAGATCATCGAGTCCGACCTCTGACCTAACACTAACAAGTCCTCCACTAAACCATATCGCTAAACTCTACATCTAAACATCTTTTAAAGACCTCCAGGGATGGTGACTTCCCTGGGTAGCCCGTTCCAATGCTTAACAACCCTCTCAGTAAAGAATTTCTTCCTAATATCCAACCTAAAACTCCCCTGCCACAACTTTAGTCCATTACCCCTTGTCCCCCAGGCACATGGGAGAATAAACCAACCCCTACCTCACTACAGCCTCCTTTTATGTACTTATAGAGAGCGATAAGGTCGCCCCTGAGCCTCCTCTTCTCCAGGCTGAACAAGCCCAGCTCCCTCAGCCGCTCCTTGTAGGACTTGTTCTCCAGGTCCCTCACCAGCTTCGTCACCCTTCTCTGGACTTGCTCGAGCATCTCAATGTCCTTCTTGTAGCAAGGGGCCCAAAACTGAACACAGTACTCAAGGTGCAGCCTCACCAGAGCCAAGTATAGAGGGACAATCACTTCCCTAGACCTGCTGACCACACTGCTTACAAGCCAGGATGCTGTTGGCCTTCTTGGCCACCTGAGCACACTGCTGGCTCATATTCAGCTGACTATCAACCAATACTCTCAGGTCCTTCTCTGCCAAAGTACTCTGCTAGCTTACAGTTATTCTTATAATATGGCTCTCTAAGGGAATATTTTTTAGGCCTTTTCCAAAATTGTGAGATAAGAATCAAGGCATTCTTCCTAGGACTTCAGGCCATTCATCCAACTTCCTGCCATTCCATTATGTTTTCTTGGACCACTAGTACCCAGGGAGGACCTAGAAAAGCTAAGAGGCATCACCATCTCTTAACACCTCTTGCCACAAAGTATGTGGGAGAGCCCTCTCCATCTGTAACCAATTCCCCAGTAATTTGAGGAATACAAATAAAACAGAGGTGGAGATAGAGGAATCTATTTCAAGCTTGGAAATAAACTTCTGAATGCACCTTAGCTGGGCACTTTCCTTCCCCCTCCTGTAGCATTGCTGCACAGTTCAGGATCTGAAGGACATGGGGAAGGAATACCAAAAGCAGAAAAGATTCAAATAGTGATTTCAATAACAATCTCTCCCTAATATCCTATCTAAAAGAAGAAACCTGTGGAAAGCCTCACAATTCTGTTCCAACCCGCAATACCTTGTCCTCTGAAATGGTAATTCACAGCCAGCCAGAGTGGAAGGAGGTCTTCGGGGAGGAATGGAGGTGAAGGGAAGAGGACACCCAAGTGCTTTCAGTGCTTTCGCCAGCTTTTTTGAGATCCAGATAAACCATAAAGAGTCTGGAGTCTCAGATGCGTGCCACTTAGAGACAGGTGAAATCATTTTCCCACTGGAAAAAATTAATCAACTCAAGCTGTAAACACTCATGGAGCAAAGAATTGCTGCCGTTTATTCAAAAAGGCTTATAGAATAACATCAATATCTTTCTCAGCCCTAAGTACCCCCTGCCTTCCACACTCAGAAACATCAGTGAGATAAGAAAAACAATGATTTTTAGAGACAAGAGCCATTATATTCTTGGCAATTACAGTAAAAGTAGGCAAATTTATTTCAAGTGCACAGTGTAATTACATGATTTCACTGATGATAAATGTTATTTCAGACTTACAATATTTTGTCTTTAAGGTATGATCAGTTTATATTTGGGCAGTTGGTAGGGAGGAAATGTAAATTTTTTATAATGTCATTTAGTTACATTAATTGAAAAAGCAAATTCTGGCAATGCCCAGCCCAGATTTTGGCAGCCCTCTTAAAGGTCAGTACAATTATTTTTAAAACACTCATAATATTTATTATTAGCACCACCAAACTGAGAATCAGACCAACCCTCTCACTGCTTAGTACCTCAGATCATGTCTCCTCAAAGAAGAAAAGAGCTGAACTTTGAACTTGCCTGAAAGATGAGTGAGTGGGGCAGCAAAGTCTGAAACCTTGTCCTCCAGTCCAAGAACCTTTACCCATAAAGCCACCTCCCTCTGTCAAACTGGGGGGCAGACCATTTGAATGTAGAAAGAGCCCATGGTCTCCATCTGTAACAATATGTTTCAAACACAGAATTCAAAACTCTTTACCAAGGATTACCTTTATCTTCATTTTACATACACAGGGAAAAATAAAAATAAAATAAAAAAAAAAGAAGAAAAAAATAAAGGAAAAAAAAAAACATTTGGGAAGGAGACATTTTCTGCATATGAGAACAGGAGAAGAAATCACTTCCTTATTTACCATCCAACACAGTTTCTTTTAGGCTAAAAACTTGAAAGCCACTGGAAGCCACCTCTCCTCACAGAAGCAAAACCAAATAACAATGACTGAATGATTTTAGCAAACAGGCAGTTTCCAGCATATAACTGTGTTGCGGAAAGTGTATACCTTCCTACATTCAGAACAAAGATGAAGAACTAGATCTCCAGTGCATGCCAGTAAATCCACCGGCTTTAGTGAATTCACATTAATTTACACCACTGAATTCAACTGTTATCTACCAAAGCTAGCGTGATAGTTATAAAAGTTTCTTTCTATAAAGTTTCTCTATAAAAAGGAAAAATCCTCTCCCAAAAAATCTACCTGTTCCAAAGACAAGTTTTGTTCAAGTGAAATTGCTGAACATAGAAAATCATCTTTATAAGTATCCAGAGTCAACCTTAGCTTTGGAGAGATTGTGTCCCCTGTAACAACTTCAAGGAACTAAAACCATTCCAGAGGTTAATTACAGGTCTAACCTGAATAAAAAAAAAAAAAAAAAGCTAACACTGAATGTGACTTTCTCTTGAAAAAATCTTGACAACAGAAAACATTTTGTACTGGCAAGGTAATGTTTTAGGTGACCTCACAAGTCTTTTCCACCCCTAGCATCTGTGCTTTCGAGAATTTCCAAGGTAACCAGTACTTCAAATAGGCTACAGGAGCCAAGAGGAAGCTGGGTATTTTCTTAAGGTTGGTTTCCTTTGTGTTTTTTGTTTGTTTGTTTGTTTGTTTGTGTGTGTGTGTGTGTGTGTGTGTGTGTGTGTGTGTTCGTGGTGGTGGTGGTTTTGTTTGTTTTTTGATTGTGGGTTGTTTTTTGTTTGTTTGTTTGTTTTGTTTGTTTGTTTTTGGTTGGGTGGGTGGTTGCTTGTTTTTCTGGTTTTTTGGTTTTTGAGGGGTGGAGAGAGCAAGCTGTGCCTCACTATTGTTTCTATTTTTCCTATTTTGTTTCTATTTATTTTACTATTTTTTTTGTACATAGAGAATGGCTTTAGCATCTATTGGCAAAGTTAAGCCATACTTAAGATGGGGTGTATACTTGCTGCACATCCCTTTAGCACCCAAAGCTTTTAGTTTCACTCCCTTTACTCTTTTGGTTTTGCCTGCAAAATGAAAGTACATTTGTGGCACTATAGCTACCATAATGGAATATGACAGAATAGAGGCAGGAATGTCATTGTATTGCCATGGCAATAGACAAACAGTGTTTATTACTGGAAGTTTTAGGCTTTCACTTGAGCATTGGAAGCACATTTTAGCTCTTTCTTCTTAAGCAAACATATTTTAGTGATTTTTGGCTAGCTTCATCCTGGCTGGCTCAATGAGGTGCAAATTAAACTGCAGTTCTGTAGGCCAGGAAGATCTCTTGCTCTACCGAGAAATAAATCACCTTGCGATGACAGATTGCTTTTCCACTGACACCCCCTCCCTCAGTCATGGCAGGGCATCGTACCTTTATATTCTGTCCAGGGAGCTCTGTAATACACTGATGGTCTTCTGTTCCTGAGTTCTTTGCTTAAAGGAAAGATGAGCTTAGTCCCTTTACTTAGCATGGCTGACAGTAGCAGTAAAACCAGCACTGTACTTATAGTTGGACTAAGCTTTAATTGACATACTGTTCAAATCAAGATAGATGCTTATTTAACATACTGGCATCTTAAGTAATTACTTGAACCTCTGAATTGCCTATACTTATATTGATCCCACTTAAATGATTTTCTTAAGTGAAATGTAAATTATCCTATAATTACAATTGTCAAGATTTATCGTAAGTATCACCATAGATGGAAGAGCCTTGGGAAAAAAAAAATATCCTACTGTAAAACGGTCAAATTAATTAGCAGGCCAAACAGTACTTGCGATTCATCTTAGATTCTGTAGCTAATATTCTATTAATGTTATTTTCTCTTTTAGAAATGTTCCTGTTTTATTCTCACCAAATCCAGTAAGGTTAATTATTCATCATTTAACATCTATAAAGTAAGATAATTTAAAATATTAACTGGAATAAACTGATTCTTCCAGGATCTTCTGTGGCCTGAAAACATACATAAACTAGAGAAGATACTGAATAGAAAAGTGACAAATATTCTTTCATTGTCCTTGTTCTTTTGGATCTTAAGGAAAAAATTGTCTGTATATAAACAGCCTCAAAGAAAGGAATGTTAAAGTATCACCACAGAACCATCAAATCATGGAGTTTAAGGAAATCTCAGACACTTAGAAAGTGACGATGGCCCCTGCCAAAATCAATGCTATAACACATTGAACAGTTTATTCAGCCTGCTCCAAAAGTCTGCTGGTGATGAAGAATGAAGATTTGTGCCCTTCCCTGGACAATCCATTCTAGTATTTTACAGTCCTTAGCAAGAGCTTTCTAACATCCCATATGATTGCTTGGGATTCATCATGGTTCACCTACCAGACACAGAGCACAGAAAAAGAAAGCGTTTCTCTGCAGCAACCTGTACGTACTGAAGGTTGTTACCACATCACTCTATCGTTTTCTTTTCAATAGGATAAACATCCTCATACCATTCTGTCTTCCCCTATAATAATGTCTGAGAAAACTTGAACTCATTGCAAGTTTTCAGATACTTTTCACTATCAGGCCAATTCATGTCATTTTCTTGGAAAAGGAGTGAGTACAACATGGGACCCTGCTACATAAATGGATTAAATATTTACTAAGATTTAAAAGTTAGTTAAGACAACCAGTCACTCTTAGAAGATTTTGTATCTTTTCATCATATTATTCCTGTCTTTTTCTATGAATTTACTGAGTAAATAGTTAACAGTATTACAGGGTAATACCATGGTAGCACCTAAAATTGCACCATTCATACAGCATGTGCTGCAGTGCAAGCTGTGAACTAATGGGACAAAGTATTCAGACTGAAATTTGCATAGTAAGCCTAGAGAAGCTTGACATATCTGAACACTAGGTGGGCAACTATGGGATAATAGAATGAATTTTATTAAGCCACAAGAGGAGTAAAATCAGTTGATGAAGATCAAGATAAGATAAAAACAAACTTTGTGTAGAACAGAACCTGTGGATGGATGTACTCCAGCATGACTGATAACCCTCTAGAAACCTGTTTTCATACTTAAAAGGCTGGAAATCTTGAAACAACTTATTAAAAGTAAAGGTCCTAAGATTATGTGAAGTAGCAATCAAAATTAAGAACTAGAAATCTTTCCAGTATGAATGTCTCTATAACAAAAGAATAGTCATAGCTGAAAAAAGAACTAGCTTTATGGAACTGGAGATTAAAATTCCCAAACAGTGTTTGCAGCCTTCCAAGACTCTTACCCATTACCCATTTTTCCATGCTGAAGTCCATAAAAAATATACACCTGCTGCTTTTTTCTGTTTCTTCTATTCTGCTGAAATAAATATCTGCTGAGTTGGCTTCATTTTGTGGAAAAAAAAAAAAAAAAATATATATATATATATATATATATACATTGAAAATAAGTTGCAATGTATGTAACAATTTTGTTACAATATTTGTTACAAATTTCTTAAAATATTTATTCTGGTGTGGTTCAGAGTCCTCCATCTTAAAACCACAACCAGAACAACCAGTTTGAAGCTAAACCATGCAAACAAGCCTACACTCAATTTACACTCAATTCCACTAAACCACTTAATAAATCTAAGTAACAAATAAAGCATCAATTGCCTTTTCAGGACATCTCAGAATGTATTATCTCAGAGTCTGTGCTGAAGAATGACAGTTTTAAGCTCTTTGCAGCCTTTCAAGAATGAAATACTCAAAGTAATAGCAGCTATTCCTTTGCTGAGAGTTTTGAGATTTTTCACAGATCTGATATCCCTGATCTTTCACTCCAACACTTTGGGAAACCCTGTGGTGCAAACAGCCACACAGTCCCTGCCTACTAATGCAAGAGAGGTTTCACTACTCTTAGTTTCAAGTTCTACCTGGTGCATGTTGCAGCTCTGAAAACATTCCCCTCTGGGAATATTTTCAGGCAGTTGCTACAAACTCTGCCTTTCAGCAGCTGCTAAAAGGTTTCCACTGTGCCCTTTATGTATTTACCTCTATGGACTCCCAAAATTTGTATTAAGTTTGTCTCTTGCAGCTCTAAGAGAGCTACAGTACCAGATTGGAGAGTGAGGACCTTTGGGAGTGCCTTTTCCAAAGCTTGCTGACAAAATACTGATAGCCCTACACATGGGACTTCAGACAAATTTGTGAATTCTAATGGCATGGATGTGAGCATTTGGATGTGAAATGAGTACTAGAGATATCCTGTTCTGTGTCAAGTACCCCACAGTTTGTCCACTCTCCAGCACAAGTCTCATAAGGAAAATGACAAGGTGTCTCAGTCTGACATCTAGATTATGATCCCTAATAACTAGAGGTCATGCTCAGCTGCAATGATTCACTTCCTGCTTGGAGGTAGGGATTAATTGATGAATAAATTAAGACTCCGTGTTTTGACACAGTGCCAAGAATGATGGGTGCTATCTCTTGCTTCAATGCAGTGCCTTTGTCCTGCTCAGCTGCTGCTTCAGGCACTGAAAATGCTTTCACTGACTGGTAATTGATAAGAGCCAGATACCCTAAAATGTACAAGGGTCTGAACTGGTACACCTTTAACCCTCAGAAGACTCCAAGATATGTAGGTATAGGAGATGAAGTCAAATTAAGTGAGTTCTTCTATTTCGCTTTTGAAATTTTCACTCCCCCATGTTTGAGAAGCATGTCAATTTCATTTATTAAGAGAAAAAAAAAAAAAAAAAAAAAAGATTTATTTAGCCAGAGAGAGCTCACCAACTTCATCAACACCTAAAGTTATCGATAATTTGTAGGTCATCCTTGGTGGAAATATCAGAAAAAAGGTTAAAGAGGGAACTGGGGATTGGAAGAATACTACAAAGTGTTAGAAATGGTATTTATTAGTTCTCTGCAGCTCATTTTCTTCAGGGCAGGGAGAGTGAAAAGCCTCTGTAATTGCTAACTATAAATGTTTACATTATCCAGGGAATTGCAAATTCCCTTTAATTGCTGATGGAGGTTCAGTTGCTTGAGGTAAAGAGAGCAAAACACAGAGGGAGAAAGATCAGTCATTACAGCTGGCTCTCACTCCTTCATCCTAAGGGAAAATGAGATGCTGTGAACACAGGGGCAATACAAGGATAGTTTAGCTAGAAGCTAAAAAATTCAAAAAAGTTGAAAATATACCAGCGTGTTGTGGTACCAAGTTCACTTGAAAAATTATGAAACAGCACCAGAGATTTCTATAAAACAGATAATAATTTACTTATGTATAACCACATATTTTGGCCCATAGAATAAGTATATGGGCCCATCAGACAAAACTGTACATTTGCAGTGAGTTTATCTTCCCTGTAAATCTGTTTCACACATACATATAGGACATACTGCTGACATTTGCTTTCTTTTTTTTTTTTTTTTGTAAACTGCTTAGCAGACAAAATCTCAGCTACGGACTAATAACATGTCTTGAGAGCCTTAGCGAACCAAAAAATGTGTGACTACTGAAACAAGGTGTTCTTCCTCAGGAAGGCGTCCCGTACTATGAAAAGTATATTACAGTTTACACAAAAATAAATAAATAAATAAATACTGAAGCTAAACCTCTGACTGTTTTGTAGGGAAGCTAGGAACTACTATCAGGCACCAAAAGCAGTCTTGAGATGCAGTTATGCTTGTCACCAGTGCTGCGAATTATGTTATAATATTCATTAACTATTGCATTTATCAGATAATTTATACCTGCTTAACTCATGAGACCCTGGAAAAAACTTCCTGAGGCTAACTACAACCTTCAATCCCAAGGTGATTAGCATCAGTAAAACCTAGCCCTAAGGCCCCCATGTCTAAGGGGTTGGTTTGAGGATTCATAGATGTCCTTTGCACAGTCACTAGCATTTCAGGCTGGAAGTTTCATGTACCAACAAAAATGGCCAGTACAGCATTTTGTCAAAGTGAACAAAAGCAAAGTAAATAAGGAGAGTGATCAAGCCAGGTAATGACCAACAGAATGACCAAGGTTGGAAGGGACCTCAGAAGATCCAACCTCCCCTACCAAGCAGGATCACCCAGAGCATGTTGCACAGGAATGCATTCAGGCAGGTTTTGAGTATCGCCAAAGAAGACTCCACAACCACTCTGGGCAACCTGTTCCAGTGCTCTGTCAACATCACAGTAAAGAAGTGCCCCTCGTATTCAGCCAGAACCTCCCTTGCTTCAGTCTGTGCCCATTGCCTCTTGTCCTGTTGCTTGGAACAACTGAAAAGAGACCAGCTCCATCCTCTCAAAACCCTCCCCTAAGGTATTGATACACATTGATGAGGTCTCCCCACAGTCTTCTCTTTTATAAGGCTAAACAGACATGTTTCTTTCAGCCTGTCCTCATATGACAGATGCTCCAGTCCTCTAATCATCTTTGTAGCCCTCCTCTGGACTCGCTCCCATAGTTCTATGTCCCTCTCTTACTGGGGAGTCCAGAACTAGACACAATACACCAGGTGTGGCCTCACCAGGACTGAGTAGAGGAGCAGGATCACCTCCCTTGACCTACTGGCAACACTCTTCTGAATGTACCCCAGGATACTGTTGGCCTTCTTGGCCACAAGGGCATATTGCTGAGAGATGGTTTCTTCTGGATATGGACACAGCCAACCTGGTCTAACTGACCTGCTTTGAGCAAGGGATCAAACCAGATGACCGGGCACCTCCCAGGTTAAATTATTCTATAATGCCATGATAACTATATAACCTAGAGATGTGTAAAGCCATTTACATAAAAGCAGCAATTTTTAGAGGAGACCATGAAAGCAGGAATATATCAGAACTAAATAACTGAGTTTAAAAGACACTAAGAAATATCCATATTCATATCTCTAACAGTATTTAAACAAAAGGGATTCTGAATGATTTACAAGTGAAGCATATAGCTGAAGAAGAACACATGAAGTAAGAAAATAGTTCAAACATAGATTATCTCTGATTTCTCTGGAACATAAAGTGCAAGCAGAATTCCCAGCTGGTTAAGGTAGCAAACATGGGGGTGGAGAGAAACAGTAATTATACATTAGCTCAGTTAAACTAATTCATGTGGGACTACATCACAAGAATTGATTAAATAAATGTAAGTGTATGAAATGATGGAGGAACTAGTAAACAAATAATCATCATAAACCCATATTTGTGATATTCAACCTGGATCTGTAAATGCTACAGTAAAAATGAAGACTTCAAAACAGATTAAATCTGTTCAACCTGCATACAATCTACAATTTATTTTCAATTGCAATTAAACTGGCGGTAAAATCAACAGAAATTGAGTGTAAACATCAACTGTGAACAGAAGGCAGCCCCTAGAAACTTCCTGGAAAAGTGAAGTAATGATAACTCTGGGGGACAGAACATAGTTTAATTACATAGAAAGACAAATTAAGTCAATAGAATTGAGGTGTTTGATTGTACTGAAAGGGAAATAACTTGGATGTTAAAATAAAAGATAAAGAGATTCTGCTTCAAACCTTTAACTGATGTAAATCCTACTACTCTATCAAAGTCATGACTAGGTACGTCATGGCTAGGATTCCAAAGTTTGATATGTTTATTTTGAAAAGAAGCAAGGTACAGTTCATAGTCCCTTCTTCATACTGAAGAATGTTTTATTCCTCAGACAGTCTTTGTCATTCTGACAAATTACTTGTAAAGCAAAAAAATATTCAGAGAAAGGGTACAAGAGCTGAGACTTCCATATTTAGAAGAAATTATCAGAAGTGAGCAAACCTGATATATCCTGATAGCCAGAGAGCTAGCTCTGTATGCCTATGGTCTAAATAATCTGATATATATACTGTATATTTTCAAATGCTGATAACTTATTTCTTTCACCTGGAAAGACAAGCACATGTTCCTGTATCTTTGATAAATGCTTTAATTTAAATCAGAGGATATTGACATAAATGGGTAATTCTGGGATAAGAAAGATGCATTACTTACTTAAATGTTGTTATGTATATTGTCTATGTCATCATATTTAACTTACAGAACTCACCCTCTGAGAATGGTCTTAGTCATTTATTTCAGAGTATATTCATATAAAAATCCAGTGATTCCATCAGGTTCTGTAGGTTAATAATGAGGGTCTCAACCAGCCTGAGTATTCAAGGTGATGTTTGCTATCTGCTTCACAAATTCTCCCCTGTGATAATGCGTAAATAACAGACCTGTAGTTCTTGAGGGCCCTACACAAATTTTTTTTAATAATGTTCTTAATCTGATCATAGATTTAATCTTTGGCTATGTAATTTAGGGTTCAGCAACAGCATACCTTTTTAAAAAACCTTGCACATCCTGATTCTGAGTCATTGGGTAACAGAGTAACAGGGTAACATCTTTATCACGTTGATAAAGATGGCTCAGCAGTTATCCTCATGACTTAAGCAAAATAAATATACATTTAATTAGGAACTGAATTTCAACCTTTGAAGTATGTCACTCCATGCTCTGGGCTTCTTTTTCCACCATATTTTGTTCATTTAGCACAGACTGAACCAACATGTCACCTGCAACAAAATTCATCCTCGGTTACTCTCCCATGTTACCCAAAATTGCTTCATTTCCTGAGAAAAGAGTTTTTCTTTGTTATGGAGGTCCAGTGGAAACCAAGCTCCTACCTCATCCAAAGCAAAGGCAAGGCAGGGGGGCAAATTTTGCTCATGTAGAATTTAGTTACAGTGGCCACTGTGTCAAGTTCGGGGAAGAGCATCCCAGTTGACCTGCATCCAGCTTTCTGTCTTGCAAGACAGCACCAGTATTTTTTTATTATTTTTCAATGATACTGTGCTATGGTTGTTATTACATTTCTTCTCATAGTTTGCTGTGATTGAAATTCCTACTCTGTATATTTTCTGCCAATATCTATCGTGTTTACTTAGGGAAAAAAAAAAAAAAAAAAAAAAAAAAAACATTTAAATGGCTTCCATGGGTATGAATCCTCCCACTCTGAGCACAACAATTTCAATGATTCACTTCTCTAGTTAGATCTTTTTCCCTGTATTACTCAGGTAAATGTCAAGCAGCAGTCTTGGCCTGCGTACAGCAGATAATGCATGTTGACTCTGCTTCTAACAAATTAATGATGTATCTTTAGTAAGAAACCATTTTCTGAATATTCATTTTCTCAGAGGGATTGGATTCTTTCTGCTGATTTCAGCAGCCTTTGTTCTCAACCACCAACCACAGTTATCTACTAAACATGACATCTTGAAGCAAAGGTTTGACTGGTTCTAACAGAGTTCTGGCAACACCCCATTTACTAAAAGAAACTCAGGAAGATAAGTGAGATGAAAAAATATTTGAGACATTAGTAACTTAGGACCCTAGCATGATTGTTGCCAATGGAGAGAAATAACACATCTATATCGCTGTAGAAAAAATGAGGCGTGGGAGGGAGGGAGAGCTTAACAAGTGATAATTAACTTAGTGAACTATATCATGAACAGAATTGAAATTTTGTAACAGATCTGAAGTGGGGGGGCGAAAGGTAACTTGTAAAATCTTCCTAATGAGCATTTTAACATAGAGTCCCTGAAGTAAGTAAGAACTGCATCAACAAGGGCAAGTCTCACTGAGCAAAATCTTACTGACACCTTGTTATCTCCTAAATTGAGATGACAAGCTGTCTTCCAGGGAGGACAGCAAGCCATGAGCTGATGAAACTGGGGAAATATACTGAGATATTAGTACAGCCACCAGCTTTAATCTCTACTGTTATCTCTGCCATATAACCCTTGGACTTACACAGCGTGCCTTAATTCACAGCCTGATTAAATGCCGCATTTAATGCTTCTTTTACCTTTGATTTTCATGTTTTTATAGTATCTCATAAGTGTATTATGTTATTTATTTAAGTGAAGAGATATTATGGGGTCTTGCAACATATATACATGTTTCAAAGAATTTTCCAAACCACTTACATAGGTAACTGCCATCTCTGCTAATAAGCATGAAGTTTTTCAGCCTCTTGAGACCTGAAGATTTCTTCAGATATCTGGACTATATGCTTGCTAAGGTCATTTAACACAACTCATAGTTAACAAAGTTAAAGGAATTAAGCCTTAAATGGGCTGCATAATATATATGCAACAATATTATGAAATTGGACATTACCGCCTCTCGGTGATAAGTCTCTTTGGCCAGGTGGTCAGTGTCATTTTAAGTTGTTTTACATATTCCGAAACCTGACAAAACAATCACAATCACAAACAGGACACATTTTGAAAATTATAGATTAATTGAATGGTCTTGGGTTGGAAGAGACCTTAAAGATCTCCCAGTTCCAGCCACCCTGCAATGGGCAGGGACACCTCCCACTAGACCACGTTACTCAAAGCCCCATCCAGCCTGGCCTTGAACACTTCCAGGGATGAGGCATCCACAGCTTCTCTGGGCAACCCATTCCACTACCTCACCACCCTCACAGGAAAGAACTTCTTCCTTATAGTTAATCTAAATCTACCCCCTTTTAGTTTAAAACTGTTACTCCTTGTCCTATTACTACACCTCCAGAAAAAGAGTGCCTCCCCAACTTTCTTGTACGCTCACTCCCCTTATGTATTGGAAGGCTACTATGAGGTCTTCTTGGAGCCTTCTCTTCTCTAGGCTGAACAACCCTGACTCCCTAAGCCTGTCTCATAGGAGAGGTGTTCCAGCCCTCTTTCAGCAAAGCTTGCAATACTTTCTTACAGTATACTTCTGGACAAAATGTCCAGCATACACCTAGATAAATAATAATATGGTGGGTAAGCAATAGGCAGATGACTTGGTCTCACAGAGTTATAGTAAATAGGGTTGCAACAGGCTGGTGGCTAGTCACTAGTCACTAGTGGGGTTCCACAGGGCTCCATTTAAGGACCAGTTCTCTTTCATGTTTTCATAAATGACTTGGATGCAGGACTTGAAGAAATACTAAGTTTGCAGATGACACTAATTTGGGAGGAGATGTTGACTCCTTCAAGGGTAGAGGGGCCTTGCAGAGAGATCTTGACAAATTAGAGGACTGGGCAATCACCAACAGTATTAATTTTAACAAAAACAAGGGCCAGGTTCTGCACCTGGGAGTGGGCAACCCTGGCTACACGTACAGACTGAGGGATGAAAGGTTGGAGAGCAGCCCCACAAAAAGGGATCTGGAGGTTTTGGTTGACAGCAGGTTGAATATGAGCCAGCAGTGTGCCCTAGCAGCCAGGAGGCTCAATGCTACCCTGAGGTACCTCAGGCATGGCACTGCCAGCCAGTTGAGGGAAGGAGTTTTCCTGCTCTACTCTGCGCTGGTGCGGCCTCACCTGAAGTACTGTGTGTGTGGTTTTGGGCACCACAACATAAGAAGGACATGAAACTATGATGAGAGAGTCCAAAGAGGGGTACAAAGATGGTGGAAGGTCTGGTGGGGAAGACATACGAAGAATGGCTGCGGTCCCTCAGTTTGTTCAGCCCGGAGCAGAGCAGGCTGAGGGGAGGCCTCATGGCGGCCTGCAGCTCCCTCACAAGGGGAGCAGAGGGGCAGGCACTGAGCTCTGCTCTCTGGGGACAGCGACAGGACCCGAGGGAATGGCATGGAGCTGGGACAGGGGAGGGTCAGGCTGGGTGTTAGGAGAAGGTTCTGCACTGAGAGGGTGGTTGGGCACTGGGACTGGCTCCCCAGGAAAGTGGTGACCTGGTTTCAGCTAGGAAACCAGAACAGTGGTCATTGTTCTCATGGCTGCTATCAATCCGTCTGTCTTTATGTTTGGGATTGCCCCAACCCTGATGCAGCACTTTGCACTTGGCTTTGTTGAATTTCATGATGTTCACAACATGGGCCCGCCCATCAAGGTCCTTTCCCTTTGAAAATAAGGACATATATTCACAGTAGGCCTAATCCTGCGAATCATCTTATAGCTGCTGTGCCCCATGGCAATTTCAAGCAGAAACTCATCCTGGGCATATGTAAGGCTGAGTCCTCTTCAGCAAAGTAGACTATAACTCAGAAGTCTATGCCCATTCCCCAGGTTTTGCCACTGCAAATTATTGTCTGCTAGTATAAGGACAAGTCTGGTAAACCAAATTAAATTGAAATAGTTCAGGGAACTATTAGTTACTAGACCACTGATTCTAACCCCAACAAGGATTCAGCAGAACCATGAAAGAATGAATCTTTATCTTAAAACTTCAGCTTGAAAGCTGGTTGTGACCACAGTTGTTTACAAAAGCAAACCTTCAAAGACAAATAGCTGAGCACTTCATGGTTTTTTTTAATCCTTTTCAGAAACGATTTATGATTTTGATTTCTATTTCAAATGCTTAAGAACACTCATTATGAAAAGAAATATAGCTCAGCAGGATCCTCACACAATATGTTGATTACAATTCTATGGTATTTATTTAAGACGGGGAGAAATGTCCCTGGCATAATGCCAGTGTATTTCACCACTGTCTACAATCAACACAGAGTCTACAGTACTGCAGAGGTTAAAAAGTCTGGATTTGGGGTACACTTACGTGCTTCTTTAATTATTGAGAAGAAGACAGTTGGTCACTAGAGGCTGATAACATTCCTACTGTTAAATGCCTTTTTATCTCCCAGGGTAATGAGAGATTTTACTTCTTATATAAATAATTATCCCTATATAATGCTACATTCATATTACACATGAATGTATTTGGAAGCATTCATATTTATAATTAACAATAATCAGAAATAAAAAGAAGCATAAGAAAACCCAGATGCATTAGTGTGTCAAGATTGTCTTCTTAAAAGTGCATGCCTTCACTTATGAAATTATTGATATAAAAGCTTATAATTAAATATATTTAATTTTTAGCACATGATCAGCAAATTACAGGCTTTATATTGCTACCTTCTTACATGCTTTTTGTTCTGGCTGATACAATACATGTCTTGTATCAAGTAACTGAATTTTTTCAGCACTATGATTTACAGCTTTCTGTTCTGTTGCTAATCTGGTAATTGAATAGTTTGTGCATGAATAAATTGTTGTAGCTGTTCCTCACTTCTGTTGTTTTTTGGGGGGATGATTTTTTAATGATCTCTGATGTGTAGAAATTTGTGGAGTTTTACTGGGAAATTTAATTTAGGTATTTGCAAACCTGGTTTTGTATGTATCTGTTGTTTTTGTATCTGTTGACAATATTTTTATTTTTAATATTTATAAAATAATCTCTGAGATAACCTGTGTGAGATTTAAGAAAGATTCCAGATTTCAGAATGTCATGCTATAAAGCTAAAGCATGTTGAATTTTAGTAGATTGTTGTGAATCTGATTTTCAAAAACAAGTCCCAAGTTATACCAGTCCAAGTTAAAAGCAATCAAGATTTTGCTTCTCTGAAAATAATAATAATAATAAATGTTTTGCGGATGCGTTTTGCTAAATGAACATCCATAAATACATCTTAAATCTCAAGAATAAAAATTAATATGATAAATTGAACTAATTCTGCTAGAATGCAATATGGACTTGCATTGATGTTAACAGCAGGAAAAAAAAATAGCATCAAACACCACCAGGTCTTTTTCTTATTTCAGATAACACCATTGTTAATAGCTGTCATGTCACAAGTGAATTGAATGAATGAATGCACGTACATCTGTGAAACAATGTGCAATAATAAAGATGTAATAATTCTGTATGTGCTCACATGCACAAGGTAAATCTCACTGTCTTTGCTTGAAAGTCTGCATGTCTCTGAACATTTTTGTTTTTGAAGCCTCATAGACACTTTACCTTTCTTCATTTCTCACTCTCTCTCTAGGGTGAAGGACACAAGGACATGTGTACTGCTGACAGGAAAAACCTTGGTTAATGAAAATAAGCTGAGCTAAAGATTCTAGAAGAAGGATACCTCAACATTGAAATGATATGTATTTGCTTTCTGTGCATTTTAGCACCAAACGGATGAAACACTGGTGCCAGCAACTGGAGTGTAGATAAGGAACAGATCAAGGGCTTTTCATGTGGAAAGATTACATTAGCCTAGGGAACAATAGTCTCCAGATACTGCTGAGCCACAGTGTAAAGAGGAAATATAATTTAAACACGTGAGAATGGGTATATATTACCCACTGACCTACTGCCATGGTTCTCTTTCTTAACCTTTGAAGAGTGTAGTGGTTTAACCTGGCAGGCAACTAAGCACCACACAGCTGTTGGCCCACTACCCAGCCCACTACAGTGGGATGGGGGAGAGAATCAGGAAAAGGCTAAAATCTTTGGATTGAGATAAAGACAGTTTAAGAGAACAGAAAAGGAAGGAAAAATAATAATATTGATAAAAGAATATACAAAGCAAGTGATGCACAATGCAATTGCTGACCACCCGCCAATCAATGCCTAGCCAATACCTGGGTGGTGGCAGCCTCCCAGCCAACTCCCCCAGTTTTATTGCTGAGCATGACACCATATGGTATGGGATATTCCTTCCCTTTGGCTAGTTGGGTCAACTGTCCTAGCTATGTCACCTCCCAGCTTCTTGTGCCCTCCTTGCAGGCAGAGCAGTATGAGAGGCTGAAAAATCCCTGACTTAGTGTAATCACTGCTCAGCAACAAATAAAACATCAGTGTGTTATCAGTATTATTCTCATCCTAAATCCAAAACACAGCACCATACCAGGAAGAACATTAACTCTATCCCAGCTGAATCCTGGACAAAGAGAAATATCTATTTGTTGGAGGACAAAGGAATGATGCAGGTGTAGAAGAGAATGTGACATATCTCAACCTACAATAACATATGGCTTGTGTTTATGGAACATTTTTTACACAAATGAATACATATGTATATAAAATCTGTCTTTATTAATTTTGTTTTCTTTCATGAAAATCATTTTTTTTTAAATCAAAACAAAGCCCCAATGTTTCCATGCTAGAATTTTAAAAGACTTTTTCTCACAACAGAAACAATAATTCCAGTTTTATACGACATATTAGTGACCGCAGACATCCTTTATTCAGCATTATCTCTTATCATCATTATGAGTTTTGCCTTTCACTGTAGTACTTAGGGCTCATCCCATTTCCAAGCAAAGGCTGCATTTGTCTCCATGACCCAGTCCCATATTTCTACAGAGATCCTCCATGACAGGCTAACAACCAGCAGGGACAGCCTGGCTCAGCAGTGTTCCTCTAAGTGAATGCCTGAAAATTTTCACATGGCAGTTCAGATCACTTTAAATGCATCCTGAGATTATTTTAGGTTTATCTGTAAGTATCCTGAGGGTGAGGGTGAGGGACTAGAAAGCTTTCTTGCAGGGAAACCCCATGAGCAGACCTAGCTGAAGGAGGAGATTTTCTCCAACAAAGCAGCCAGAGACTCCAGACTCACCACAGTCCGAGCAGAAATGCATACCTTTAAGTCAGAATCTGTTAAGCTTGGTGTTATAACAGACCAAAGCCTTAAAAAGAATCCAATACAAAGTTTATGACACTATCATATTGGGTGGGTTATAGATAATTTATTATAGATATTTCTGCAGAAAGTGGGTGAGTGTGCCTAGTTCTCTCTTTCAGTTATATTCAGAGCTGATAAAACTAGCACATCATGTGAGAATTTGTAAGGAAATAGCAATTATAAAGATAACAAAGGGTATTAACCTGGAAATTTTGACATTGATAGGCCTACTTACATGACTGAGCATTGGGTACAGAAATGATTTTTCAGTTAATATTTAAACTATCAGTAACTCTTAAAACAAGAGTCCATGTTACTGAATATCATTTATCTTATTTAAGGCAAATTTGCTTTTTTGTTCTCCACATTATCCTGCAATGACCCCTTTGAGATGATCTTCTTTCAGTACCATCTGCTACCACAACAAGCTAGTACATGCATATATAATTTTTCAAATCTTCATATGCAGTTAATACTTTCACTCAGTAGAGTAATATAATCCACAGACAGGACTGGTCATATTCAGAGAAGAGAAAACCTATAACCTCATTAATTTAATATTGCATATTTAAACATTGGTTAGTAGTAAATTAACTACTTCATGTCTTACGTGATATTTAAAATTAGCAATTTAAATATTTACTATTCTAAAACATTATCTAGGATACTGTATCTATCCTCCGAAAAAAAAAAACCTCCTAGTCCTCCTACAATTAAAAATATAATGTAAATAATATTTTCATGTACTAATGTACTAATAATATTTTCATGTACTGTACCTACTAATTTTGCCACCTTTCAAATTACTGGTTTCAAGGTATGGAAATGACTGACTTCCCAATAGGAGGTATTATTAAGCACAGTCAAAGATAGGAGAACGTGACCTGAGGAATATGTGTACCTAAAAGTTGATCTCATTCCTACTGAATAGTTTCATAAAATGCCAGGGAATCAGGATGACATATTTGAATGTATTCGCTTCTTTCAAAGATGCAGAAAAAACTGAGAAATTCTGTTCATGTATATCCATCTTACATAAGCCAGCTTTTTGTTTCACTGTATACCACAACTACTTCATATGCCATGGAAATTGCAAAGCTTCTCTACTGGAATTAAAAATGTTTAAGAACAAAAGCAATTTTCCAACAGACACATTTAAAAAATAACACTTCCAGTGCAATTAATAGAGCTTTGAAGTAACATCAAGTTATTTTCCTCTTTGGACCAAATTATAGCCTGAAATATTTGCTCTTTGCTGTAATTTCCTTAAAGTACATTTACAAATGGGCACATACTATTTAGATTTTTAGTATGGCAGCCATGTCAGGTGCCCTTTACTATGTCAGGCCTGATCTTACGTAGGCCAAGATGCCTTATGATGATGATGCTCCAAGAGATAGTTTCTGTCAGATTATTTTCTCTAACATATTCAATAGAAGACTGCAAGCCATCACCTTCATTTTTCTCTTTGTTCTGTAAATCCAGGCATTCCAGAATTCAAACAGAGTGGGAAAACATAAAAATAATAAACCTTGAAACAGTTAAAAGAAGATGGACAGGACTTCCCCATTCAGAAACAATCACTGTTAGATGGAGCTACGTTTGAAACCCACACTGAGATATAAGAGCTATCAAGGTATGATGCAGCAGCAGTAAAAAGTTGGGTACTGGTCCAGGACTCCAGCTCCATGACCAAAGTTCTTGGAGAAGAAACTACAACATGTGTAGCTCTGAGGGAGTGAGAGCTAGGGTTTGCCTCAGTGGGAAATTTGCTTACTGTTTAAATGCTTCTCTAAACTGCAGCCTTAATGAACTTCAGTGAAGATAAGCTAAAATGGGAAAGGAAATTGAGGGGGTAAAATCCAAATAGAAATGATGATGTAGGGAGAGCGAAAAAAGCATTTTTATCCCTGATCTTTCTCCATGGAGAAGGAATAAACAGTCCAAATGTCCCAATTTATTGAAGTCATTAATCTTGACTGTAATATTTATCACTCCTTTTAATCTGCCTCAAACTCTTTTTCTGACCCCAATAATACAAGCATATCATCAGCCAGAAGTAGGTAATCTCTTCTTCATCCCTACATGTACCAGAGCATGGAAAGGGACTGTGCACACCATGCCATGTTTCTGCCTTTCTATGAAAGCTCAGAGGTGGTGTAATAAAGTGTATGACCTTCCTTCCTTTCTGCCATTCACTTTGTGTTGGAATAGCTGTTTCACCTGGACCTTTCAGAGGGGAAAATGGAGCGTAGGGACCGCTACAAGTATGGTTTTCTTTTGGCTCTCCCTTTTCCAATCTCCAGCACACATGCCAAAGACAATTTAACCTGCGTTGTTCATAGAATTAGCTTATCCACTATTTTTGCTGCTATAATTATCTTCTTTGTTTTCCTCTGCCTCCGATCCTCCTCCTCACCAGATCAAGTATATTGTCTTGTACCATTTGAAATTGCTGGAACACAAAACACTAGCATATATTTCACAAAATTATACATTTGCAGTATATGTCCCAGCTTTTTAGCATGGGTGACAATGATGTACTTTAGCTACAATCAAGAACATCAACAGATTGTATTACAATCTGTCACACATTCTCAGGAGGGAGAAATTGGCAACTTGCTACATTGAAGAACAGTAATCAAGCATCTGGAATATTACAGTACAAGTAGATTTTATATGATCTGACTAGTCGAAGCAATTTATAATAATGACTTTTTAAAAATGAGCTTGCCAACAAGAGGTCTCTGTAACAAGCATGTGTTCATATTGACACCGGAATACTTAATGCATGTGTCTCTCTGATCAATAGTATCTCTCATCTTCTTTAATAATGGCACTGTTCTAAATTATTTGCACCCAAAATAGATGCACATAAAAGACATTAAAATAAATAATAACAATTTAAAAAAAAAAAACCTCTTGGATCTAATCAAAAGTAATACCCTATTTTTATAGGTGCCTAATATTCAGGAAGAACTTCAAGAATGCTCAGTAAGCAAAACATTTAAGTCATTTTCTGCACCATTGGCAAGTAAAACATAATAACTGCTTTCTCTCATGTGAGTAAAATGATATATTGAACAATGTGACAAAAATAGAAAGGCTGTCAAAAAGTAATTTAAAGGGGGAAAAATGTCCTCTGGTCTCTATCACTCTGATCTTGGACCATCACAGCAGTTCCTTTTGTTCAAAGAAAGCCAATAAGAAAATAAAGAAATTGTGAATATGATGCTTAATTCCTGAAAACACAAGTTTTTAATGTTGTAGCTGAGATGAAAAACTCAATGCTGACAGGGATCCCAAGGGGAGAAAAAAAAAAAAAAAAAAAAAAAAGCTTTGCTAAACTGAGCTTGTATCTGTCAATCAGTACCACACAAGAAAGCAAGGAGAAAGCTAAAGAGAATGCTACAATGTTCTTTCAAAACCCAAAACACAAGACATGGGAAATCATATTCAAAATAAAATTATAAAATTATAAACTTAATATTAAACTTACAAAATCAGTTCTATATGTAGTTATACACCATTACAATTATTCAAACAAACTTAAAATTATTCCTATCTTCCAGTTCTGAAAATATGTATGTAAAACGGAGATGTACAAAAAATTTTGGACCGACCAGTCTTTGAGAATATAGCTTATGATAAGGTTTATGGTTGAGAATTAAGGTCTAAGACACTTTAAACCTACAAAACTTATGAAATATATGGTGAGATGTATGAAATATATAGTAAGTATTAAATAGTTGCAATTTATTGCTGGAATTAAAGCCAGCATATCTTAACACAGATTTTCAAAGCCTTGAAGCCATGGTTTGGCCCAATCCTCACAACCTGTGCAGCCAGAGGACTAGGATCAGCAAAGAAAGGGAACTGCAGGAATTCCTTCTTAAATGAAGGAACCAGAACAGTCATACATTGTTCTTGCTTCTCATCCTCCAGTTTTCTTCGTCTTGACCCCAAAACAACTTCTCCAGACAGGCAACTTAGTCCTGACCATCAGGATTTATGCTGGGATACATTAGCTACGGGACAGAGATGTTATTCCTCTCCTTCCCCTCCAGTTCAACAAGTGATATGAAGTTTCCCATCATTTCTGTTGGCTGTACATGGCTGAAGGAGAGAACTTAGCATAAGATTTCCACACTGGGGAGTGGAAAACCTGGCAATAGACACCCATGCACACAAAAAGACTACAAGATTACAGGATTTGGTGAGTCTCAAGGTCAAGAAAAACATCTTCTGCAAGGAAATTGTCACAAGATTTCTGGCTCTAACCCATTCACAATTTACTGTTGTGGTTCTCTGACCAAGAACCAGCCTTCCAGAGCTCTTGGAGTTGTCCAGAGTAGAAGACTCCTGTAAAAAATAAAAATATAATAATAATAATAATAATTAATAATAATAACAATAACAATAATAATGATAATAACAATAATAATAATAATAATAGTATATAAAACTATAATAATAATAATAAAATGGTGTGTAATGGATTAAATCTGGGGAGATGCAGAACAGTAATGCTGAGCAAGCAGTAGATGGAGCAAAGAAGGTCACAGAGCATTTGGGGACAGTGAGTAGTGGAAGGGCTTCAAAGTGACTAGCTGTGGCTCCCAGTATGAAGGGGGACAGTGTAGGTAACCTGACAAATGCCAAGGGAAGTAGTGAGAGGGATCAGACAGTGCCTAGGGTGTGGTATGAGTAAGACAGAAGAGGTTGGCCCCAGGAAGAAGAATGAGTTGCTGAAGTCCTGGCAGGGAGTGACTGCTTTAACATCAAAAGATTGAGTGCTGCAGTAGCTCATTTCTTTGTTTTTACAGTCTGGAAGGCTCCATGGGGGTAATTCCTGCTCTGCTCCTTTTCCAGGGAGGAAGTCCAGCACAGATGACCCTCTGACAGATGTTTCTTCCCTACTGCTAGGGAAAAGTAGAAAAGTGCCTGTTAAATTGAGACATCCAGAGAGGCAAAGTTAACTGTATACATACATACAGGAGCTCATCAATGTCCTAAAATAACTTTCTTTATGGAGGAAGCCTGAATAGGTGCTTGAAGAGCAGAAAGTCACAGACTACATTAAGATGCAACTTCTCTGTTAACAGCTTAAACATGACCTATAGGACTGTGTCAATAAAGACGTACACAGCTGAAATTGATTCTTTCCTGCTGCTCTTCTGCTTTTGAAACATAAGGAGCCATTTGCTATTTACATTTATTTCAAGGAGGCAAAGGTAATTTCGTGAGCAGATTTTAGTGAACTGAGATGTTGATACCAACTTTGCAAAGTAACAACTTCCTGACGGGGTTTTCAAAGTCAACAAAAGTTGGATCATTAAAATCTACCAAGTAATTTTAAAATCCAAGTATGCACATTCTTTTATATGAACTTCATGGTATTTTGTTTTAGAATAAAGTGAAAATCAGGGTTGTTTCTATTGATTTGAAGGGGGTCTTACAACCATTAATGACATATCTGTTGCTCAGTGTACTGGAACCAACTTAAAATATTCTATCATACATCAAAGTTTAAATAAATATCCCAAACTATTTTATTAGAGTTTAGAGGGAAATAAAACACAATGCATAAACATAAATTCAATTAATTTCATGGCTAGTTCTTTAAAATTATTTTAGTAAATATACTCTAAAAAATTTCATGTATACAATGAATTCTTTATAAAATAAAATTTGACTGCAGAAAAGTGTTGTTGTTATTAAATACTTGCAAAGTGAGAAGCTACTGCTTTAATGTAGAGGTTGGTAAAGTGTGAATATGAAAGACTCAGCTCTATGAACATGTGTTTTTATGAGCTTTTATGGGAGGGATGGGAAAACTATCTGATAAAGTATTGTTTAAGTAATCAGCCAAGGCATTTGATCTTTTGGTCATTTTGTGATATAGTACTTGATATAGAAGCAAAACAAAAGGCAGATTTGTTAATATCTATCATATTGTTTTTTTCAAATTACTTCAGAAATGTGCACTAAATGTTGGATATCACAACAGTTTTTCCATTGTGTTTGAGGGAGCTGTAAAACAGTAATAAAAGCTCTTTATTTACACAGTAACTCAACAGTCCTGCTTACACAGGACATTTTCATCCCATTCCATTTTTAACAGTTGCGAACACAATGCTGATTTTGCAGCTGATATAGCAAAGGACAAGTCATGTTCAGCATCGTGTCAGCTAGCTGCACTTAAACTCATTGAGAATACAGCTTCAGTTTAAGTCCATGATATGATTACTACCAGAATTTGTCCTTTCCTACACTGACTGCAAAATCACCCCCAGCTCCGTCAGCTAACTTGAGAATTAAATACCACACTTAAGGAGGAAAATACCTGCACACTCTCAAGCTACATTTCTTTTACCCAGACAGGATTTCCTGTATGAGGATGACTCACTGGGATTCAAAAATGAAGCATATTCTCATTTTTCATGACTAAATTTTAGGTACAGCAAGAAACCATCACAGCTCCATGGGATGTGAACCTCTGATATTTTCACTTAAATGAATTCTTTCACTTTGGAACATGAATTCTCTGTATTTATTGAGAATCAATTACTACTTTACAGCTCTATTGCATTGCCAATTTTTCCCTCTCCTCTGATCATGTATTCCCACTGATGTAGCTGAGCGTGATGTGAGACTGCTGGATGGAAAGCTCAGTGCTACACAAGTCCTTTAACATTTGCTCTGTCTTCATCTGTTGCCCTAACACATCATCCTGGGGAGTTTGAGCCAAAATCTGTTCTTGGAGACAGGAGGGTAAACTTGAAGCCACTGTGCTGTGAAACCATATGTTTGCCATTCCCAGCCACTACATATCAGCTGGGCATTGCCCTAGCAGCAGCTAGGGTTGGGAGGGGGCTGGGGGACAAGAATCAGCAATGATTTACAGGGATGGTTGTTCATCAGCAGTGCACCCAGATAACTTCATTAGTACCTCTGTGAGTCACAACAGAACTGCTTCAGGATGCCGGAACAGCAGTGGGATCTATTTAGCTGCCGTAATGCCTAAAATATTTAAAGAACTGAATAATTCACTGTTGGCCTTTCTGAAACTAAGTCATGGCTTCTTACTAAGAATTAGAGACTATAGCAAGTATCTGGAGCAGATACTCCCGAACACTTTAACAGACCACAGCCTAAAAAATGTTAAGGACTTGCATATACACTTCTCCTATTCTGTAGTGAAACTACAGACAGTGAAGTTGCTACAGACAGTGGTTGCATCTGTGGTCTGTGGAGTACACTGACAGTCACTGCTAAATACTACTGGAAATATGAAACAAAGCTTTCCAAGAAATAAAGTGTATTCATATGGAGGTTCTAAAATTAAACTGATAATGAAAACATTCTGTATTAATTACAGATATTAGAATAAATGTAATATAGACATCAAATAGTAATAGCTTTTATCCTTATTGTAAAAGAAGCGTTTAAAAACAGTGTTGGGAATCTTTCAGTTATACATATTTAATCAGAAAACGTCTATCTATTTGAGTCAGGAAAGAACTGACCTTGGCAAATCTGATGGGAGAACAACATGGAAAAAAAATCAGAAACCATCAAAACATTTCATCATGGTGTTTTGAAACTTTAAAAAGAGACTTTTTCTGACCTAAAAATAAGCTTAGAATAATTATAATAAAAGAAAAAACTAGAGTAAAAAATAAAAATAATAATAAATAAATAAATAAACAGTCAGATAGAGGAGAAACATTTAAAGTTTCTAAGTAAAGCATTTCAATTGACTGGAGCTATTTTCATGACTTTCCTTTTGAAGATTTTTTGGGATTTTGATATTGCATCCCTTTCTTGAATACGACACATTTCAGGCTCTGAAAATCTCACAGGAAACAAGCAAATAAACAAAACATCCTTCCTATCCAACACTAATGGAAATTCATACCTCAGGGAAAAACCTTATAGCTGTGTCTCCTTGGCCTGGTGAAGGACTACTGAAATGCTGTGAGAAGCTCCATTGTACTGCTGTGTTCAGCACAGTCCAGCTTTCCCTGACACACATTGTTCTGCCTTCACCGTATAAAGCTCTCCAGCTTCTTTGTTTAAGACTGCTTTACAAAAGCAATTATAAAGAAAGCTATTCTCGTGCTTTGAGTATTCTTCAGTCAATTAAAGTTACAATAATATTTTCTTTTTAACGTGGATGCTGAGGAAAAGGCCTAACCTTGCTGCTTTACAGCTCTGGAAACAATTGATCTGTTAGCTATTTCTGAAAGCGTGAAGCTAGCTGAAGCGAGCACAAATGTCACGTGACTTAGAGGTACAATCGACCAGTACCCTATCTACTTCTGTGGTCCCCAGCCTTGTGGTGCTTAAAATATATGGTAAACATCCTTCTGAAGATGGCTAAGAATAAGAAACAAGATTATTAAAAGACAGGCTGACAGAGATAAAAAAGCAGATAGACGTTTAAGAAGGCCTCTAAGAAAAGGAGGCCTATTCTCTTCTATCAAAGGGAATACCCTGTTCCTATCAAAGGGAATTATGTGCTTAAAAATTATTACCTGTGAGTAGCTAGATACACAGAAGTTTAGATATAGTTTAAATATCTAGCTCCCATGTCTTTTAAAGGTAATTAAAGATTGTGTAGACTATGTCAGCATACACTTTATCAGCTGCACGTTTTGGGTAGGCACTAAAACAGGCCTGAGCAATTTGCCCAAGAGCCATGGACGTGTGCTGCCTTGATACCATCAGCTCCACATGGAGGACTGGCAGACCCAATACCAGCTTTATAACAGAGAGCTGTGGGTTATCTGTTATGTACTGATGAATTTTCAATTCATCAATACATACCTAAAACTGGATTTTCTTGTATTCACTTGGTGAAGTTTATCCAAAATAATAAATACAACATATACAGAAATTATTATTCTTAAAAAGACCACCAGAAGGACTTTTCTTGCATCAGAGAGTCATGAAACACTAGCTTTTTTTATATACTATGTGCAGTTTTGTTTTCTGGGATCATCTGGAAAGATTATTTAAAAAAATACCCTGTTAGTGCAGGAACAATATAGACTGGCAATGTCCACAGTCTCTCCTGGTCTCTTCCTGTGGAACATTTTAACTAAGACTTTCATCACTGATTACAAAGCTTGTGAATGTAATAGAATGCAAAAGTGTTTTATGGCACATGAGAAGTACAGTGCAGGTAGCATGCAGCACAGATGATACTGTGAGTCCTTCAAACCTGCATGATTTCTGAGAATTACAGTGGATTAGGTTTGATGATGCAGGTTATGATTTCCAGCCTGATGTTCCTGTGCACTTCTCATTTAATGTTTAATCTGTATTTTCTCCCATCTCACACTTCTGTGGAAGAGAAGGCTCCTCAAACAGCACTTTGCTCAGTTTTAGGGCTCAACACATCCATGAAGAAGACCTTCATTACAACTGCTAGAGCTGCTTTTTACATGTTGTTGTTGTTTGCTTTGTTGTTTTGTTTTGTTTGGTATGGTTTGGTTTGTGTTTTTCTGTTGTTGAGTTTTTTGTTTGTGTTTTTTTGTTGGTGGTGGTTAGTTGGTTTTGTTTCTTTGCTTGCTTGTTTATTTTGTGTGTGTGTTTGTTGTTTCTTGTTTTTTTTCCCCACAAGGAAAAAAATATATATATATCTCACAGCCACAGAAATCAAATCAGTAATAATTGATTCAGGACATTTGAATTTGATTCTCCAAAATATTGAACAGACTGGACTAATTCCAGCAATTCATATACATACATGGTTAACCTCAAATATATTCATAAACATAGGCTTCAAAGAAAGCTTTAGTTTGCTTGTGAATATATATTAAGGTTTTCATTTATTTTAGTGAGAGCCGTGTGTTCCTTTGAAAGTTCTCTTTTAGCACAATAAAAGCCTGTAATACTTCTGTAAGTGTGGATCTAATATTTTGGTGATCATACCAAACCAAACACTAATCTGGTGGTTTAATAGGAAAAAAAAATAAAATAAAACCACTTAAATCAGTGAATCTTCATCCTGAAGTTCAAAACCAAATGGTATTCCTGTATCCTGAACATTATTAAAATATATAGTCTGTATTTTTCAGTTTTTCTGCCTTCTGGAAATGAGAAAAAAATCAATTTAAAATAGTGTTTATATTAAATAAATGTAACCTGTCAGTATGTAAGCCATATTTATCTTCTGCCCCTGCAGCTGTTCCACCTAAATGTTGGCAAAATAGAAAACTAATAGTCAAAATGTATTTTTAAAATTCATTTACTAATTTTGCCCTGAGAAGCATTTCATTCTGTAACATGTCTTCCTTAAGTAAAGATGATAATTAATAATATGCTGTTCAACAGAATATTACTTGGTAAGGTTTTTGTATAACACACAGAAGTATAACAAAAAATATGCTGACATTCCAGAGAAGCCTTTGGTGATGTATCACTTCTCCCGGGGCACACATAATCTCTTCCATCCATTAGATTAAAAAATATGTGCTAGCTATACACAAAGAAAGCTTCCTCTGCATCCTAGAAAGAAAGCTTTGCCAGAGAGGTTTTATTGTTTTTTGACCACTTAACCATTAAATTTGTGTGAACTTTGTGCTTCACAGTCTGTTTAAAAGGGTAGGAGATGTTAGTGGTGATCAGAAACCTGTAAAAGATGTATATGCATGGTTAGAGCAAAGCTTATATGTCATGCTAGATTTTTTTGTTGTTGTTGTTTGGTGTGTTCCCAAAGATTGTATCATCATCTTAAGTTTCTACTCTAACTGTATATTAGCTTGTTACCTATGAAATATCTTTGCAAATAATTCGCATCATCCTCAAGGGAACTACTTTAGACAGAAATATGTGGAATATGTAACTGCAAGTTTCGTGTTCAGCTCAATTATAACATAAAACATCTAAGGGAAAAATAAGTTTAAGCAGCTGTCATAAAAATTAAAATGCTTTTAAAGAGGAAAGTCCTCTGCATAAATGTATGTAGCCCTAGAGAATAAAGCAATCCACCTCTTCTAAGTAGAATGACAGCAATAGCTGTATAGATACAGAAATCTCCACTTGTGAATGATTTCTGGTGAGGAACGAAAGATGGCTTATAATACAGGTACTCAGTAAGTTGGTATTAAATGTTAAATAAAATGTTAAATAAAAACAATCAAACATAATAAATTTATTTACGCTTTTTTTTAAAATCATAAGGCAAATCCTTCACAATCAATGAAATAAGTATCTTAAAAATCCTTAACACAGAGTTTAAAAGTTTAAAAGACCCAATTGCCAAAGAATATACAGTCACATTCTTAGTCAAGCATGTTCCTATGGACATGACTGTGTAATAATAAATTAAAACTACAACCAACTGCCTTGTTTCATGTAGAAAATTACTTTTTGTGATTATTTTTAAACAAGCATAAAAGCTTTGAACAAACTGACTAACCTCAGAAAGCAGTAGTCTTTCATGATATTCTCTCAGCATCTCTGTTAAGCTTTATATAAAATCCTTCTCATTGTCCTCCTACTTGTCTTTTATATAGATGACACGTCACTTCACACTTTTGCCTACCCACTTCCCTCCCTCAAAAAAAAAAAAAAAAGAAAAAGTAATATTTATCATTAAGTATCATATTACAGACCCCCCAGAGAAGTCATCAGCTTTATCATTCATTAAAAGCCAGGTATGTGCTGATCTGTTACTTTGGCCCGGCTCTTTTTAGATTTTTCCATTGTATTTATAATCTCTACATTAAGTTATTTTCAGTAGATCTATGACTCATTTTAACATAAATATATATCAAAATATGTTTAGCTCTACCTTCTCTCTCTTTAGACAAACAATTCAGTTTACTTTAGACATAAAGGAAGAGCAGCTCTAAATAATTCTTTAAGCTATGTTTCTCCTCTTGTCTGAGATCCATGTTGGTAGAGGGGTCAGGGGTCACAGTCACATGCATACAAACATATCATAAGCCAAGGCTTAGTGTTTGCAGCTGAAAAGCTTTTTTATCTCCTTCTTATGAATCTGAAATCATTATAAACCATTTCTTCTCACAAATTGCAGAATGTAAATGAAAGCTGTCTAACTTTTCCATCCTATGATCATGTAGAACCAGGAGGTAAAATCCTTTTTTCTTCATGGAGTGCTGCAGCTACTGTTGTTCAAAATCTTTTGGTCAACATCCTCAATATAAAGTCTTTGAATTTCATCCACAGCTTCAGTGCTGGACTGCAAGACCTGCATTAGGTCTCTGTAAGTCAGGTCGTTTTACAGATATTCATAGATTCTTCCCATTTTGTACCTCCCCCTCATAGTGTGTGGAACACCAGCCACACAGAAACTTACTAAATAATAAGCTCACTGACTAAATAGTCTGACAGACTTTGCATTCCCTTGTGAGCCCTGGATGATATTTCAAGTACTGTAAACTCAAGGCAAAACTGGCAGTATCCCTAGACATGTTTGTCTACACTGAACCTCCAAACACTCCAAACAATTCATAATTGTGGCTTTACAAATGTACAGCAGAGCAATGTCTTATTTTTTTGGTCATATTAAAAATCACAGTAGCCAAGAGACACTCTAAGTCTCTTCTGTTTGTACATGGCTGCATGAAAATTGTCAGTCATCAATGCCTTGGACCCATGTGGAGAATTCCTCAAAGCCCCCTTCCATCACCAGACAATCAGACATAGCCCCTGCAGCTGAGCATCCCTCCCAGCAAGAGGGAAAGCCACTGCTAACCCCACTCTACCCTATCCTGTAGCATGTTTGTCACTCAAGACCTGCAAAACACCTCACTTCCAGCACCTGCCAAAATAACTGCAAACTTGGAAAGTTATAGAAAGTCAATGTGGAGGATGCATCCAATTAAAACGAAGCAAGAACATGTCTGCCACTACTGAAATCACTGGGAAAAAAAAAAAAAAAATGCTTTCAAGCACCTAATCACTGATCAATTAAAATTGAGATTTTGTGCCTATTATAAATTCTTGCAGTTTGCTGTAGCCTAATAAAAAAACTTGTCTGAGTATGGATACCAAATGAATGTGATCTAAACATCCAACATAATAAAAAATCAAGTCATTCACATTTCAACATTTTGACTCTCTTTTTTTTTTTTTTTTTTAATTTAATCTTCTTACACTTGGACATAGAAAATTCTTTTAAAAGCCACGGTTAGCTTGGTGCAGCTTACATTTTGTTCTACCAAATTTGAAGACAATAACCTAGACTACTTCCTGAGTATGTCTTAAATAAACATTGTGTTTTTTCCTAAAACTTCCCATAACTTCAGACAGTGGTCAGATAAGAGGAAGAACCAGGATCAGATGTAATTTGGTAAGCAATGCTCCTGTTTTAACAGATTTCAGCTAACTCAGGCTGAGGAGGCTAGCTATGAAGTTGTGATTTAGAAATGTGAGTTCTCCATTCCCACATTAAAAATAAAATATAAATTATTTGTTTTATATAAGAGAGACAGCTATTTTTTGACTGATATAAAACTGAAAAGCTGTATTTGTTTTTGTGGGAGATTGAGCTTCTGCTAAAGTGACAAATCATATTTGGGATCTGAGATATAAAATCTGGGGAGTGCGAATTAATCCTAAAATAATAATTAGAATTTGCCAAGCAAAATCACCCAAACCAAAGTAAGATTTTCTGCAGGCTAGATGATATTCTGATGTTGTGGATACCATGGTGAAAAAAATGCTACTTAAAATGAATCTGGAAGCAGACAAGCAGACATACTTTAACTGAGACTTCAAGATCAACTCTAAAGCCACTTGGCCAAACAGTAAAAAACAAATTATCCTCTGTTTGAAAGAAAATGCAAGGCAGTAAAGGCAAATAGAAAAAAGCCCCTTAGCTCACATATCTCTTCATAGGTACAAAGCACGGAACAGCAGCAGATGATGACAATACTAAGAACCTTGTTGCAAAAGATGTGTTAGTTCTCAGTTAGTATATTGACAGTATGGTGCCAAAAGCAGTTAGATTCGTTTCAAATAAGACATATGATTTAAAATATGTATCAACAGCACTAATGGTTATAAAAATAATACCATCCAAGTTACAGAACTCTGGGAACTCTGCAAGTAAATAACTTGGAAAACGTGGAATTTATTGTAGTACTCAAGGGGAAAGTATCTACTAGCATATTTAAAAATTAAAGAATATATTTACTGAAGGAAAAGGAGGATAAAACAATTGAGGGATAGCTTAAGGCTACTTTCCAGTTGGATATTTTTCTCATCAGAGTATAGAATATAGGTAATGGAACCCAAACTTTTACTTTGTATTATAGGCATGCATGGAAGAAGATTCCCAAAAATTGCTCTGGGAATCAAAGAAGAAAAAAAAAAGAAAAAAAAAAAAAAGAAAAAAATGGAGGATAAAAAAGGAAATATGGAATATATTGGTTAAGTTAAATATTATAAATATTAGAATAAAGAGATTAGGAATATTTTACAGTACTCTGGTGATACTTTTTGAGAGAAGGCTAAGGGTCTGGGTTTTTTTTGTTTATTTGTTTTTCTGAAACATACTGCATAAGTGCTGGTAGCTACGCTTCCAAAAATGTTGTATACATTTGTGTATGTTCAATTTATCTTTTACATGACTCTTGCACTGCTATTTACATTGCCTTTAACAGCCAACACGCTGAAAATTTAAAAGAGACACATATATACTTGAGTGTACATTTTATCATATAAACGACACTATGGTCCTCACAATAAATATTTTTATTCAAGAAAAGTGAAGAGCATAGCTGGTAGAGCTGAATATCTGTGAAGAGGACCAGAATTTCTGGCCTAAATTTATAAATACAAAAATGAAGACTCTGTGTCAGTAGGAAAGAAAAAAAAAAAAAAAGACATGAATAAGACTGAAACTATCACCAATATGCGCAATTTTTCAGACTGAAGTCTCCTATTCTTGCTTAAGGTCTCAATTCACTGACTGAACCTGTTTACACAGAATACTGCTAAAACATACCTATTTCCTTGAATAGGTCCAACTAATGAAGCAATCCAGACTTTTCTGTACAAGTGCCAAATCTCTCCAGTGTTATTTATATCTCCATCAATCTTCATGTAATCTGCACATTTTATCATCACTGATTTTGTATTTGCTTCCTCAGATCATCGCTGAAATGTTGAAAAAAGCATTAAGCCTGATACTGATCTGAACCTGGAAATCCACCATTTGACAATGATTTAAAATTGGTAAGCACTTGAAATCTGTCATATACCTCTTCCTTAGTACATTCATCAAGTGCTTTTTTGCTATGCTATAAGGCTAATTTTTCAGTATTATTTACTCAATTATTCACTGTATTTATTTTAAAAACAAACAAACAAAATATATACTCTATATCTACTGAAAACTTTATGCACCAATCTTTCCATTCAATCCAAGTTTAAAAAAATCAGGTCTGTTTGAAATCATGCATTTTCTTAAAAAGCACATTAGTTATCATAAATTTTACTCCTATTCTTTAATCAGATAATACCTTTAACGTTATTTCACTTGATTTCAGGATTACCAGAATGTATTTACATAGCTATATCTTTTGCCCTTTTGAATTCCTGGCAGAAACTGAGTTGTTCTTCAACTGCATGGGACTTCCCCAGTGTACAAATGTTTATTAAAATTAACAGCAGTACAGTAGATATCTTAGCCAACTTTTTTCAAACTCTAGACTGCAGTTATTGACGTCAACAATGGTATCAGCTCTACTTCTGTGAGCAAACTGGAAAGTTCTTTCTTGTTGCCATGAAACTCCTGTATATCAACCTCTCCAAATAAGGACTTGAAACGGTTGTTGAATATTTTCTGAGTAATTATTTTTACAATTTCATCATGGCCTGTCCCATTGGTAAAAACTCCTTTCTTCCCAATGTACTTGAAAAATATATATATATATATATCCTTTGTATCAGTAGTCATTACTTTTTTGCAATTTTTAGTTTATTATCAGTTTTCTTTGCTTTTGATTGAAAACACATTTCTCTCTCTTTTGCCTCTCCTCTCTATTCATAGACTGTTTTTCTGTTATCTTCATTGCATCAGTGAATCGGTGTGAATTTTTAAGAAAATTAATCTCTTTTCTGATACAGAATCATGACTTTGAAGATTTTCTGATAATTCTCTAGGTATCAGAATGCCTATTACCTAAAGACAGTTTCTAAATAAGCTACACTTTTATTTAACTTTCAGTTCAGTCAAATTTATACTCTACAATGGAATTCAAGCTTTTGCTGTTTCATGATGAATTCATGTATTATAAAATTAATGCCTTTGATTTTAAAAATATTAACAGTCCATAAATTCTCCTATACTTGCTTTTAAAATTAATTATAATTTTTCCTCTCCATATTTTGCAGTCAGGTGTTTTCTGTTTTTATTAAACGGACTTTAAAAGATTCACTCTTTCAGACATATTTCTTAGCTGTTAAATTAAGTCCTCAATACTATGTAGAGTATGCTCCAAAGTGTGCCTATTTGAATTCAAATAGTAATTCAAGTAGAAAGTGGAGGAAAAGGGGCTGTGTGCAAACTCAACAGACACTCTTGAAAGGATCTATTACTGAAAATAGCTACTAAATTTTCAGATACAGGTGCTTAAAGTTAGAATAAAGATTGTAAAATACAAATAGAGTATGTAAAGAGAGAGACCAGAAGATGTGAATTCCTTGGAGGCAATGATGAATAACAGGGTTTTATTTTTTCAGTTGCCTAAATGTGGTTTTCGTTGCTTATTTTTTTGGAATATGAGGATGAAAATTGTAAGCAACCATTATTATATCGTTCAACATTTTAAGACTCTAAAAATTGACAAGAGCTTTTAAATATTGTTTGCTGTTTCCTAAGGGAAAATGAAAACTCATAATGTCAATGGACTGGAAATCCCACATCCTCCTGCATGTTGTGGTGCTTCTTCTCAAAATCACTGCTTTTGCCAAGTATTGACCTCAACTCTAGCAATATACATGCATATCTGAGGTAATCCCCAGACTACACCAATGCCACTGAGTTCAGCCCTGGTCTTCTCTGAATTTACCCTGGAAACTGCATGTAACAATTATGATTTTCAAAATAAGAGTGAGGATCTGTGCTTCTTCAAATAGAATTTCATATTCTAATGCTGCTGAGAGAGCATAGTGAAACTCAGTTTTTAAAGGCAGGCACCCAAATCAGACATACTTTTGCTTAGCAGAGTTGGCATCCAGGTTTCTTCTAGTTCTTCTTGTTTCCTAACAGAGGGGTAATTTACTTCTACTGTGTAATAAAGAGATTTTTAAGAAATAAATCTGTACTCAGAAACAGGGAAAATATGTTTTTTATTAGGCAATGCACCCTCCTCACAGCTGGTGGTTGGAGGCTGAAGTTCTGTATTTTAAAATACATTTTCACTACAGATGAGGAAACTTTATCATGGCTTGTGTCTATCCAGAATTTATTTTAAATATAACTTAATTACAACCCTTATACAGAATATCATAGAGTTAAAAATAATAATAATAATAATAATAAAAAAAAAAGGAACTATTTTCTTCCTTAGGCAGACGAAAGCAAGCCAAAAAAAAAATATTGTGTGTCAGTTCACTGCTGTAAACAGCAGTAAAGCTGTTGTAAAACAGGTGTAAGGAGAATTTGATATCTATTAACAGATCATGTACAAAATAGACAAATATTGATTACACTTTTATTTTAGTTTTGTAATTTTGAGAAGTCTTTCTGATAGCTTATTGTTCATCATTTGTTCATCAGTTGTTCATCATTTACAGAAGAGCACAGAGTTTCTATTTTTTCTTCAGCTCTCAGCCTCAGCTGAAAATGATGGTCTCATGACAGACCAGAACCTCAAATTGTTTTTGAATAAAAATGGATATTGTGCAGTTTTATTCTTACATGTTTATTAAGAACTGAATACCCTGATAAATGGTACAATGAAGTCCCCACACATACTTTTTTTCATCTGCCTGATTTGAGCTCTTAATTTGATCTCAGTGAAACAGCATGTCTTTGGCAAATATAACACACAATTAAACTGTATGATCTGCTTCTAATAGTGTTCTTGCATACTCACATTTTATTTCAATTAGTTATTTAGATTTATAAATAAATGGCATGCCTTCTCTTCTCACCCCAGGCAATCAGGTAAACAAAATCTAAGCCTAATTATGCTTTGCTTTCCTCCCTCTGCAAATTATTTTAATCGTTCCTATTCCAAACTCCAGTATTATGAGAACATGAGTAATAAGAAAAATTATTTTTGTTGTCACATTTTCTGCTCTGCTTATCACTTGGACTTTTCATCAGCTTTTTTGAGTGTGGATCATTGTAAGCCTATAAAAAGGTGCAGCTGATTGAAAAAAAAAAAAAAAAAGACTGACTTCACACTGAAAAATACCTAAAAATATAAACTTTCATACTTTGCATTTTAAACATGATTACACAAATTTTACTTATGCTATTTGATGTCAAAGAAGGGTAAGATCATGCTGTAGTTGAGTGCAATATAACTAAAATACAATTGCAATA
Source organism: Anas acuta (assembly GCF_963932015.1). Classification (NCBI taxonomy): domain Eukaryota; kingdom Metazoa; phylum Chordata; class Aves; order Anseriformes; family Anatidae; genus Anas; species Anas acuta. Next base: position 16,492,761 of record NC_088982.1, on the reverse strand, counting down.
CAAGATGCAAACTCATAGGAAACCAGACTTCATTAGTTCCACTTTTCATGGAACTATTTATTTATACAAACAGTCAACTGACATTTACCCAGACCACAAATAATTTTTGCTATGGATGCATAACTTGCTGTGTCTGATAGTACTTGCTGGCTCAACCTCAGAAACAATAAAACAGAGATACGTTAATCCCAGGAAAGCTCTTGCCCAGAAACAGTTGAGCTTCTCTCATATTATACAAAGGCTGAAGTTGTAAACTCAGCAGCCCTAACTTTGCTCCTGGAGAATCATGTCAGTGTCTCAGGATTGAAAATCTCATCATCCCGGTTCCAGGAGAGCTTCTTGAATGGGCACAGCAGCACGTGCATAGCAGCATGTCAGCAGTCGAGCCCAGCACCCAAATTACCCAAGGATATAAACAAGACACCTACCACAGGTACCATCACGTACCTGGAAAAGATAGTGTTGACCTGGAGTTAAATAAGCTGTACTGAACCCAAAATAAGTTCCAAGTAACTACAGAAACATTTTGCTTTCCTGTCAGATCCATAATTTTCATAGCATCCAGATTTTTCACTATCATAGACCTTCCTTGTCACCTTTCTCCAGTGTGATACTGAGTTTACTATGGCCAAAACACACACACACACACACAAAAAAAAAAAAATAAGAGTTCATTACTACATCTCTTGCTAGATGTAGAGGTTAAAATCAGAAATAGTGATGTATGTGATGTATGTGATGTTGATATAACTATTACTCTACTATTTATTTCTATTCCATATCAGTAATGAAGCAGAAGGATATGTTACATCCCATATGACATTAAGGATGCAAAAGAAAGTTTCCCATCTGTTGACAGGGATGTGAAAGAGCATTTGTTAAAGTTAATTATTTCAGTTAAAGCTGAGCATCTTACATCCAACATCACCACAGTAACTAGATGGGGACTTCACTGGAGCAGTGTAAGGGTTTTATGAAGGACTGACACAGTGTGAGCAAGCTCCAGGGTAAACTGGGGACTCGAGGCCAGCAGTCCCTGCTGTGGCACAGAAGGGCTCCTGTGACAGACTCCAGAATGTCCTACATTTCCAGCAAGGTGTAAGCAGGGTGTTGCAGCTCCTGAGAGTAGTGCAGATGCCTTTGTTGGGATGCTGTGCTCCAGCTTCTTGCCTGCTTCAGCAGCTCCTGCAGCAATAGGCACATCCCTTCACAAAGCTGACATCCCAGGAGCCAGGAAAAAGCCAAAGCACTGTGCATGGATATGTGATGAGGAACAAATGAGAGGGATAGTGATCCAAATGAAATCCTTAGGGTCATTTTAACCCCTGTTAAATCCATGTCTGCAATGAACAAAATGAGCTGGAGACCAGTAACTTTGGTCTGGCTCTCATGTAGTACTTTATTTTATTTATCAAAATTATGCTTCAGGGTTTCAGAGATTAGGAGGATTTCCATTCCTTTTCCCTGCAACACACAACTGAGGGATGCATTCAGAAGGAGAGAAAGCTTTCTTTTTTTTTTTAAGAGTGATGATGTTGGATTACACCAGAAATGGTATCCAGAACAGGTCAATCCATTCCCTTTGCTACTGTACAGTGCACTTTCTTAGCTTGTGTAACTGAGGTATTCAGCTCACATGATTGTATTTCCTTCAGTAGATGTGGAAGGTCTCTGCTGCTTGCAACAGACCACTGAGGACAATGACATTTGAAATGATTTTCTCTGACTGAGGTCTAGAGGAAGATCAGTGTGCGATGTAACAGCCTTTGATACAAAGTCACACTAGGTGATTAAATGATATCTGTCAGCCAGTTTATATGCTGAAAAATTTCATTTGCATTTTCCCTGCAAAGGAACAAACATGAACCTGAACGCAGAAAAATAAAATAGAAACACAAACCCAGATGCGTTGGAGTCATGGGCTTAGGAGCAGAAGGAGGGCTCCAGAGAATGAATATAACGGGTCAGTGGCTATTAGTGGTAATAGCAAATGTCACACAAAATCTAATACACCAGGTAATCTTTATTCTATATAGTAGACAGAATAGGAAGGGCTCAGCTGCCTAAATGTAGGGGGAAATACTTGATGAAAAATAAATATTTAATTTAAGTTATCCACACTTAACTGACTGGTTAAGTCAGAAAAACCTTCTGTAGCATTGCAAGAAGCAACAGGGAATCTAAAATCAAAAATATTTCTGGGCACATGAATACCAATGAGTAACAAAAGTCTATTTAACAGTTATAAACTGTTTGAGTTCTTAAATCCTCCTGTTATTCTCCAGAAAGACTGGATTTTCTGTATGTTAGAAATGAAAGAGGTGGACACATCCTCAACGTCACTTTTTAACCTCCACTCCTCCCTCATTTTTTGTTAGCAGTTTCATACTGAAAATCAAATGGCTAAATTTAGAACATGAAATCTATGTATTGAAAAATTGGAACAGGCCTCCTGAATTACGGCAATATGTTGAGGAATCAGCCTGGTTTAAAACACCGAGATAAAGAAGTCAGACACCAAAGGACATGGAATTAAAATGCATTGATACAAACAAAACAAGGAATTAAAGAGTGATTTTGGTTTTGGCATGTACTTAAATCTGCCTATAGAGGTAAATTTAGTATGAAAATATGGTGATACCATACTAATAGGCTAGATTAAAGCAAAAAACATCTTGGTCTTTCCTTTCAAAGATGTAAAATGTCTCTACAACCAACCTTCACTGCTCCTGAAGTTTAAAGTACTGGGTTAGTCATAAGGAAACAAAAGCAGCCCTTCATTGGTAAATTATGCTTCTTTTTTCCGATTAGCTACTTTAACCTAAGAAAATACAGCTACCGTATATGACAGAGGAAAAACATAACATTGTAAATGCTCAGCAAGACAGAACCAAAAGTAACTTATGGTTAATTTGATAGGTAACATAGATAAGCAGGATTTGCAAGTCATGTATGTCCTAGAGTCCACTCTAGCAGATATATGCTATAACAGTAGAGGGATTTTGATAAAGAAGGAAGACATAAGGAAAAGCATTATTTTTTAATTAGTATCTTGTTCCTTCCCTTCCTCTTCCAGGGGAGAGGACAGATAAATAAGTGAAGTCTGAAAAGGTATCAAGCAGACCATTAGATCATGAGGAAAACAGACTTTCCTACTGCTCTATCTGCAGGTATGTGAACAGGTAGTGAGAAATCACTCTAGCTATTATATTTCATTCCACTGTTTCTCACATCTCTCCTCGTTTTACAGATTTGTTAAGCTCAGTAGCAAATCATGTTTCCTTCACCTGTAGAGCTCTGCAGTGAGACTTTCCTCCTTCTTTGGTACATCTGAATTCAGGAGAGAAATGTTCCTGCTTTTAATTTGCTTCATCCTCCTTCTGCTTTGTCTTTAGTGCTGTTTCCACCAAGACCCCTGAGCTCCCTCTGGGGTTTCCACAGTATTTCCAGCACAGAAGCTGAGCAACACCACCTTTGTATCCAGGGCCCCAGAGTTGCATAACCTGCAAAATGCAAACAGGGAGGGACACTGTTGATTCAAATGCTCCATATCAATGTATAATAAGTAGTGCAAATGCACTTAACATAAAATCATTTGTTCTACCCAATATCTGGATTTTCTCCTTTTTTTTTTTTCCCTCCCATTAATCTCCTTTTTCTTTTTTTTTCTCTCCAAAGTATTTGTCAAAGTAAGAAAAACATTCATCTGAATTGCGATTATGGAAAATAATTCTCCATAAGATATGACCAACATTCTCACTAAAATATTAATTAGTAAATAATAACAATAAAGTTTCAGGTATGTTTTTAATACCTAATTCACATATTTCATGTCCCTTGAAGCATAGTTTACTTTGTAAATATTTTCTAATCCAACAAAACATGTACAGCCAGCCTCAGGTCATAATTCATGCAGATAGCAAGAGGACTCCGTGCTATTTTATAATGTAACTTCCCCATTTAATTAACTCCTTTAATATATTATTATCAGACTTTTTTTTTTTCCTAGCTCTTGTGCCTTTGCTTGTGTGACTAAAAAGCTCTGTGTACCATTCAAAACAGGTCAGCTTCCTCTCTCTCTCATAGCAACAAAAACCTGGCTACCTCTGAAGTGGATGTGTTAAATGGGAGGGATTTCACATCATCTCTTGTCTCTTTATCTTATATGCACAAAATGCCACAGTTCTGCTCAGAATATATTTTTCTGCAACAACCATTTTGTGTGTGATACTAATCAATTTGCTATTAATGACCACAGCTACTCCATAATAAATACATATCAATAATACAGTCTGTTCATGCTTTTTCCTAATTCAGTCATGTATGGTACATACAAACATTCTTCTCCCTGTTTTTTCATTTTCCAGATAACATGCTAAAAGCACATGAACTTTTTAAAAATGTCTTACTTTCTGTCTTAAATAAGAAAGCCATATTCTTGTCTAGTAGCTTCACTTAAAAAATATCCTTAATGCTACAAATTTCTTGCAAAGATATGGTTAAACATTATGTTGAACACTGTTGCCATTTTTATCTGATAAAACTTACACTTTCTTCTACCACCAAGTCCAGTCTTGTAACCATGATTCAAGCTGTGACCTCACTGGAAACCTCTCACTAATTTCAGTAAGTCTATTTGCATTGGGGCTGTTCAATATCCTACCCGGGGTCACTGAATCAGACCATTAGCAAACACATACAAATGTATGCCATTCAGCCATAGGCAACTTGAATTTCCTCATTTCCAAATTAATGAGCTTATCCTGAATCATAAACAGCTCTTATTTCCCACAGTTATAAAAGAACGAACATGGTCAAAATTAAACTCTTCCTTTACTATGACATCTGTTATTTTTTCATTAACCATTACTAAATTTTGTTGAGTGCCCTTCAATCAGGGAATGTTCTGTTGCTGAGTTCAGTCATAAAATTATTATTTTTACAGGGCACACTGAAAAATCTTCTGACCAGTATGATGAGTTTTTGAGCTCCCTTCACTTCACTTTGTTAACAAATTAACATTACTTAGCAATGGTAGAGTATTCACCAGCTCTTGAGAGACTTTTTACAGCAGCAGAACTAAAAGTGAGTGGAAGGGTGTGCAGGGTGAGAGCTTGGGCAAGAGGTTCTGGGAGAGCATTACTGACACAACACCTTACTCCACAGAGCAAAGGAAGACAATGCAGTGCATTGTTGACCAGTGCTATGATAGTGCTAGAAGAATAATTTAATTTAGCATTTTCTTTGACCTAATCATAAAAGGAAAACATTTAAATGTTTACAAGTTTGGTGTAGTAATATTGCCAAAATCCATTTACATGCGTTTGCATTCATCTATATGGCCACGGGAATGGTGGCCATATAGATGAATGGCCTGCTGCATCTGAACCAAAAACTAAGACCTTCAGTGCGACTGCAGGATGCATTGCCTGAATTTTCTTTTCCCTTTCCTTGGACAAATAAGAGTGCTTCTAGTCTAGGTTACCATAGTTTCTGGTTTCCTTAGTAACCCCTTTGAGAGCATTCATGTGTTTGTGTCAGTAGGAAATGGGATGAGGGGGTGTCTAAAATGAAACACAAACCTCTCAAACTTGAAGAGAAAAAATCCCAGATTCTCTCTTTAATTAACAGCCAAATCAAACTTAGAACAAGCAAAATCTTACTGGAGATGAACTGAAATATTTATGACTGAGTATGGATTAAATCATGATGTGACCAAAGGACAAGTTTGTTCAGAACCACTGAGAGACTCCAGGGCTAAGTTGGAAGTTGAACAGAAGAAAAGCACACTTCTTATCCTTGGGACAGGAATTTGAGTTACGAACTTTGATTTGTTGAGATGCTTCCTATCTTGAGTTTTGTTGTGTTGTAGTTACAAAGAAAAAGGTTACCCACTTGAGATGTAGTACTAGTAAAAGAAAACAAGGCCAGTTAGAACTATGAGTTTTCTAGTAGCTCTGTGCAAATATAATGAAAATATTGTCATAATTATAGACCTAGTAACATTTTACCTTCTTTCTTCACTAAATTGACACTAAATAGCAAAATAATATATCATATGAGTTAATGGCTTGATCTTGCTTTCCTTATCTGAGATAATGGATGTGCCCTTTGAATACATGAGAATCAAAACGTATATTTAAATTTAGAAATTGATTTATATTTTAAGAAAACTATTTTTATTATTAGTCTTCACTGACCCTTATTGTTGTGCAAGTTGTCTGTCCTGCCCTGGGAAGAAACTTGTTAGAGTTGCTTTTTTGCTCTTGTTGCTGAAGAGCCCTTTTGTGTTTGGAAGCTGTGCAGACACTGACTGAAGCAGGTTAGTGCATAAAATTTGAATATAAGAGAAAATCTTAACTATGAGGGTGGTTGAACATCTTCTCGGGTTGCCCAGAGAGGTTGCAGAGTTTCCATCCTTGGAGGTATTCAAAACCCAACCGGGGATGGTGCTGGGCAACCTAATCTAAGTGTCTAGACATCTCTGGAGGAAGGTCCTTTCCACCTTTAACTGTTCTCTTACACTGGGATTATGTGATGGGCAGGAAACTGAGTGAATGAGAGAACCTGGGAAAAGTTTAAAATTATATAATGCAGCACCGGCACCTGTAAAATGCGATTTCACAAATGTAATACTTTTCTAAGTTAATTTACAGCATTCAGAGTTTTAACTGGAAGTGATTTTAAAAATCATATTTCTGTATCAAAAATAGGAAATAGTAACTATGGCATAGATATTAAATGGGCTTATTCTCCTAACAATAATTTTGGTAATTACAGTATTTTGAATTAAAGAAATTTGGGGAAGTTAGAAGAATAATAGTTACAATTAGAAGAGTTTCATTTATATATTGCAAAAGGTACAGACAGCTCTTGTCACATAGAAAGGGGGGAAAGATGGAAGACAAACATATAGATATGTTGAGAGTAATATGAGGAATTAAATGTTGTTAGAAAGACAGCAACATAAAGTTTTCTGTTGTTTTTTTTTGTTTTTTTTTGGTTCACATTTCCCATTTTTGTCCCTAAGCTGTCATTCCCCTGAACTGTTGATGGCTTGCTGTGTTTTTGAATGAAGAAAAGCAAAGCTGTTGATAAAACCTTTTTAACTTTTGGATCCTGTGCCAATGATTTTTAACTTACAGTAACAAATTGCAATTTATTTATTTTTTTGGTCTTTGTCTAACTGTTTCTACAAAACAAAAATAAAAAACAATAGCATAGGTCAGCAATGACTGGTTTAGTTTCTTCCTGTGAGCCTCTCCTCAGAAGTGACTTGAAAAGCAATTGAAGTTTTCATACCTTGTACACAAACAGAGCATTAGCAGTGGCCCTATTTTATACACAACACATTACACATTCATTTTTAATCAGGTAAGCTGTAGGTGGCCCTTAATTAGGTATGTGATGCATTTTAAAGGTGATATATTGATTGGGTTTCCCTTAATTATCAGTAGGAATTCTGCCCTTCATTACATATACCTCCACTGACAACTTTACTGGCCTTAAACAATTCCCTGATCCTACCTTTGTCTGACTTTTCACTGCCTTGAATTCTGAAGAATATTTACTTCAGCACAAAGAGGAGAACCTGAACAGTAATGTTTTGCATCTGTTTTGCTGAGATGAAAGTAACTACCTATTGTCCACATCAAAAAAATTGTTGTGTCTTGTTCTTTCCTATATATGCCACTAAAAACACATGGAATCACAAAAGCACCACTGAAAGTCTGACTCAAACCTTGGTGAAATCAGTGGGAATCTCTCTATTAAATTGAGTAAACTTCAGCTGGGATACTGAATAGCAATGCCTTGCATTATAGTCAAAGAAATTTCTTTCCTCTAAGAGATAGAAGAGACTCCCTAGTGACTTCTAATGCTGTTTTTAAGAGTAGCAAACTGTAAAGATGAGACTGAAGAATAACAAAGAAATAATTGAAAATACCATTACTGCAGTTTACTTAGCTGCTGGCCACAAAATTCAAGATTCAGCTCTACTGAAGAACAAAAAAAAAAAAAAAATGAGAGAGAGGTAGAGAGAAAGAAAGACATAGGGAAGGAAGGAAGGAAAGAGAAAGAAAGAAAGAAAGAAAGAAAGAAAGAAAGAAAGAAAGAAAGAAAGAAAGAAAGAAAGAAAGAAAGAAAGAAAGAAAGAAAGAAAGAAAGAAAGAAAGAAAAAGAAAGAAAGAAAGAAAGAAAGAAAGAAAGAAAGAAAGAAAGAAAGAAAGAAAGAAAGAAAGAAAGAAAGAAAGAAAGAAAGAAAGAAAATACAAAGCAAAAAAAATAAATCTTTTCTGCATGAGATGTAGTTTGAATGTGCGCAGACTGGGGAAAATTTCCGCCTTCACATATAAACAGTTTGGTCTGTAGGGGCTATTTATAATTTGGGCATCAGTTTACAGGCTAAGTAGAATGCTTTTAAATTAAAATATTAGTATAGAACATCCATGTTATAGCTAAGATTAATATTATTAGAAAGATATATATTATATATTGCTATTCAATAAGATGAAACAAACCAATTCATATCATGAATTAGATATTATACTTGTTACAGTACCATATATTGTACTCAAAGCCACTGAATCATATATCCAGTACAGTATGTTATTAGAATGCCTTTCTCATGCAGATAATATTTAAAATGTTTTTCTTAAAATACTATACAACCTGCAATAAAAGGTCTCATAGGATTAGTAAATCAGTGCTTCAACTTCCAATTTCAGGTACATGATTCCATTTTCAAAAGGCTGTGGTTATCAGAACTTGTTACCATCTCTTGGTGTTTAATAGCTTATATAATACAAGTCACATTACACCTTCTTACAGCAAGGGATCATACCCCCACAACAAAAAGAGATACTAACTGCCACACTTGGTAACAACATCAGGTAAAGACCTTGAACAGTGGAGGCTTAAATGATCTCTCAACATTCAGAATGCTGCCCAAGTCAAGGCTTAAGCAAAACGAAATGGGGAAAATTTCATTAACACTGTCCAGGAGTGAACCTTGATAACAAAGGTTCTCATTACATGGCCACAAGAAGGATCCCAGAGGACAGTCTTCTTTTGTACATGATGACAATGTTTAACAGTTCTTATTCCTGAGTGCTACATACCAATACAAGGAATCTCTGCAAATCTTCAGCTATGAAATCAATCCAGCATGTCTGTATGATTCTAATTTCAGCAGAAGCTGACTGGTAAAGCTATTGGAGAACCAATCAGAAAGGTTTCTCATCTTGGTTAGACTAATTTTTTCTCATAACTTTGTGATTTGTTCTTGTTCAGAAACAAAGAAAGAAATTTGTGTTATTTTCACCACCATTAACCACTGTCTCTGTGTACTTTTCTTTCAAATCAATTAGCACTGAATTTCAAAGGTAGTATTAAATAGATGCCTTGCCAGTAACACTAAGAAAAATCCCTGCACTTATACAGTTAATTAGTCTTGTTACTTTAATTGAAAACCATTTAGAACCCAGATCTGAATGGAGGGCAATCTGGGAAAGTGGCCAAGCACGGTATTAGGGAGCGATGCACCCAGCCACAGCCTGCTGGAGGCAGCAGACCTCACCTTCCCCGGGCACTGGATCAGGCTGTGCTGCTATTCAAAATGCTGCTGAGGAGCCATGTATTTATTGTAAGTAATCACACTGAGTAACGGTTATAATAATGAAAACAGTGGAAAGCCTTTTAAAGGGCTTACTGGCTTACTTCAATAAGGAAGGAAGGTATCCTCTTCCAGAGACTGGGTATACGGAGGGCAGACTGATAATAGCTAAATGTTCTTGAGGAAATAGGTGTGTCCTGTTGTATATGTTTCATTTCCAATAATTAGAACATATTTAGTTCACTTTTTTGGTCCTGGTTTAGTTCTTGGAATTTCAGGATGTTCATATATATATGTGTGTGTAATAAAAAAGTAGAGTTAATTTTTGAAGTAGAACCCACATAGGATCAAGAATTCAGATTACACACAGAAACTAATCTCTGTCTTGTGTCAAATAGGAAAAATAGGACTAGATTTAAAATATTTTTTAAGAATTGAATCATTGAACGTGAGGATGTTTGCTCAGTTCTTTCCGAGCTTCCACTCTAGAAGAAAAGATAAAATACTGTAAGGAAGTAATGGCTTTCTCTTACCAAAAGGTAAAACTACAGAAATATAGAAAATCTGGAATTACTTATGCATTTGGATTCCAGTTTATGGAAAGTGCTCTTCTCCTAAGGAAATTAAATGTGTATGTAGGGTGTCAGCCTCAGCTGAGGAACAAACTCCCTCCCAACCACTTCCTTGCTTCCCCTCCTAAACCGAACAGGCACAGAAAATTTGATGGAAAAGCTCATGGGTTGAGATAAAGTCACAGAGATTGCTCACCACCTATCATCACAGGCAAAAGAGACTGCACTTGCAGAAAATTTATTTAATTTGTGTCCAATTAAAATAAATTTAAGGTAGTGAGAAACGAAGATTCAAACACCTTCCCCCACCTTCTTCTCAGGCTCAACTTCATTCCTTCATTCCTTTTTATCATACAACGGTTAAAGTAGTAAATGTCTCTTTCCATTGCCTTTTTAGACCACTGTATACTACAGAGTTCATTTTGAAGTCCCAGTTACCATCAAGTTTGTAAGATGATTTAGTAATTAAGACTATCATTAAATGCTGTTGTTTGTCGCTATAATGTATTTGCTCTGTTTTCTCTTCCTTTTCTCTCCAATATGTATGTCATAAATTACTCTAATTCTAGATATCTTATTATAGGCATGATTATTCCATCATCTTGACTGTTTGCTGCTCTGATTTTTTTTTTTTCTTTTTTAATTCCAAATCATTTTGCAACCCGAGATCTTTTTGTAATAATGGAAAAAAATGGGTTCAGGGCATGCATTTTGCTAAAATTGATGTTTGAATTATTAAATACAACTCTATTCCCACATGCAATGAGAGACAAGTAGAAAGTGGAAGCTGTCTATAATTTAATTATAGTACATACAATAATAATCAGTTGTCATTAGGACCCTGATATTCACTGTGTTGTGCAAATACAGAAATACCTAATTCACTGCAGGGAGGTATGGTATGGCACAACACAGTCCTTCCTCTTTGTGAGAAACCAGACTTTTTTTTTTTATTTCTAGTACTTATTTCTGGTGATAGTATGTCACTGTGAACTTTTAATTGCACAAAGTGAATATGTGGCACTAACAGGTATTTCAATTTAAAGAACCTCTAACTTACAAATAATTTATTTTGAATGCAAAACACAATAGATGGGCATATTCTGGAAAAGAAAATCAGAAACAGCATACTTATTTCTAAGTGATAGCTGCTTAAATCATAAGTTCATGCTGCTATTTTGAAATTAAATGCCATAGTCTCAGCTCTCTAATGATAGAAATTTGTTGATTATTACAGATCTTTAAACAGCTCTCAAGCAGATACTGAAACAGATTGATGATGCCAAGTTGACATAAACTAGAAGTGTTAAATTCTGCTGCCAGTTTCAGATGCTTTGAAATACTTCAAAAGCAGAGCTCCACTGGCTCCAGATTGAGGACTGTGCTAAGCACTGTATACCTATGTGATGAAAAGTCCCTATCTCAGCCAGCTTACATTTCAAGTGTAAAAAGCTTCCTGTTGACCAAATGAATGCTCAGGAGAAACTGGGCAAAGGTCATCAACGCAATCCTAGGAAGATGTGAAAATTACAAAGTCTAATTATTGTAGCTGTGCAAATGAAGTGGGGACTGGCAAGAAAGATGGCCATAGTCCACTGAAGGACTAATGAAAGTCTGCTAGCAGGAATGTGTGGAGAAAGACATGTAGCCTCAGGAAAAAAGAAAAAAAAAAATAGCTTTCAAACATATATAGCTTGTACTGAGCATGTGGTGCTAGTTCTTGTGTACATGCTTTGCATATGAATAAAGTAATTAACCAATTAAAAAGGCACATGATTGAAATTATAATCTATAGGATTTTTGTCTAAGGAACTGATTAGACATATATGAAGGAGAGGTGTAATTTAGATTCAAGATGCTGGACAATCAACATCATAGTGCTGCTGATGAAGCAGCAAACTACTCTTCATGGTTTTTAGTTGCTGTGTAGCCTTAATGAAGAAATGGAAGAGGTGAACCAGGCCAGTCTTGAACCACTTCAGTTGGTCTTTGTGGCTGGACAGCTCTAAGAGAGAGGATTAGATGTAGACCCTGGGGCAGTGAGCAATAGCTTCTGGCAGAGCCCACAAGCCCTGCAGTGCTGGCAGGTGGGGGTAACCATCAGCAGCGTGGTTTGTGTTTTTTTTAGTGATAGGTGCAGACAAATGCAGCCTTTCTTTACCACCCACCACCAAACTCAAGGAATTTCTAAACCAAACATCTTCATGCCCTTGTTATTGTTGTAGTTGTTGTAATTTTCACATGCAGTAGAGGGCCCGAACCTACACAAAGAAAATGATTACCAGCTCACACTGAAATTAAGACAGATCACTCTGCAGACCAGCTGAGTTATCCCATTTAGTTGAAGAAACCTTTTTAAGGTTGCCTGGGGAAAAAAAAAAAAAAAAAAGTAAACTCCAGATTCAAAACCATACCCCACTGTTAATATACAATGGAAATCACAATACATTGCTTGCACCAGAGTTTGATTGCTGACAATTTCTTGGCCACTCTTTCCACAAGTCAAAGAACTTTCACTAAAAATAGAGGGTTTTAAGACTTTAGTTCTCACATTGAAGCCATGAAATAAAACTAGTAGCTTTCATGTAACTGAAATAATGATTTCAGGCTGCCATAACTGAAGTCACACTTTTGAAAGAACTGACTCAAATGCACATTATGGGCTCTGAAACCAAAATGTAGACTGGCTATGTACAGATCTGTTCTACAGTTGTAGAGCACTTGGAACTGCACACCATGCCCCAGTGTAACAATCCTGAATGCCTTGTTCTCTTCCTTGCTAGATAAAACTGCAGTCTGAATTCTTAACAGTGCTTTGATCCAGTGCTAAAATGAGGAATTATGTCCTGGCCAGAATACTTCCTCCGAGCCCAGTGTCAAGCAGGGACAAGTGCACTCCACTTGAGTGTGCTACCAAAAAGGCTTTTGTCCCAATAAAGCACAAAAATGATCCTATGTTCATTCCTTCCATTTTACATCATGGACTTTCCACAGTACTTGCCTGCAGAATTTACATTTAAGCCATGCTACCACAGATTACATATATATATATATATATATATATATATATATATATACACACACACAGATTCTAATTGCTTCTACTTTCTTCCGTTACAATTATAAGGGTTATCTAATTAATTTGGAAACATGGATGTTTTGAACTACCTTCAGTAAAGCCACTGTTAAGCTCTGCAGGCAAAAATTGAGCTCTGTATCACCACCAGATTCTTGTAGAAGCTCTCTGTCAATAGACTTTTAATTATTTCTGCATTGTGCGTAAGAACACATACCGCAATGAAAATTAGAATTTCTCTGCTTATAAGTAAGAAAATATTCAGTAGCCAAAGACAAATCTGCAAGAATTTCACTTCTGGAAAAATGCGTGTTTCAGAATATGGCATCAGCAAAATGTGAATCCTCTTTAATCTAAACATTTGTTTTTACACCTGTCATACAGGACTAAATATAGCTTGTTTCTGTGCTCCACCACCATATGTTGCCAGTTTCTGAGTGCAGCAAAAGTGGTTTTAAATTTAAAAGGTTCTATGCAAATTCCAGCTGCTAATAACACTCATTTTTATGTTCAAAAGGGGTTTACTGCTTTATGTAGATGTTTAATTTGTGCTTGTAGTTACTTAAGGTATATTCAAACATCTGATGGCACTTGTCGAAATTTTCTATGGTATATTCATCCTGTACACCTGTGAAAGGTTCTTGAGAAGAATGAAGTACCACCAGCTACACATGGAAATGTTAGCTCATATTAATCAACATATTGCTTAAACTCATATACTTTTAGATTACACCTTCTGAAACAGAATTAAAATTATGGCCTTGTTATTACACTGTTCTACAAGCAAAATGGGGAAGCTGGTTAGTGCCTCCGAATGTCTGGGACCAGATCTTTTCTCCTAACCTGTGCAAACAACCGTCTTTAGGTCAGACACAGAGTAAATACATTAGCAGAAAGCAATCTGCACATAAAGCAATAAAACTTCATCAGAACAAGCTACCAATGAGTCCCAAAGAGTGACAGCACCATAAGAGAGTGTCTGTGGACAACTAAGCATGCCAAACCCCAATAACAGAGCACTAACACAATGTTTAAGGCCACCAATTCACCGTTCCCTGCAGAAAAAGAATCTTTCAAGCCTTTGCTCTTACTCAGTAATGCTACAAACTCTCAAAATGGTTGAATCCCTAGTGAAGTCACCTGGATTGCCTTTCTTCATCCCAGCTCTTTCCTGGGTGAAGCATTTTCACTGAAGCTCTCACCTCAGTCCAGATACTGCCTAGTCACAGATTTTCAAATCTGGCCTGCATTACCTTGCAGGCAACCTTTTATGTGCAGCCCAAGTTCATGCTTATTTTAAAGAGTGTCCTTGCACCTTCCTGGAGCACACGGTTTTCTCCAAAACTCTAGTCATAGTAGGGAAGAGGATTTGGAAAACCAGTATGACCATCTGATAGATTATTATCTATACTCTCTGTAAACCTGTGAGCAACAGCTGAAATATATAACGATTCAAATTAAAAATGTAGCTTCATATTTCAAAATATCAGTTCAGCATTTTCTTCAGCAATGTGGAAGTTGCTAATATACCTGCTGAAAGCAACAATGCAGCTATGACACTTGTGGAACCCACACCTTTTTTGTCCCCCCTAAAAGGCAATGGGCAGAGAGAAATGGGAAAAAAAAAAATGTTAGAGATCCATCCTTCATCTTCAGATGCATAAGCTGAAATATTTCACGAGCTTTTGATTTGCAGGAAGCCCCAAACTCCTTTTCAGAAAACAAGCTCCTGCAGGGCAAGGTTCATTGGGCATTTGTTGTCCGTTGAAAGTCCCTTCTAAAGTATGGGCTAAAGCTGGTTTGCATTTTCTTAGCTCTTCAGCTAAACTGACAATTTGTCAGTTGCTCTTCTAAACAGACATATCTCTTTACAGGTTGATTTGAAATCGACTTTCTTTGAAACTCAAATCAGGCTCTAGCAATGAATTATATAAAACTGCTAATCCAAAGCTTGTATAACTAGCGTGTAACTATTAACTTGTGTAATTTGTGGAACAGTTAGATCACTCTATTTTGCATCCGCCTTTTTCTATTTTATGTAACTAAAATGACACAAAAAGATCATCAAATAGGTACAGGACACATAATGATAAAAGATTTTATAGACATGATTCTGGGAAGACTATGTTCCTCACAAAGGAGTTACACAACTCATTCTTAGAAGTGCCAATAAAATCTTTATTCCTCTCCTTCCCCACCCTTTCCCATCCATACACATACTAACATGAATTTTTATGCAGTATTTTGGAAAAAATGTGTTTTATTACATTTTTATAGTTCTATGCTTTGTTATTCACCTAGTTTATCTATTACTTGGTATTTGTGTGAGGCTTTCAACAACTTCTTACATGTATATAGATATATGTAAATTCCTTCTTTATCCTGTTCCTTCATTAGGTATCAGATTTTTAAATATTTTAGGTCAGGTCTGGGAATATTCACTGCTAGGTCATCCTGTTCTGAACATACGGTCTTGTAAAAGAGCATAGCTGGAAACCTGTAGATTACTGCAGCAGACTTCTGGGATTCCAGTCTCTCCCTAAACTTTTAAAGCATTTGCTGTAAACCTCCTATTTAGAGAGTCATCAGTCATGAAATCAAAATGTATATTTTAGTGATAATCCCTTTAATCCTTTTTGAAGTTTTGCATCTTACAGTAGGAAGCACAGGCTGATCTAGAAAGGCAGAACATAAACAGCCAAACCATACTGAAGATTTGCTAAGGATTTCTTGGGACAGGACAGGAAAACAGATTTCTAATTGCCTTACACGCACCATTTTTTTCCTCTGAAGTCAGGAATGATGGTTTCTCTCTCACAGATCTCTTCTGATTTACAGGTTAGGTGTTGTTGTGCTTGTTTGTTTCTTTTTTCCTCAAAGAGGAAATACCAGTCACTAAGTAAAAAAGTGTTTCTTGAATAGAAGAATGACAAAATTAAAATTGTCAAAAGACCATCAGCAGAGGTAACTAAAACAGGTAGTACAGTTTAAAATCTGAGAAAGGATTAGATATTTGGGGGTTAAGATTTCTAATACATAGTAATTAAAGCTATTTTAAAACTTCCAGCTGAAAGACCTGGGAAAAAAATTAACTCATGGTTTAAGCCAATTATTGTGTAGTAGCAGTTAAGATTGCATTTAATTCCTGCTCAGATTTTTCTACAGCTGCTTGTTGGAGATGTTTGGGTACCATCTTCTCCAACCTGTGCTACTGTTCACTGAATACTGGAAAAAGTCTGGCTACAAGTGTGATCCACTGTGTCAACTCCAGTATGTATGTTCAGTTGTTTTTTACATTGCTACAGTACCATAGCTTCACAGACTGAAAGACAAAATGTCTACCTAAACAAACCAGCAAAGCTTAATATATATATATATATATGTGTGTGTGTTTAAACAGTTTTCTTAGTTACATGATAAGATTATGAGTGGTACAGGTGAATTCCTCTGAGCTGGGTCACAGGTTTGCCTCCCAAAGACTTTGCCTCCTATAAAGTCTGAAACTTGTAGGTGCCGCCTTTTGTAAATATTAATAATGGCACAGGAACAAGTGCCACAAGCAAAGGGCACTTGGCCACTCAGAGGCCTCCCAGCAAAAGCTCACTGCCATACAACCCCTATATCATTTGTTCTCCAAGCTTCTTATAAACTGGCAGATGTACATAATGTCTATGTATTCCACAACATGTGGAGTGAAGGCTGCAGTTATGCCTTCTTTCCTGCTTGCATTTTGGACATAACATTTAAATAATTTTTTGAAGTAATCGGGAAAGCTTCAGTGCATTTTCAAGCACTCACAGTGACTGACCTAATGCAGCCTGCATCCCCCGCAGCTGACCTTCTCTAACCACACTCCTAAATATACTCTTCAGTTGCAATCAACTTGAAAGCAGCCAACTTTTTCACACAGATTTTAAGATAATAATAACAATAATAAAATAAAATTTCAGAACTTTTAAGCAGTATTAAAGACACCACCCTAAATTCTGCCAACTACCTGGCAGCCTGAGCAGGTACCCAGCAGAGATGCCTGGTGCCTCGGTTCCCTGGGTAACAAGCTTAGGGATAGAGCACAGACCTGCCAGGAATAAAGCATGAGCCATTCCACTTTTTTTGCTGTCATTTTAAAATATTTCACTATCTTAAAAGGTGGTTTAAAAGAGACAGAAATCACCTTGTGTGCATTCTCCTTTTAAATCAAGGGCAGACCAATGATTGTTTATTTATCCTGAGCAAAACTAATGATGGTCTTTGTCCAAATCCAAGCAGACAATGCTCACACCACTGGAGCTGGCACGACACGTGTCAGTAATTCACGGGACTGGAGCAGGTTAGGAACTGACTGCCTTGGTCACACACAGAGCACGATTACTTAATGATAGCAATTTCCCAGTTTTACAGTTTGCAGTGCCAAGGAAATATCGCTTGTGACAGTGGAAACAAATCAAGCCTGAAGTGGTTATTCAGCATGGAGAATCAGAGCTGGTTCCTCTAACACTGAAAAATGTGGAATTTATTTCAGTGCTTAATTGATTATTTCAATGCCTATTTCTAAGTAAATTTGTAGGAAAGTTTGGGACACCAATCCTTTCAAATAACCAGAAGTTATGGATTAAAGTGTTTTTGCTTCTTTCAGCTGTTATCCTGACTCTGGATTTTTTTTATTTTTTTTTTTATTTAATGATTGTTCACTGTATGCCATTAGTCTTCCAACTGTGAGAGTTATTTATTTGTGCTGTTTTCCTAAGTAGCCCTGCTAATTCTCTAGTGAAAGACCATGCATAAAAACAGAGCTACCAAAGCCAGCTGAAGCCTTTCAGATCAGAAGGAGAAGGCATTAGGGAAGAAAAGGGTTGTTGAAACCTCTCAAGGTTAAATTAAAAACTTCGCCTTCCCTCATTAAATAAGTGCTTTTCAAATTTATATCATCAGTTGTAATAGGAATTCACAGACAGAAAAAACATGATGGTTTTTATATTTAAAATCATTTCAAGAGAAAAGACTGAAAGGTATTTGGTTTAGCTGGTAATGAACTAACAACACAATCTCTCAAGAATAACATCATCAGTGCACAGAAGGGGAAATTCTACCTATATATATTTTGAACACCATATGTAAACAACCCTGTAACCATGTAAACACCCATATGTGATGATTTCATAAAGTTATAGGAAATGAAAGAGTCAAAAAAAAAAAAAAATCAGCAATGGGGGTTGTTTTTTTGACTAAAAAAAAAAATCATTAGCCCAAAAAATAACACACAAAGGTTTTTACAGCCGAATAGCTTTCAGACCGAAAAACACTACAAATCTATCACTGCTTTCTGACCTACTTTCCATGGTCATGGCTAATTCAATCTTCTTGCTTTTCATATCTCTCTGTCTCTGCCAACAGACAGATGAGCAGTGGAAGAACAGAAGAGACAGGTTGGGTTAAGAGGCCAGATCAAGGTAAATCATAGCAAACAAGAGACTGGAAGATTTCAAAGATCTAGTCACTAAATAAGCAGAAAATTACTCTTTTAAGATAAAGTTAAAGGACATTATTAACACAAACATATGTTTCATAAATCACCAGAAGGTGTCCAAGTAAATGATCTTTCCAAGGATAATGTAATGTCTGAAACAATTATTATATCACCTACAGTATCAAAACTAAATTCTACAGGAAAATAATTAAGAAAAATGAATAAATAGCAGATACATTGAAAAATGAAACTTCAAAAGTAGGGGAAAAAATTGAGTACACCAGAAAACTTTGACATTTTCTAAAATAATTATTTTTTTCTTTAAGAAATATGTATTTGTTTGGGAACAGGAGCAATTTATAAAATGAGAAACAAAACAAAACAAAACATAGGATTAATTTCAAGTCAATTGAGCTATTTTTCCTGACCTGCACAACACAAAATAATTTTTAAAAAGCTAATAATATTTTGTGTTTTTTTTCCCCCTAAGAAACTTTTTGTTCCAACCTCTATTCTGTACCCTCTCACCTCCATTTTATTCTGATTTGATAAGTAAATGACATATATGTAACAGCACTGCACAGTTTTTATGTGACCCCTATGTCTTCTGATACATTTTCATCCCATTGACCACTTTCAAATAAAAGAAAATGCAAATTTGTGCAAATGTGTCTGAAAACTGACTTCTGTTTGGAAAAGATAGACCCCAGTTCAAGTCCCTCTTTAAGAGACAGTGCAACTCCATCAGTTTCCTGCTAACTGGACAGCATATCAGACTTCGTATAAGCTGCTGCATGACCAGCCAAACAGGTTGAAGGGAAGCAGGATTCAGGGGTTAGAAAAAAATAAAGGGAGAGGAGAACATTATCACATCAAGAGTTTTACTGTTCACTTGACTTTTGGTGTGGTTGTTTTTTTTGTGTGTGTGTTGTTGGTTTTTTTACTGTTCACATGACTTTTTTCTTTACTCATTTTTTCCAATTTGGCCTCAATTTAGTTATTATTTGTACATTCCTAATTGAATATTAATAAACTCTCAGGTACGAGCTACATCAAAGACACTCAGGATCTAAAATTCAAATGATTAGGGGGGGTTCAAAAGAGAGGTAAAAAAAAATATGTTATTTGCACTGCCTTGATTCAGAGGACCTGCACCCTCTGACTTTGGCCCAAGTGTGTAAGAAGCTACCAACTGCACTGAAACTGCACTGATCTACATCTTGTGTAAAGGGTTCCTATAGCTCTGGCTGAACTATGCAGGAAGGAGGCAGGTGTGTCAGGTTTGCCTGATCACACAGATGAAAGATGTGGCTGGACTACATCATGGCCCCATGCAGATACAGGGAAAAGATTTGGACAGGGAGTGGGGACACAGCCAGAATCTGCTTCTGTACCCAGGCACACATCCAGGTCTTACAAATAGCTTTTGAAACTCATTTTTAGTAGCCAAACACAACAGCAGTCCCCACTGATAACTCTTAAATCTCTTCCATGCAGCCTACTCATTTGTCTGGTCATGTAGCAGCTCATTCAGAGGCTGATACACAGGCCATGTATATGCTGTCTGGCTAGCAGGAAACTGCTGGAGTTGCACTGTCTTGGTTTAGGAAGGGACAAATTTGGGTCTACCTGCCCACTGAGCTTCTGCCATGCTCCCTCTTTTTGCCAGTGCATCTTCTTGATCAAGATGTACCAGGAATACACTTCCTAAAAGCAACTATCATGTCTTTCTACATCTTCTTCCAATAAAGACAAAGCACATTGCTTATATGGATTAATTACTTTTCTGAGCCGAACACTTTATTCCTCATTGAAATCTATATCAATGCTGAGACAGATATAAAAACAGTAAGGGCATCAGTTCTGTCAAAAGGCAAGTGAACATCTTCACAGCCCCACAGTTTTCATGCACCCATGTAAATCTCTTTTAAGGCATGTTTGGATTTTTATTTTTTTTCAGTCCTAAAAGAGCTAAGTGGATTTTGTGCATTTCAGTTATGACCACAAGAACCTACCGGACACATTTCGACCAATTTTCTCAAGCTATACCATCTTGTGCTGTGACTTCTAGGGGAGCTGTATGCACCACCAGGAAATGTTAGCACCTCTACTATTGTTTTTTGTAGTTTTACAGAAAGTAATTTTTGTTTGTTTGTTTTTGCCTGCAAATTTACCTTTCAGAAAGCTGCCAATATTGGAAAAAAATAAGTATGCCAAAATTGCAATTCTCTCATTAGCTACAGCACTTTAACAATCCTGTAGAAAAGCTATGGGAAAAAAAATAATAATTTCTATGACACATTTCTTTTTTATTATTATTTACTAGGAAATACTGTGATGATTAATTTTCTGAAATTTCCAGATGACAAAAGAGAAAGTAGAAATACAGAGGTATTTTTCAGCTCTATAGTTGATGTTATATGGAAGGTTCAAGCAGACCTTCAAGTAGATTAAACACACTTAGTTTCACAATTTAATATTCACATATTTAAAAAATAATACTTCTTCAGAAGATGATGGAACTGGATAAACAATTTTTAATTGTAAATCATAGGTGTTTTATTCTGCAGTCTTCTGACCACACAGAGGAAAGGAAAAGGGAAAGTTAATTTCACTGCAACTTGCAGTTCAAGATTGCTCCTAAAATTTATTTATTTGAATTCAAGAACTGGAGACAGTGTTTGTTCAGAATTTCATTTTAGTAGACGTTTTGGTAGAAAAGAAAGTAAAAAATAAATTGAAATTATTTCAGTAAATTACATTAAGAATAATTAACAAGAAGTTACCATTTTACTATAAAATCATTTAGGATTCTTTTCATTTTTTAAAATATTATTGCTATATATTATGGAAGATAAACACCTCTAAGCAGCTAATAAAGTACCTATCATTTATGTACTGAAACTTCCTAAGGCATCTAGTAAATCTAATGATTTGGGGTGTGTGTTTTTCATTCTTCAGCTACCTCAGCTAAGAGGTGAAAACATGTGGGAGATTGATAAAACATTATTATAATCTTTATTATAGGTTATTATTATAACCTCGTGGCTATAAGATTGACTATATTGAGTAACCCAGTTGACAGTAAAGTTGATGTGAGTAAACTTGCTCAATTTGCAGAACTGTAAAATGGTGATCTACTCCAAACATGTATTTAGAAAAGCGGGTTTGGCTACAGAAAAATAAAAAATATATATATTAAGAAAGAAAGAAAGAAAGTTCACCTTTGAAAAACAATCTTTCACAGTGCTTCTTAAATCAAAGAGGCTATAATGTTTTCTGTTATTAAGAAAAAAAAAAAAATATTTCATAGCTTTCTCCTTCCATACTCTTTTTCTTTGAGCTTTGAAGACTTTTCTTCCCTCAATAAAACAGGAAAAAAATTTCTCTTGTAGAGCAAAAGTACGAAGATCAAGTTCAGAAATATACAATAGATATTTATTTATTTATAGTACTTTGCTTTCTACTCTATAAACTAAAAATATCCTCAAAGATCATGTCCACTTTTTAAACAATGGAAATTATTTTGATATTGCTTGAATGGTCTTCTAAATATCTTTTATAACTTCTATCAAAAATAGCATGTGTCATTTTTAACTATAAGGATATAATAAAACATTTAGTGTAAAATTCTATAGTTCTTCACTGAAAGGAATTATGATTCTTCAAAGGTCAGCTATAAATACCTTTTCTAATGCCTTTGTGACTGAAAAGAGCTTCATAATAATGAGTATAATCTTTGTCTGTCCAGATTTTCTTTCTCAAGGAAATCACAAATGGGTAATTTCTTCCTGTTAAATTGGCTTCTTTAACTCTCCTTTACAGGTGCTCTGCAAGGTTCACCCTTTCATAGCAAAGGATAAAAAAATAAACCTGTAAAAATAAAATAAAATAAAATAAAATAAAATAAAATAAAATAAAATAAAATAAAATAAAATAAAATAAAATAAAATAATAATAAAATAATAATAAAATAAAATAAAATGTAGCTGGTATCATTGCAAAGTAGTACTTTAGGAAGACAAACTTCAAGAAAAAAAAAAAAAAAGGAAACAATTCTAGATTAATATAAGGAAACACAGGAAAACCAGATTAACAGGTAGGATTGCTGTTTTCATTGTTTCCTTAGATGGGCCTCACCCACTGCTCCCAACACCACAGCAAATATAAAACAAGTCCCAAAGGGCAAAAGGAGCTGTTGGTGTACCTTTTGAAATTATATTTTGCAGCTGTTTTTACAAGAAATCTGTAATAATATGAGCAGGTAGTGAAGTTGAAGACATCGTAGAGCTCTTGTATAAGCACACCTTCTCTGCCATTTTAGGAGATATTTTTTCTGTTTACTTAGCACTCTCCTTAATGAAGTAAATCAAATAAGCCACTGAAACCCGAAGTTGAGTAAATAAGAGTAAGGTCCACAGTAAGTACGAGAGTACAATTGAATTTCCAACACTGCTTTGGTGGTTTTTATTTTTGTTTTTAATTTTAAAAGTCCCTCTCAAGTGGAATAGATCTAGCCAGTAGTCTTAGTGGCTATCTCACTGTACCCTGGCTTTTTCTATATATCCCATGTAGATATATAAATAATGTCTTTACTTAAGATAACTATATCCAGAAGTCAAACTACTCTGAGACTTTTCTTGGTAACTCCAAAAGAACAGTCTTGAAGGTGTTTATAGGAAAAAAAGGGATCTATACAGATAAAAGTGACAGAATTAAGAGCCTCAGTTTTATCTGAGCTGACACACTGAAAACAGTTCATTTAGTCTGTATGTGAAGACATGGAAGAACATCATTTTTTATGGCTCAGCAACTTAGCCTTCAGACCCCCAGGGATAGATTCTGTCTCTTTGAGGGCACCGGGTTGGTCTTCAATGAGAAGAGGAATCACCTTTTGGGTAGGTGTGGTATGTACACTTGTCTAACATCAACTCAACAAGAAAAGACATGATCTAAATCTCTTCCCCTACTAGACAGAAGAGTAGTTTTTTTCCAGAAGTTGTAGCACAGGTCATCAGTTGGCCCCAAAAGCTTCCTTTTGAAGACCCTCCAGCAACAAGTGGTGCTCAAAGGTTGTGCAATGAGGCAGGTGCCAGCCTTCAACAGCCTGCCCAAGGAATTATAGGTTGGAGCCAGAAGCAAAGTAGCACACATCAAAATAACACACAATTTTAGTGTTGTGAGGGCTGAGTGATCCCTGACCACCATATGATGCCTGATACAAATAAGGAAACTCAGTTTACATATGGATCATCTGTAACCAGAGCTGAACATGTGGATGCAACCAAAGTGCAAAATAATGTTTAAATTCATATATGTGAGCAGTGGGGGCTATAATAAACAAATAAACCAGCAAACACAGATTAACTGTTACCTTTTTTCCCTAAGATGGTTTTGAGGCATTCAGTGCATGTGGCTCTGTTACATAAATCTGAGGATTTTTTCATGTCAAGGAACCGTAAAAGGGTACTAATTTTAAAAGACTACTAAATATTGAAGTTTCCAGTGCTCAAGTCAATGCAGCCATAATTTATTCTGTCTGTAGCATTGCAGTCAAGAATCTCATATGATGCTTTATGTCATGATCCACCAATTAATTCAGCACAGAGCCACACCACTGCTGAAGGGGTCGAGCCTGTCGTCTTCCTCCCTTCCTAAACCCTGGCCCCTCTCTTGTGCAAGTATCAGCACTCAGGAGGACTTGTGGTGAACTAGACAGAGGTCTCATCGCCATGATTATGTGAGTGATAATCCCTGCTCAAGGGAAAGGGCAAGACTAAGCACTTTGGTTGTGCCTTTCAGTGGCAGTGATGGGTTATGCCTGTTAAACTGCTGTGGGATCCCCAGGTAAGGGCTGCCACAGAAAACCCTAAAATGGCACAGACTGTTATCTACTGCAGCTTTTCATGGGATCAGCTACAGTGATTCCTCAGCCACATCTGGCAGCTTCTTCTTCTGCCTGACACTTCATATATTTTTCTGATATTTAAGCTATTCATCTGCAGTAATAATAGCTATTCCAGCCTCATTAACTAATGAGAATAATTGGCCATTGTCATTTTTATTAAATACTTCCTTTTTTCTTTCTTCTTTTTTTTTTTTTAATAGTCATGCTTCTTACTGCACTTCTTTCCTCAAAGTTGACTAGGATGAGTTGATTCCCATTGTGACTGCTAGAAGAGGATGTGAGCTTAATAATAATGGATCAAATCCCTGTCCAAATTAAATCAAAAGCATAGCTCTCTGATTGCGTTGCCATTTCGATTAACCCATTGTTATTCAAATGCAGGAATTCTGCTAAGAGAACTCCAAGTCTCCATTGTTTCCTATGAATCAGCTTTGTTACTCGTGCCTTAGCTTCCCCTTGTCAGTGTAGATTTTGCAGCGCCTCTGCCCCATCATGAAGTACACACATCTTCCCTAGCTGCCCTTAACACTAATTTCAAGACACATGGAGAATTTGGCAGAAACCATTACGGCGCAGTGAATGGAACCACTGTGGTTAGCAAGGGCGTCATGAGCAAGCCCATATTACAGTGTCATAATATAAACATATAACTAATTAACTAAATAATGAAGAGGAGACATAAAACAGTTTCTTATGCTTGGGGAATTATAGAGCCTAAGGCTCAAATGGCAGCTTTAAATAAGTATTTCTTTGCTTTCGTTAAGGCAGGTTGCTTTATTTTAATATACATTTCATATTAAAATTAATTATAATGTATATTGGATTCTGCAGTTATAATTTGTATTTTCTGCTTTATGTGTCACTCACTCATTAGTTTCCTAAATAACAGAGAACACATTTAGTCAGTTGGCATTTTCCAGTGTTTTAATTGCCTGCTGTGATATAATTATTGTGACATTTTGGGATGTTTTTAACATCCTGAATTAAATATTCTGACATCCCACAGAGCACTTCATGAAAACAGTCAAACTGTATTCAAGTCATTAGGAGTCTACAGTTGTCCTTTAATATTAAAATTATTTTTGACACCAAAAAAAAAAAAAAAAAAGCAGATAAAATTAAAGTATTTAACAACTTAGATCTTATGTCAGTTTCTATCTTGAAAATTGCTAATTATTATTAGAATATAATGAGTAACTACAGATCTTAAAATATTGTATTAATTTTTTTTTAATTTTCTTTTTTTTTTTTTTTTTAGGTAGCTATCAAACAATGCTTCCTCTGACGTCCTATCTACAAAGTTCAATTTTTAGTGAACTCTCACTGTAAAATTATTCTACATTCATTTTAAAAAAAAAAAAAATAATAATAATAATAATAACATCTGATTCACAATGGTTATGAACTACTTTATATTCATAAAAATAATGTCAGTTGCACAAAAAGAAACGTTTACAAGAGTTAACATAATATGCCTTGGATTACAGATTAGAATTAATTTCTGGAAACAATAATTGTTTAATGGATTACATAAAGAGAATTAGATAAATCAAATAAAATTTGTGAATTAGCTCCTAAAAGATGTAAAAATAACACATATTTAGATAATAAACAGACATTTCCCTGCCTTGGTCTTTTCAGCCCTATTTTGCAAAAGGATTGCAAATTTCCTGGCACGTGAACGTGGAGGTTTTAGGAACCACAGAGGCAATGAGGGCAGCTCCATTCAACCTCCAGTCCAGCCTTTCTGCCTCTGCCTGCACCACTGCAGAAACACACAGACCTTGTCAGGGACAGAAAGAAAAGTCAGAAGAGCAATGGAGGGTGATATTTTACGCTGGCAGTCTCCAATTAATACCTGGTCCCTAAAGAGTCATACATTGGCTTGTGCACAGCACTATATTGAATTGTGCTGTGGTCAAGCTACAAAAACAGACAGACACAACTTGACACTTCCCTTCCTTGTGTGAGTCAAGCACAAAGTAGTGCAGTTGTGAGTATGGCACTAAACCAGAAGTTGTGTCTGGTGATTAAACACAATCTTAAAAAGCAAGTCAATGTTTTAATATATACTCAGCATTTGATTTATACTTAATGCTGACACCCTAAAAATCCTCCCCCATTAAAAAAAAAAAAAAAAATCAATTTGTTTTTTGACTTGTCAAGGTCTATATAATGATTTTTCTATCTCAGCTGCAAATTTAGTTATTCGACAGTATTAATCAAATTTCAAAAGATTGTCTGAATCTTCCTACAATGAAAATTGGAAATGAATGCAACACTGTAATAATGGAATAATATTCTACGAATCTTAAATGTAATCATGTTATGTTTATGCAAAAAATATATTGGCCTATTGAGCAACCAAGACACAGATAATGCAAGATGAGTGACAGAGTCAAGACCTAGTTTGTGTGGAAAGGCAAGAGCTGGCAGTTGTCAGAGCTAAAACTAGATGTGAGGGCTAAACAGACCAATATCCTGTTGACATCAGTTAGACAGCAAGAATATGGAAAGCAAAGTTCTTGATTTCGTGATCACTATGCATTAAAATATTTTATATCAAACTAATTATCTTACACAAGTGAAGAGACAAGTGCAGTGTGTGCAAAATTAATGTCCATCGTAACCTCAGTGAGAAGCCAGAGAGATAATGGAGTTAAAACTTGGGGAACAAATTTGCAGCAAAGATGTTACTTTTATGTATATAATTACCTGCCTTTTCTGTGAGTTATGACTTTACTTATATGAGTACTTATTTACTTTATATCTTTCTGATGGTACACTGATGATTCATATTGACTTGAGCATGCCCTAGTGTATTTACTGCAATAAAATGCACTGAAATAATTCCAATGATACGATCAAAATGTTCAATTACCCAGCTGACATTTAATGCTGACACTCCACTCCATCCTCATGTCAAACTTCCATGCAGACTTGAGGTATTTTTGTTGTTGAAACCATGTCTCCATTTTTATGTCATAACACTTTAAATGAGTTAATTACAGTTCCAAACAGCAGGTGTGTGTTTTAACAGCCATAGGATTTGCAGTAACAGGCTAATTGCTCAAATATTCTGTTAACTTAAGTGAAACTTGTGCTCTGGCAGAGCAGGAGGAATAAAGAACTAAGAAATAAGAGATTACAAATAATAAATAAAATCAAACTCACATAAACACAGTATGCATTTATAGACAGTACCACACTGGCAATGATCTCATTTTACCCCAATTCTGCATCATTTCTGAATATGTTAAAAGATCAGCACAAGCGTCCTCAATCATATTGATCCTACTGAAGTCACAAGTCCTTTTGCCTCATTTTAGCTGCTACTGGGCCAGGCAACTAAACTAACCGTGCTGAGTGGATCCCTTCTCAATGGAGCATTGAAGTACACACTTCATGCAGCACAGCCCAATGGAGACTCAAGCAGCCACTTGTAATGAATGTGGTAATACACAGCTGTGAATTGGCTTTTCCTTCTACCTACAAGAATTGCCAGACATGAAGAT
Organism: Anas acuta; assembly: GCF_963932015.1. Lineage (NCBI taxonomy): Eukaryota > Metazoa > Chordata > Aves > Anseriformes > Anatidae > Anas > Anas acuta. The sequence continues at coordinate 16,464,610 of NC_088982.1, read as the reverse complement.
GGTGACAGATCACTGCAAGTGGGAAAAGATGCAGCTTATTCAGCTGCTCATTTTCAGGTGCAAAATCTGAGGGTAATGAGTTTTTTAAATTGAAATATGATCAGCTGACTCTGTACTCCATCGTGGGGTAGCATTAAAAAACAAAGAATAAACCAAAGAACTGATAAGTGCCAGAAACAAGACTTTAAAAAGTCGTTCCAAAAGTTTTATGAAATATATTTTGCAGGAATACCTATCAGAAAATAAATATTTTTGTGCCTATGTGTTGGAAAATGCTAATAGACTCTTCACTTTGCTAGAAAATCCATCTAACAAAAAGCCATCAATGCTTTACTATTTTCATTCATGGTTTGCTACAAGGTAGTATGAAGTTACTGTCATATTTTCACTTAGTTCTTTCACATATACTGAAGTGATAACTGAGGTCATGAGTAAAGTCTTGCTCATATTTCAATATTTTCAGACAAGGTACTTCACTATTAATAAATTGGAATTAGACCATTACCTTTACTGAAGGAACATTACACTGGGAGAACCCACAATAGCATTTCAGTTCAATAAAAAAAATTAGTGTTCTCAAGCATATCTTTCACTCATCCCCATGTACTATGCTCCATTTCACATTAAAAAGCTATTTTAGAGTGCAAAACCTGGAGTTTTTTCAGGTGAATGTATGCTGGAAGGTATGCTCCAGAGGCACACCTTATGTTGTCTGGCCAGGAAAGCCTTGAAAAGCATGAATAATGGAGACATAAGATCTGATCACCAATGTTCAACTCTGCAGGTTCAAGGTGTGAAGCCACTTGCTGATGTGCACATAACCATTCTGTCCAGAAAAGTGACATGGAAGGTTTGATATTTAAATGTACAAGTCACTAAAAAATAATATTTCCTTTTTGTCAGTATGTCTTCACCACCCAGATAACAAAACCAGGAAGATGGCACAGATTTCACTTCTACCTCTATCTGCAGGTTAAAAGAAAAACCTTAAACCTTTCCCTCTGAAGAAATATCTGTAACCACAAACCTGTGGGTAATATATAGGAGATGGTGCTCTCAGTGGCATGACACTCTGGCATCACACAGGAAGAAAGTTATGATAAATCAGATAAAAAAGAGAGAGTTCAGCTCTAACTTAATGGTTAAGACATTTTTATTAAAGATGGGAATGTTTGGTGACAGTCTGTGGGTAAACAGATGTAGTTGCAATTACAGAAAAAGCCACCCCTAGAACTGGTTTCAAAAAAAATATTACAACTGCATTCTGCCAGGGCCCTAATCCTGTACTAAGTATTAAGTATGCCCTAAGAATTCCTCCCAGATCAAGCTGCTTAGAGGATTTGGTAGAGAAACTGTTCCCAGATCACTGCTGGTCTGAGGGAGAACACAAGCAAGCTCCATGAAGCCTTGGACATGCACAAAAACAGCTCTGCAAGTGGACCTTTAAAGGTAAAGAAAGAAAGAAATTCAAGTGCATCTGGAATTAAAAAGTGACTGAGCAAGGTCTTCTTGGATCATATTTTAGAGTTCATGATCAAAAGCCCTTTATTCAAGCTATTTCTGATTCCTGTGATTTTGAAGTATATTAGCACTGTCCCTATAAAAGAAACAGCAGGACCTTTGGAAAATAAACAGAGGCAACTTCTCAGCAGGAAGGAAAGCAGACTAACAGAAGGCAGCATAGACTACAAGCTGCAGAACTTAACAGGCTTTAGCAAGGCATCGTGAGCACTGGAAGCCTGTCGGTGGAATAAGCCTGCGTGCCAGGCAGCTGTGGTTGTGGCTGCTGCCAGCCCCCGAGCAAGCTGCTCTCCAGCCAGCTCTCTGCTCTGCTGCAGTCAATAGGCATAACCTAAAACCCATCCAGGAAAAAAAAAACTTTTGGTATGTGCTTGTTGTGGTTTAAGTCGGCAGGCAGCTAAGCACCACACAGCCATTTATTCACTCCCTCACAGTGGGATGGGGGAGAGAATTGGGGAAAAAGGTAAAACTTGTGGGTTGAGATAAAGATAGTTGAATAGGAGAAAAGGAAGGGAAAAGAAATATTAATAATAATAACAATAATAACATATAAACCAAGTGATGCACCATTCAATTGCTCAGCACCTGCTGACAAGTGCCCAGCCCATCCCTGAACAGTGGCCATCCCCCCAGCCAACTCCACCAGTTTTATTGTTCAGCACAATACCACATGTCATGGGACATCCCTTTGGGACAGTTTGGATCTGTTTCCCTGGTTCTGTTCCCTCCCAGCTCCTTGTGCACCACCAGCTTCCTTGCTGGCAGGGCAGTATCAGAAGCTGGAAAGTCCTTGGCTCTGTGTAAGCACTGCTCAGTAACAACAAAAATATTGGTGTATTATCAGCATTATTTTTATCCTAAATCCAAAACACGGCACCATACCAGCTACTGGGAAGAATATTAACTCTATCCCAGCCAAACCAGGACAATATCTACCCCTTATTCTATACCATCTATGTCATGCTCAGGTTCCACACCTTCCAATACATCCCAGTTAATCAACACAAACCTTTCCTGTCTTTTGATATACACACACAGCTATCATTTCCCTAGTCTATGGACCATCCTTCTAAAATGTCCACTGAGTTCATTTAGTCTATGACTTTGGGCTCCATCTGTCATAACAGACTTTCAGGGTAGGAGAGATGGTGTGTGGTGTTGGATTGCTGCATGCTGAAGCTAATTCTGGTTCCATCACCTCTGTAGTTTACTCAGTTCCATCAAAATTCATTCTTCATTAGTCTGAGTGATTCTCACTGTAGCACCTTTGATATGGCACCCAGCCAATTCATCCACCATTTGTCCCCCTCCATCTTTCCAGGTCATTACTGCCAGTGAGCTGTCACACAAATAATGGTGTGCTCCATACAAACTTCCCCACATGGGCTGCATGCATTTGACTTTGTCTGAACCTTTGAATAACTGGTTGCTGTCCAGGTCACCATAAGCCACCTCCAGCGTGACTAGTTCCCTCAGGTACTGGATACCCCTCTCCATGGCTGTCCACCCACCTGGTGTACCAATACATCTTTCTTGAAGAAGATTCCTTCATGACTGAGAGGAGTTACCTCCAGAGGCTGAAGGCTTGTTTCTCTTTTTCAACCATTTTTTCAATGTCCCTTTCCCTAGAGAGGGATCTTAGTCATTTGGCTTCCCTGCCCTCCAATATCACACTACTTGCCCTGTTATTCCAGCATCAGAGAAGCCAGGTGACAATGTGCTTCCCTGAGCAGTGACTGAAATCCTTTTGCACATCTTGCAGATCAACCAGTGATATGGATGAAGTGGTTACTGCCCTATTTATGAGATCTGTCCCTTCCTCCTCCTCTTCTCCTGATGGCCCTGCTTTGGAGTAGCTTGCCTCACCCACTTCTTCCTCCTTCCCCTTTATAGGAAGGGGGGAGCCTTCTTCCTGCCTTCTTCCCTCACTTCTTCCCTTACTAAACGAGACTTTCACATCCATTGTTTCTTTTCATGTATAGCGGTGACAGATGTCTGCATGGGTTTTTTCTCCGGTTCAGCCACAGGGCCTGTCGCAGGGGTTGGAGTGGCCACTGGGCCTGTTGTTTTGTTATCAGATCCAGGAGCCTTCTCTTCCTCTGAGGGTGCTGAATAGTGTTGAACAAGGCTCAGTAAGCTTGGGCCAGGCCCCAGCACATTTCAGTGATTTCATAGAATCATAGAATCATTAGGGTTGGAAAAGACCTCCAAGATTATCTGGTCCAACCATCCCGCTACCACCAGTATCACCCACTAAACCATGTCCCTAAGCACTAAGTCTAACCTCTCCTTAAACACACCCAGGAACAGTGACACCACCACCTCCCTGGGGAACCTGTTCCAATGCCTGACTGCTCTTTCTGAGAATTGCCAGGGTGACAGTATACTTTTCCCAAATATTTTACTAGTTATTCAGCATTCAGGGGCGACATTTCAAAGCACTGGAGGTGCCCACTGGCCTAGGTACCTGTCCATACTATCCCACACACTCTGTCACTCATAACTATCCTGCCTTGAAACAGATCTCTGGGTGTTATTCTTATAAAGCTTTTTAACCTTAAACAAAACCAGGAACATATTCAGGAGACACAGCAATAGGAACATGCTGGCTTGAACATCCCAAGGATATTCAAAATTCTCAAGAGCTATTATAGCTCGCCTGGAGGAGAAGGGGAAGGTGAAGGGGAAAGGGAAGGTGAAGAAGTAGGAGAAAGAAAATTAACTCTATCCCAACCGAAACCAGGACAGCTTAAGTTCCTTTCTAATTAGGAAAGTGGGTAAGTGGATTCTTGAAGTTAATCACCTACTTAAGTGCTTTCCTGAATTACAGCCATGCACTGCTATACACGATGACTATATCTTTATGTAGACTCCATCTTATAATTCTATACAGAAGCAGAGAATGAATGTATTTAGAATAAAGGAAGGGGGAAGAAGCTGAGTAAATTCTATCCATGCTAGTATTGTATGCTTTCTTAATGCTGTCATAACAGCTTGACCTTTGTTTAGAAATCCATTTGATTTTCTTGTCATTTGAGATAGATATATTTCAAAGCAATAAACTGTTTCTGGAGGGAAACACATTTCTTCCTTTTCATGGTGCCTTTTGTTTTTCTTCACGTAAGAAATTTTACCATTTCTTACTTCTATTGTTAAAAAGATATGGTTATTTTAGGTTTGCAGTACTTCCAACTATAACTGCATTGTGTATGGCAGACAGCTGTCTCCTGTCTCTCACCCTGGCAAAGCACCTTTCCCAGTAAATATTTACAAAGAGACAACATTTAAGTACACTGTAATTAAAATGTTAATTTTTAAAGAATGAGAAATACATAATGATGATGTGATTAAACCAAAGAAAAAAAATAGCAAATAAGAAAACATGAGGTAGAGTTAGTGCAATCCTATTGATCATTGTAAATAAAACAGAATGTTTCTTCTTGAAAATGATCGTTCAATAATGAATATTTGTTCTCTGAATTCATGCAGAAACCCTTCCACATCTTTGTGTCTCAAAAAATGGCTACAGCATAACAACAGAAAAAAATACTTTGCACATGTAGATCTGAGTAATGAAACAAAGACATATTTGTTTTTAGCTACGCATATACCCTTTTATTTGTGCTTGGGTAGGCGATGACGGGATTTTGAGGAGATTGCTACATGAGCAAATATTTGTCCATATAAATTCTCTTGTAGGTTCAAGGCCTAAAGTAATTCAAAAAGAACTCAAATTTAGCCAGAATCTTGATGTTAGATGAGCTTCACCTTTTTTTGAGCTCACCCAAAGACATAATTTTTTGTCATCATCTAGTAAAATCAATACTGTAAGATCACTACTGTAGTGATCCTACTCTTTCACAGCAAAATCTTCTCCCAGGTGAACGTGCCTAACTGCTCCCAGTGGATCTCCTCCATGCTGACCTGCAGCAGCCAGGCAGCTATTCTCTGTGCTCAGTCACAGGCTGATTAATGAAACATAGCATAGAATAAAATGTGAACAAAAGGTTTTATCAACTATCGTGATAGCATTGGCTATAACCTTAAGCTTGGATTATCAGGTTAGATAAAAATTCAACTTTTTTTCTCCTTTTATTATTTGTCCTATCTTCCTTTCCAAAATGGATCTCCTTTATAAATAAGCTTAAAAAAAAATTATTTATAACACTCATTTTGGGAGCTGATTAGCATGTGTTTCACATTATTGTACTAGGTGAGTATTTGAATATTTTTTTTCCTTTGATCTGATTATTCTCAATATGATGCATTGAAGTTTTTTGATTCTGGGCCATTTATTTTATTTTATTTTTTTTAATCTGCTGAGACTGCCTACAAAGACCATAATATGTACTGGAGTATTAGTTGCATTAGAGGCAGGTTAGCAGAGCCTCAACCTTTCCATAAACTCCTGGATACCTACTTACTCATTCTCAGAGAGAGAAGCAAGGTGACTACCAAATCACTCAATATTTTAAGGAAAGATAATTTCTAATTATCATTTCTCAAGTTAGCTATATTGAAATGAAATGTCATAATAAAACTCCAAGAAGCTTGCATAACTTGTACCAAGAGGATTTCCTTACAGCCTCTTCCTCTAACTACTCTTGTCTCTCACCTATTGAAAGAAGCAAAACTTGCCCTAAATATATAGTCAGAAACAAACAAGCAAACAAACAAAAAAAAACTACACTCATCTGCCTGCCTTAATTTCTTTTGTTGTTATAAGAGGCAATGTGAAGGAGGCAAAAATACATAATAACTTGTTTCAATATTACTTTCTTTTAATTTTAATTTTCATACTGAGCTTTGCTTGCCTGACAAGAGTTTGCTACTTATTTATGTGTTTGTATGCAGGGCATGTGTGTGTATACATATATGGCTTTGTTTTCGAGAGAAAAACCCATTGCTGGTCCCAGATTCTGTGTGACGTGGAACTGTTTCTCCACCTTTAAAAATTGTTTTAAATATTATAAAGTGGCATTTTAAGGAAACATATGAGCTTGTTTTAAATCCATTTCTCTACTCCAAGGCATGTTATTGCTTAATTGAATACCTCTGTAACCACAAGGAAACGTCCTTCCATACGAGCAAAAGGATGACTGTAATCCCATGTCCAGAATCACCACCATCACTTAAGCTTATCTCTTTAGGTAGGCCTACTAGATCATCTTTTCTGTTTCTAGTGGGAGCACAGCTGTCTTCCCAAGAGTAAATTCCAGCTCTAGAGGGTATGCCAAATTCCCATGTTGGCCAGAATAATTACAGACAAATGCAGGAACAATTTATAGCTTATGTCATTCTATCCTGTTGTAAGCTATTTGACTTTTACATTGTTTTATTAAAAATATAGCACAATATTTTTAATCTTCATTTGAAGATGGGAATTGTCTGACAGTTTAGTGGTTAAAAGGGAATGCTTTCAAAACGATCTTTTTAGTAGGACTCAGCAAAGGCTGACAGGCAGTGCCAAACTGGTCAATAAATAAATCCAAGGACAGACCAAATTAATTCCTCTAGAAAGATTAATGTGAATCAAACAGTTATGTTCTTACCAGAAAATAGTGAGTATCTTTTACCTGAAGTCCTTTTCCTGCCAGTATTTCACTTTAGTAATTCTAAAAATTCTAAGTGTTCTTATACATCCTTTTTTAAGTGCATTGGAAAGCTAGAAAACAGGCCAGCAAGGATCACAGTAAATAAAGAAATAAATGAAAATTGAGGAATACGGCTTAGTTTGTGACTGCAGTACATAAATACCTTTTTGCTCCCTCTCCCACTCATCAGAGGCTTTGAATTATGACCTAAATACTTCTGAGACACCATACCAAACCTGATTTTTTTTCCTCTCATCCACTTAATAAATGTCAGTTCAAAATTAATAATTAAATCAAGAGAGTAAATTAATTTATTTCATGGTGAAGCATATTTCTTAAAATAAAGTTGTCATTGTTTACTTGATAAAAACAATTTTGGGACTATCTGAAAACCCTCACAAATGTTGCTCATTTAGCAAAGGCAGGAGGGGAAAGAGAGGTTCTGCCTCTTTTCCTTCCCAAATAGTTTATGGTATTCACCTAGATCATGAGTAACCCAAAGCACATTATCCTGTTCCCTCAGAAATTAGAATACACTTGTCTGAGCACTGAGAAGAGCCTGATGGTTATCACACTACAGAGGGCTTAGGGCAATGTTTCCTTGTCTGTGGACTTACATGCCCTTTAGTTTTATAGCTGTCCACTTGGTATGGATTAGCTAAATATTTGCATTACTTATTTGGTGACGAGCTGTATATCTACATAGGGCCCTATCCTGAGGGATGATCTTAGTTCAAGCTTCTGCTTCATTTGTTTCCCCAGTTTGTTTTTGTTCAAAACCCCCAGGGGTTTTGGCCCTCGCCTCAGCTTCTTTTTTTTTCCCCTACTATATATATGATTACCATCCTGGACTTGGTTCTTGTATCACACCTATTAAACCACTAGAAGTGGTATTATTTTATTAGCAAACTCCAAGGTTCTATTTCTGTGAAGCAAAATGCATTCCTAATCATGCACTCTGCACAAATCGGTAATATGAGTGATATAATAATAATTAACAGTTAATGTTCAACTCTTTTCATATCAAGATGTTCTTGGGCAACGTTGACTTATCACTGGATCACATGCCACATAAGATCTTGTTGATGATAATTTTGATCAGAAGTATACTCAGGTACTCAAATTTAACAAACAATCAGGCCACAGATGGCAGTTAATCTAGTCTTTGACTAAATTAATTGCTTTCATAATTGGGTACACATGGAGCTGTTTAAACATTAAGCACAGTGTACTTAGGTATCTTTAACAAGAGAAAGTAGGGTTGTTTTAACCAAAAGATTTGTGCAGCTGGGAATAGCAGGAAAGTGGGTGTCATAGGAAAAAACAATGCAGTGATTTCTTTGCAGAGCTAAATGAAACAGTAAGACTAGAATGGGCATGATTGGTTAAATTCAATAAATGTTCTTAATTGTTTGGAGGTAGGAAACTTTGTACTGTTATCCCTTCACTGGGTACAGAATTGGCTTAAATATTTGGGACATTACATGTTTTATTAGTTTCCCCTACTCTTAACCAATTGATTGCCCACATGTGAAAATAAAGGGAGAGGAGTATTAGTTACCAGTAAGCTAGCATTTCTATGCTACAAAGGATGTGCAAGATGTTTTAAATTTTTTTAATTTTCACTGATAGGAAATATGGATCCTAGGAGTGAAAAGATTTTATTTCCAATAATCTATTGCCGATAATAATATAAAGCAGTTGTGCAAGGTTGGCATAGAAATGGAACTGAGATTTATTTTAGAAGGTGCCCTCCTTGTATAAAAAGGAGCACTCACAGGGGATAAAGACACTGCTGAGGAGCTTAGTGAGTTCTTTGCATTGATGTTGGAGGTGGCAGAAGCTAGAGAGATACTTATGCTGAACCTTTTATCTGGTAGGAGGGAACTTGGCATCGGACTTTTCTGAAATCAAAGTGGCTGTGGAAGATCTATGGAACAAGTTGCTAAATAAACACTAAATAAGTCATCAAGGCTTGAGTCTTCACTTGAGTTCTGGATGAATTTCAGAATGAAATAGCTGAGTTACTACTGGAAGCATGTGACCTCTCATAACTTCAAACCTGGGGACTGCAGATAGCGTCACTAGAAAATTGCCACCTTCAAAGCAAATAAATAAGTAAATTAGAATAAGATCAAGATCAAAATTGCTTTGGGTTTTACAAGCAACTAATTCTATTCCAGTTTCATAGTCCTACAGATAAAAAGATAAAAGATTAGAGCCCACTTTAACGAACAGCAACAAAAGCTACTGGTTAAAGGCATTCCCAGCACCTCCTTTCAGGTTCTCCAGCCTGAAGGATTATTTGAATAACAACCAGAATCTATTTTATGGCACTAACACCAGGCTGACAAATGTTTAGAAAAGCTGATTGTGAGACTGCCTAAGAATAAGAGAAGCAATCTAAAATGGGGGAGGACTTGCCACAAGTCTATGCAATTACTCAGTATTGTGAAACCCGCTCAAGTGGTGGTACACCCTTGGCATGTAACAATATTTACTTGTTTAACACATAAGTCTACTGTTTTTTATTTTACTTATTATAAATAGTAAACCATTAGAGTTATGACAGAGTCTCTACCAAAACATTGTCAATTCTTACATTCATATCACAAAATCTTTTATTTTCTTAAGCCCAAGATTATGGAATCAAGTGAAGATAGGAGACTTTTGACTTCCACTTCAAAGAAATTCTACAGGCTGGATGGAGAAGAAATATGTCCGGATCACTGTGGCACGGGACCCAAACTGGAAGGAGCAGGATCCCAGCCTTACTCTGTCATGGCTACAGGGCTTTCAGACCCACACTTCCTAGCCAGCCGTCTTTGCTGCCTGCTGTGGGCACACATTGCTGGGGAATGTAGATAACTAGCTGTGAAAGTGTCCTTCATGGCAAATGGTGAAAGCCTAAAGTCTTGAATTCTAAACAAGAGGAAAGGGAAGAAATAAATGTTTTGCTTTCAGGAAGTGGACTTGCATAAGATAAAGGAGGAAAAGATCCATTCTGTCGGCATCTGAACCCATAAATAACTGGAAGGAATAAGGCCATTTGGGGATGACCAAATTATGAAAAATGACAATAGCAACGTTGCACCATTTCTTATGGTGATCCATAGTAGATCTACATGGCCATCCAACTTTCTCAGCAGGAGTCCAATGAGGAACTGTTCAGTCTGCAATATTTATCCTAGTGACTTCCGTTTTGGTTATCTGAGGAGATTACTTCATACAGTCCCAAAAAAAAGGAATACTCAATGTGAATCTCTATTTTTTTCTATTAATTTGTGTGAATTAACATAATACAAAATAGTCTTTACAAATTAATGGGAAAAACTGTACAGCCAGAAAACATAAGAAAATCAGAAAATCAAGTTTCAGAAAAGCTACTGGAAAATAAAATGAACATAGAAATCATTCCTTATCTTTGATTTCAAAACCTACATTTGAAAAGAGGTACAATAAGATAATCACAGTTACATTAAATGTATTATCTGTTTTTTGTGAAATATAAATTTTATTTTTGTTTCCTTACAGCAGTACTGAAAATGATTAAAATCACATGAAAAGATAAATATTGAGAATTGCAGAAAAGCAAACAAGCATTTCAAGAACTGTTATGTGAAGGCCACAGCAAACTAAACCCCGTAACACTGATCTAGCGAGGTCCTTATTTTCAAATAAATTTTGGTCTGAGAAATTGTATTGCTGTCTTTTTATTTCACTACAGAAGTAGGGCATTTCATCCACAATGTTCCTCCTTTCTTTTTCTTCTACTTTTTTTTTTTTTTTTTTTTTTTTTTTTCAGTTTGAGAAGTTTAGCTTGAAAATGGAAGAGATAGAACTGGTGGAAAAGGAGGGAGGAGGGAGTTAAGTGGGGATTCAGAAGGTAACATAACCTAAAACACAGACAATTCAGCTAAGAGAAAGGTTATACATAAAACTGATAAGATGAAGTTTACAGATGTAATAAAAATAGTTGTCTTAAATCAAACCATGAAAAGCTCAGCTTCAAGAGGCAATAACTGTGCAAGTGATGTTCCAGGAAATAAGCAGCTTTACTCAAGTGACCGATGAGCCTTCCAGCCTCATTTCCTGCCACCTGCCACTGTGGGTGCTGGTTTGGTTGGCTATGAAATAGCAGACAACGCCAAAAACTATAGGAAAACCTACCCAGTGTGATGTCCCACACAAGGAAGAGTAGTATTGGAGAAACAATATCCTCCTTAGCTTAAATTGTAATTAATCTGTGGTCCACAGCAGAGCTACCAACCTTTGCGGTATTTAGTTTTAGGGAGTACTTAACTAGCGTAATTGTAGAAGTCATTCATGATGACAGTAAACAGTTCTTTGTCTTTTCACTAGTGTAAGTTTGGATTACCAGCACGTTGCCCTGATGACTGGCTCAGTATTTCATGTCTATCTCTAATATTAAGCTGCAATTAGCGATCTATTCTCTCTGGGTTTAATGGCAGTATATTTTCAGCTGCAGAGTTGCTCTGGTGATGGCATACTTAAATTACTTAGCCACTTGGGAAACTTTAGAGAGAGTGAGTGACATTACTCAGCTGTGTGGAACATAGGATAACAGTTTAAATGGAAGGAAAAAAACAGCCATATTTGACAGATAGTGCTATGGAGACATCACTTAGGCATATATATAGGATTTTACCTTCCCTCTAAATTTAATTTTAATAGTCATATAATGACGTGTTAAAACAGCAGCTTAATCTATAGAAGACTATATTTTCCTCTTTTTTTTTTTTTTTTTTAATTTTATTATTATTTCAAGCTGGCTCCTTTCACTTACACACCTTTTTCTGTCAGGTTCATGGTGAAACATAGGATATATCATCCTCAGAAAAACACTTAAAAATAATAAATGTTTTAAATCAGCACTGAACAAAAGTTGTTATATTTCTACTTGCAAAGTACTGTGATTGGCTTTTAAAAGATAAAAACACAGAATCTTTTACTTATTTTGCATATTAGCACCTAATATCACCTTGCGAGCATGTATTCTTTAAAACTCTTTTTTTTTTTTTTTTTCTACCGTAATGTCTACCAAAATGTAGCTCTGCTTTGAGAAGTGATTCTATTAAATAACATTTTAGGTACTGTTCTGATCAAATATTCTCAGCTTGCCATGAAGCAAGCTTTTTTGTTTGTTTGTTTGGTTGGTTGGTTTGGTTTGGTTTTGGTTTTGGTTTTTGTTGTTGTTGTTGTTTTGTTTTTTTGTCTTTTTTTTTTCTTTTTTCTTTTTTTCTTTTTTTTTTTCTCCAGCTCTACAGCTTTGTCTAAATGGATTGCAGCCCTCATACACATGCACTCTTGCACAGTAAAGTGTGTGTGATGAGAAAATGACCCCTTGGCTACATAAGCAGGAAAAGTGTGGCACAGATTGGGCCACCAAAACCGACATCATACAGCTTGTGCCCATCCATTCTGCAAGGATGGTGAAGGGGAAGGTAGGTTTAGGCCATGTGTTGTTTCATGTTCTGGTCTGCAGCTTGCAAGTACTTTGATGGGTTGTTATTTGAGCCATAAAAGATGGCATTACTGTCACAGGATGAAGATGATACTTCTGCTGCTCAGAAGCCCACAAATTAATTCTACTGAGATAAAAAAAAAAAAAAAAAAAACTATGTAAATCAGTATTAAAAATCTTTATCCTGAATCCTATAGCACATAGTGATGTTTTGCAGTCAGTCTTGGTCCAACCTTTGTTGACTGCCTAAGGAGTTGTTTATTTTAAATGAGTTTGTTTAGCAGAGCAGAGTTGGGAAGCAGAGAATTTACCATGGTATGATCAGTCAGATTATGAACGAGGGAAGCAGAATATTAAAATGCCAACTTTAGCTTTGTCATGCAGAAATAATGAGAGATATTTCCTCTTCTTTTTCAAACATTTTTGCTTCTGAAGAATCATCTATTATGCTGGAAACCTGAGCACATTTGCATGTTAGAAAGCAAGATAAAGCACACTGTGAATTATATTGTTACAGAGAGAAAAAAAAAAAAAAAAAAAAGAGAGGTATAAAATTCAGAGGAGGAATGAAAACAGGGAAACTTGGAAAGGGAAATGACTTCTCTGGAACATGTTGAGAAGGATACCAAATAGCTCTGAGCACTTACAGTTCTTGTGAAAGCATGGGGAGATGAATAATCAAGTATTAGGCAAAACAGAAATATTCCACAAGTTTCTGTCACCCCATTTCTGTCTCACTATTGACAGCAGTTCAGATGGTGAAATGGCTGGTTCATAGCTGGGCCTTTGAAAACCAAATAAAGAGGGACAAATGATGCTGTATCAGTTGGTGTGACAGTGCAGCACACTGGAAAGGAAAGCAAAGGGAGACTAACAACTATGGGGGGGATGCTTGCTGTGTGCAACTCTCTGGCTCCTGTTTCACTCTCAGGGTTGTGTTTCATTTGGTGTGTTATGTCTGCTGTTTTTTTAAATACATTTACCTCTTGATAATTAATAGGTCTGAGCTGATTCAAAATCTTGGCTTCAATGTATCACTAAGTTTACTAAAATTATGTGCAGGCTGAAACATGACTGTTGGCTGCTTAACTGTAAGAAAAAAATGAAATTGTAGCTATACCTAGTGGATTTATATAAGTATTTTAATAAGTTACAAATGAATAAGGTAACAACCAATCTCCTGAGAGCAGCTAACACTTACAGTCTGAAGCAACCAATTTTGATTTAACCAATTGGCACCGGTTGAGGATAAAATTCTTCACACAGAGTATATCTGGTACAGACAAATACTATTCCCCTTTCAAAAGTCACAGGGTAGTTATCTCTACAACTGTGGTAACCCATTCAACCCAACCCACGTCACTTCTTCGTTCAGTAAATATCCTAAATTATCACACATTTGATGAGTCTGAGGCAGTGTACATAAACATGGACATCTGTGAAGTACTACATTTCCTTTCCTCTCCTCATTCTGGTCCACTGCTGCTTTGGGAAGGCTTTCCATCTTGGGAACTAACAAAGAATTTATTTATGTACCATGTCCACTCAAGAGGAAGGTAACACTCACAGAGAGGGCCTTGCAGACCACAGCTATGCATGTGGTACCTGCATTGTTTGCATGAGTTGTTCTGGAGGCAATCCCTTTCTTCAACCCTGCAAGGGAACTTTCTGCCATCATGCTGTAATTAGAGTAGATGAATTTTCTCCATAGCTCCTTGGCAGAGGGGAGCATCACCAGACTCTGAGCCTCTAAAGAGTAGTGATAAACTCAGATCTGAAAGGAATGCAGGAAGATTTCACTTTGTGTTCCAAAATGGTATAAAATGAAAGTTCTATAAATGTCTTAGTTAACCACATAAAACTGAGTGTATCTATCATAAATATTTACTGTATGGTTTTATTTCAAGCCTTGCTTGCTCCAAACAAGGCTAGTTTGATGCATGGCTGTTACATCTCTATTAAATCAGCTAGTATAGTTAAAGTAGATAGGACATGAAGAATATTCGTGTTCTTGAAAGCTTGGCTGCTTTTAGATAAGCTGGTTAGATGGTCTGGTAAGAAAACAGCAATTCGCATGCAAGCTTTTCTTTTTACCTATTTTGATCCTCACTGCTTTAAGAGCACTAAGAACACACAAGAAGCATTTTTCCATTTTTTACCTTGCTTTATGACAGATACGGATGTTTGTGAAAAACAGTCATCTGTCTGCAATAATCAGGTTTCATGTGATTAGAATTAGGTCAACAACATGAGCTCAAGTATAGCACTGGCTTGATTGGCTTAGTGCTGCCTTTCTACTTAAGGTAAGCTTCACTTTATGAATTTCTTGGTCTTTTTTTACAGGCAGAGATTCAAGGAGAAGTTTTTGGCCAAAAATGTTATTGTTCATTTTGAAATTCACCTTGGCTGGCTTTCTATTAACCTGTGCAAATACACAATTGTGCACATATATTGAAAGCAATATCAACTGATGCTGATGAAATTCCCAAAGGCAGACCCTGTAATTAAGAGAGAACAGTATTTTTCATTTTATATACTGCTGAAACACGCAGTCACTGAACACCAAGTATTCTGCAAGGAAAATGTCTCAGATTTAAGATTTGTTGTAAGGCACATGGAGCCCCTAAACCCAGATGTCTGCAACTGTAAAGGATTTCAACCTTTATAAAAGTAGTTATGTTTTTAAAGCTATTTTTGTGTGACTTCATACTGATTGAGGATGTTATGAAATTCTAATTCTGAACTATTAGATTAGTCATAATCTTTTCACATGGGCTAGGCTGCTTGCTGCCATGGGCAGGTTTCTCATAGCACTCCTGCTGCACTGCACTACAGCTGCAGGTCTGGTTTCTGCTGCTGGAGGCTACTTTCCTCCTTCACTGGAGGAAAAAGAGTAGGCTGTATATCAAACCTGGAATAGTGGAGGTATCTGCTGGCGGTAGCTGAAAGAGTAGGTGGATCAGTTATGCCCTAAACCATACATATCAAACCACGGTGGCAAAATATTTATCATTTGCTAGCTGTCTGTGCTTACCTCTCTTGGGTGGAAGCTGCCATCCCTTAGGGGAAGCAGCAGAATTAAACATTTGTTGGCTATTCAGCATTTCACAGTTCAGTGCATCAGCCTAAATCTGTGAAGTTCGCGGTATTTTAGCATATAAGATTGTGATCTTATGCATCTTTATAATGTACTAAATCACTGGAATATGTATATCGCATATAGATTTAAGCAGTTATATTTTGGTAACCTAACATTCACAGTGATTATTAAATATCGCTTGTTCAGTTTAGCTAGATCCTTTACCCAAATGATCATGTCAGTGTTTATTGTGAAATCTCCCCTAGCATTTATTCTTCAAACCCTTGTTTTCTGTTGTCATTTATCTTTCAAATATTAATAGTTCTCTGCAATACTCATTCATAAAGCTATTGTACAATTCATTATTTAACACTTTTTGTTTTACCAGAAACACTGACAATTTCAAGATTTACAAATTGTGTTCATGTAAGGGGGGAGGTTCACCATTTCAGGACATACTCATTTCAAGATACCATCTGCAAAGGCTTTGTCTGTTCAAGTTAGACTGTTTTAATTACACTTCATCCTTACTCCCAGTTTCCACAAAGCAGTGCTTATGTGACAAAGAGCCACGCAAAGCTGTCTGTACAGGAGTGAATTTCATCTTTGGGGATTAATTATAAAGAGGTTTTGGTGATGAACAGTTTTGCAATGTATCAATAAGACAGTTCAATCTCCCCAATATGCATTTAAAAAAAAAAATAATTCAACATTTCAGATTGTGATAGGGTTGTAGATAAGCTCCTGTGACAATTTTATTTTGTCTTTACCCACAAATTAATATATGAGAGAAGAAACATGCCTAAAGACCATAATAGTAATTCTTATAGCTTTAAACAAAATTGTACTGGACTTTGCCTCCAGAGCCATTTCTAAGTTAACTGACTCTCTGATCCCAGAAAAATTAGCTAGGATAGGCAGCTAAAATGAACCAAGTTAAAATTAGCCGTCACTGCCCCTGGCTCTGCCCTCAGTCAGTCTTGGAGTTTCCTTGTTCACAACAGTGGAATCGCTTCTATAAAATGAAGTCCAAGTCCATGCAAGCAGTAATCTCTTGGCTGGGAAGTCATTTTGATACAGAAGGAAAACCAATACAATTAATTTAAAAGCAACACCCCTGAGGGTTCAACTAAACAAGATCCTTGGGTTGCCTGCTTTAGTTTTAGATTTGGAAGAATAAAGCATCTCAAAGGGAGGGAGCTGTTCAATACCTAGTGCCTAGCATGTCTGACATCTAGGCAGTATTTTCAGAAGGCCTAGGAATACTAAGTCGAGGCAGTTTGAAATTCTTTTGCCTTCCCTCCCTCTCCCTGAAATTTGCCCTCCAGCTTGGTCAGCCATGTTTAGTTCTTTTTTCCTGCAGTGCCTGGAGAAGTCTCTCGAATGGGACTTGCAACTAGAGCAAAAATTGTATAAATGAACAAAAGGAGGTGGGGGTGGTGTCTTGTCAATTCTTTATTTAAACATAGGCATAAAAAAAAAAAAAAAAAAAAAAAAAAAAAAAAAAAAAAAAAAAAAAAAACCTCTTCAGATGAAGGACATGAAGGACATTTGTGTCCATATGAAACTATGATAACCTCCGGGGTTCAATTAAATGAATAGTTTTTAAAATTGCTGTGTGCTGAATTCATTAAGCTCTATTAGCTGCTTTACACAAATAACCAAGTTTATTTTTATAAAACCTCTTTGGGGAAAAAAATAAAATTAAAAAGGATAAAAGCCGTGACCTGTCATCTGTTACAAAAGCTCAGTTCATTCCAGTGGAAACAAAGGTGATCTTCATTTGCAGGCAATCCCTGAACACGTCCCTTGCCCAGAAAAGCATCTTCAACGAGTTCAGAAGGAAATACCTGCAAAGTTTTGCGCGAGTAGCAAAAGCACAAACAGATTTGTTAAGCCCATCTTGTGAAGAATAATATATCTATATACATTTTTAATAGTTTTTCCTTCAGAGTTTATTATTAGTTTGAAACCGATGCATCCTAGCCTCACACGATTGTGTTTACTCTGTGTGGGCTCTGACCATGCCTTGCAAGAGTTGCCTTGGGTTTCGCTGTTTCTGAGGCGAAGCCGGTGACTGTTGGAAGTTCAGGGCAAAAAAAAGACACGAGGCGCTCGCAGCAGATCTGAGGTGGAGAAGGAGGAAGCGAGGAAGCTGCCGAGCTGCTGCTGGCCGCTTACTGCCACTCACGTCCCCCACTGGGGACGGCTCCGGGGTGGGCGTTCGGCTGCCCCCGCTCCCGGCTCCCCTCAGCGGACTACAACTCCCGGCATGCTTTGCTGCACCACCTCCCCCCGCGGGGCTGCAGCAGGTGGCGCGCTGCCCTTCGGGATTTGTAGGCCGGAGGGGGGGGGGACATCGATGGGAAGCGGGGAGGGGGGGCCGGTTGGCGGCCCGGTTACCGACCCGGAGCGGGGAGAGGGAGCGGAGGAAGGGGGGGGGGGGGGCGGTGAGGAGCCCGGAAGGCGGGAAGGGAGGAGGGGGTGGACACGTGTCAATCACCCCGCCAGGCGGCGCGCGCGCGCGCTCCCCGCCCCGGATGCTAAGGGGGGAGGAGGAGGTGGGGGGGGGGGGGGGCGGTTGGGCGCGGGCACGCGCTCGCTGAGGTTTGAAGGAGGGGGGGGGGAGCGCGCGCTCGTATGTAAATGAGCGGGCGTGAGGTCAGAGGCAGATGGAAAAGGGAACAGACAGAATGGCCGCCGCGGCTCCCGCTCCTCCTGCCGCCGCCGCCGCCTCCTCCTCGCAGTGCCGGAGCCCCCGCTGCACGGCGGAGCGCAGGGGAGTCCGCCGCGAACTCGACTCCTGGCGGCACCGGCTCATGCACTGTGTGGGTAAGCGCCGGGAGGGGGCTGCGGGCGGGGAGCGGGGCGCTGAAAGCTCGGGGGGACTCGGCGGCGGGGAGCGGGCACGGCAGCCCCAGCCCCAGCCCGAGCCTCCCCCTCCGGCTGGCAGCGGCGGTGAGGGGCGGTTGTGGGGCGAGCCGAGGTCTCCTGAGCCGCCAACGGGCAGCGCGGGGTGGGCGCCGCGGCTCGGCTGAGGGCCGCCCGGGCCCTGCCTTCGCCCCCTTCCCCGGCTCCGGCTCCTTTTGTCTCGGCTCCCCGCCGCCCCCCCACCTCCGCCCCTTCTTCCATCGCGGGTGTCTGAGCGGGGAGGGGGGGGGGGGGAGCGGCGGGGGTGGTGTGTGTGCGCCTTTAAGAGCCAGCCGCTCCTGCACTGACGGTTGGGATTTGAAGTTTTCCCTCCCCCCGGGAAGTTGTCATGGCGACGGCAGTTCTCCCTCACTCCCCCCCCACCCCGGGGCTGCCCCGGCCGCGAGGTTCCCCCCTCGGGTCACGTGACGCCCCCCTCCCGCGGGGGCGCGCGGGGCCCTGGCGCCGTTCCCGGGCGGGGCGGGGCGGGGGCGCGCTCCCGGGTACCTGCGGGGCCGCGCCCGGCGCCTGCCCCGGTGCGCGCTGCGCCGCCCGCTCCTCGCTTCGGCCCCGGGCTTTTGTGCCTGTGCTCTCTTCCCTCCTACCCCCCCCCTTTTATTGTTTTTGTGTTTTTTTTTCCTTCTGTTTTGAGGCGCCCACGTGCCCGGGGCCGCTCGCTTGTCTCGACGGAGCTCGCCCTGCTCCGGCCCCAAAAAGCCTCGGTCCCAAAGGGCCGGCGGGCAGAGCCCTGGAAGGGGGTGACCGAGGGGTGACCCTGTCCCGGTGCTGCTGCTGCGTGTTTTGGGGAGCCTGGTGGCTCCGTCGTGTGTGCTGTCAAACACCTGTGTGTGTACTACTGCACCTGTACGTAGTGCACTTCTGTAACCTTTCCCATTTAACATAACGCTCCTTAGAAAACAAAACGCGTTTCCACATACTCCTATACTCCTCTCCCACTTCTGTGGAAAGGATGAAGTTTAATTAGAATACATAAAAAGCGCTCGTTCGCTGGCACAGACATCGCGGTGCACTGCTAGAGCTGACGGGCCGATACCTCGCACGAATTATATATGAAGCATCCGCTCCTCTGGTTACATCTTGCTTGATGGCATTTCCTTTTTAAATCTAAACTGGGCTCCTAAAAGCCTGCGTGATAGTTGATAACTGAAGGGACTTTGAGCTGTAGCAGGGTGCTATCAGATGCATTCAAGGAACACAGTGGCACATGACCAGCACGGACGAGGACTGCGAAGAAATGCAATGAACTCTCTGTAAGATAAAATGTCACTGTAGACTGGGACCTCTGCTGGGCAGATCTGTTGTGTTTGAGAAACTTCTTCCAAGTTGCTTTGCGGTTGCTCTTTCACTGAGATTCGTTATGTGTAAAACCAGAAAATAATTACTTACACTTTACACAGACTCCGCTGTGTTATCGCTTTGTGCTCTCATTCCACTTGAAATGTTTTTTTAGGATATAATTTCTTCATATACTCATGTGCAAAAATTAATTAATAGAAAGAGCCCCACATTATGATTAGCTCCTGCTGAGGAGGAGGGGCATGGGTTATGGTTTAATAGTTAGTCAAGAGCTATCTCTGTTAAGAACTGTTACTTGGCATGCCTGTTGAGTAGCCCTTATCTGAGAGAAAGTGTAAACACAGTGGTAAGGAAGTGGGTAGGTAGTCAGTGTAATGGAGGTAGAGTACACTTAACTGCTTTTATTTTGAATGCTTTGAAATCCTGCAGCATTAACTTCTGCAAAGTAACCCCCTGTATTGGTGCTAATTAACTTTCAAAGTAGAAATGGTTAATTATTCTCCCTCAGCAAAGTATTCCTAAAGATCAGAAGAGTCTTACCAAAGCTAGTGTTAACTGGAATGTCTAAACAATTGCTCAATTCATGGCTGAAACAGCAACAAGAGGGAGGGGGAAGTGGTGAATATGATTGATATTTGGTATAGCTTTTTGTTTTTTTCCTCCACCTTTTTCAAGAGTCATACCTGTGTAGCAAAGTGGTGAAAATGATGTAGCGAAGTAGTAGCCCACCAGTGCTTGAGGTAGTTCAACATCAATCCTAAAAACACCCACATCTCACGTCTTTCTACCCTTAACATTTTTTATTACCAAAATTGTTGAAAGGTGATGTGACATTGTGGACTGTAGTTTGTCAAGTAGTGTGTTAAAAGAGTGACGCAGG
Organism: Anas acuta; assembly: GCF_963932015.1. NCBI lineage: Eukaryota > Metazoa > Chordata > Aves > Anseriformes > Anatidae > Anas > Anas acuta. The sequence continues at coordinate 16,443,824 of NC_088982.1, read as the reverse complement.
AAAGCAGAGATTCCTTCAACATGTCATCTGCCAGCCGTTTGGATGAACAACTTTTTGATTTTTTACATTGTTTGCTACATTGATGCTAAATCTGACACATTTCTGTGCTATGGTGTTGCTTAAGCACCTTGAAATCCTTTATATGTGAGGGATGCCTCACCCACATGCTTTATGGAAATGGTAAACCGAGCCAGAGGTAATCCTTCCAAGACACTGATTGCCCAGCTTGAGGCTAATAGTCAACAGATTGTTCGTATCCACAGCAGCACGATGAAAATAACTCGGTTGTCTGAAGTGTACTGTTTGCTTGAGGGTCAGTAACGGTTAGGGACCTCTGCTCGAAGGGTTTGATTGCTGAATGGGTTTTTGTTCATCTGTCAAAACCTCGTTGCAGACTTGAATGTTTACATGGGTTTAAGAATTAAAAGCTTGTTTCTTGCCAGGCTATTGTGTTAATTAGTGACTCGTGGAATATTACTTTAAGTCCCAGGTCAAAATGTTCAAGCACTTAAAGACTTGGAGAAAAACAGTGATTAAATTTCACTGATATCTGTTAGTTGAGATCAAAATGTATTTGAAGGTACCTGAAAAAATCCTTCATGTTATAATTGCGTGGAATATAGTCACGTAAATTCCAAATAGGTATGCCGTATGAAATAGCTGTTCAGATGGTAGGCTTTGTGTATGTTACATTAAGCACTAACATTCCTAAGATGCCTAGGCTTCTCCTTCTGGATGTGCCTTGCTCCAGAGCACCTAGCTCTTACGTGACTCCAAGCTGAAACCTGGAGGCTCTCAGAAGCCATCTGCAGCTCGTGACTCTGTAGCTGTTTGTGCATCGTGCACAGGACATGCCAACAAATTCTGTTCAGAGCCCTGCTTACAGGTGTTTTGTCCTAGGCATGATCTTTGTTATATAGCTAATAAACAAGATACCTTAATTCCAAATTCTGTGTTTATGTAAAACTGTCTGAAAGTTTGGAGTTGAAGTACCTAACTTATACAACAAATGAATTCCATGGTGGTGTAAATTGGAAAAAAAAAAAAATATATATATATAGGTGTGTATCAGAAGGGCACCACACCTGAATTTTAAGTTATCTGATTAAAACTTTGCAGTGTGAAGTGGTTATATGCATTCCACTGGGTTAAGAGGCTTTGATGTGAAGCTATATAAGTTTAATGTGAGACTGCAGTCAGCTTTAAGAAACAGGATTTATGCAGTTCTCTGAAACAGTCACCGACCCCACAGATCAACATTACTTGGCAGAGTGTTTTGCCTTTACAGGCAAAGTGTTGGCAAGTATGTTGAGCCCACATAACTTTCATGGCATGGGCACAGAGGAGAGGCCTAGGAATTGCATGAAGAAGCTACAGCATGAGCTGGTGCTTTTCTTTATATTACAGTGGTATCGTCTGTGTTAAGCAGAGACTTTTTAATGGAAAATGCCAGGTAACTTCAGTCATGGAAGTCAAAGTTTTCTTTCTAGGGCCTTGCACTGTATTGTGAAAATATGAAAGAGTGGGAATGATCTTTCAGTATGGAAATTAAAGATTTTAATAATAACCAATTCTTAAAAAATAAGTGCGTCATTACTTAGGAGAAGGATAGAAGTTCTCCTGATCCTTTGGTACAGCTCGGGGGCATACATTTGACAGGAAATAGCCTTGGAATTGCTTTCTTATGAAAGCTGAAAGTTGATCAAAATGAAAATGTACTCTTTGGTATGCCTGTGAAATCAAATCATGCCATCTCCTTTGCTTTCAGTGTCACTTGTTTCAGACTTTTTGCTTTCTAAACTAGGGTACATCAGTAAATCTAATTCTCTTCATTTTGATGACTAAAGGTTGAAAGTTGCTTTTTTAAATATTTCGATTTCTGCACCAGCTTGTTCTTTTTTGAACAAGTTAGTTCTCAAGTGGAATTCCCCCCAAACCAAAGACTTGTAGCTTCTGTACTTGGTATTATCCCCACTGTTGGAGCCCTCCTGCATTAACTGCTTCCTGTCCTTATCCCCGCAATAATACACAGGAGTGTCCCCACCTTCCCCATGGCTGTAGGTCCTCTGCACAATGTCACAGGGTTTTGCTGTTTGTTTTGTAATGCCACCACAGTTGTAGGTGACTTCCTGTAGCTGCCACAGTGGCAGAACCAGCTATTTCACTGTACATCTGTTATGTTCTTGTCTGTCTGCTAGTGCTGCAGGCAGCCGGTATCTGCCAGCACTGATGCTGTGTTACGCTGGCAAGGCTGTGTGCAGGAACGATCTCAAAATGATACCTGCTTCTTTGGCACTCTGGGCTCCTTAAACAGCAAGCAAGCTTACTGTGGCCATAAAGTCATTGTCAGGTGTGAGCTGTAGTACCAGCGTAGGGTCTTCCTGTGGTTCTGTCATGCTTTGAGCTGCGATGTGACAAGCAGGGTAAGGAAAAAAGAAAATGTTTAGACCCAGTGCATGGATATATATCATTGGAGGTTTCTGCAGCATATCACATGAGCTGTCTTTAGATTGAAATATGAGAAGACACGTGGGGCTTGCTTTGCTTGTTTTGGAAAACGTGCTTCAATAAGCTGTGTTAAAACAGCTTCTTTTCCATGTTTTTTCACAAGCCTTGTCCAACTCATCAGCTCCTCTCAAGATGTCATGGCCTATTGTTGTCATTATGTGTTTTTGAAGGGATGTCTTATATGGGATTCCTGAGGGTAATATTCATGTAGGAAAACAATACAGAAGGTAGGGTGATGACATCCAGGGACTTAGTTTAAAAAGTTGGGGGGAAGATGCAGCGGTGTTGTGTATATTTAGTGGCAGATGCCTGAGTAGTCTGCTGATCTGCTGTGAACCTGCAGCTGTAAGGTGGTACAGAGCATGCCTTTGTGACAGGCAAAACAGTACCTGCTGCACAGACCACGTGGGATGCAAGCAATGCTCTGCTGGAATTATTTGCCCTCAGAACAGAAATGTGTTCTGGAGCATACAAGTAAATACACATGTCTTCGGTAGCGTGCATAAAACCTGTGATTGTTTTTGTGCTCCTTGTGCCTAGATATTAGTATATGGAAGCAGTTCAAGTTTTAAGTGTTCCAGGAACTGCTGTGATCTTTGTCTATGGTTTTAGGCATAGCTTGAACTTTCTTATTGTATGTTCTTATATGGTAGCTGTTTATTTTTGTGTGATTGATAGTGAGCTGAGAAATTTGAACTCTGCTGGTCTTTCTGCATTGTAGGCACTAACAGCTTAAGCTGTAACTTCTGTAAACCAAAAAAATTGAGAGATGTGTTGTCATTGCAATTCAATCTGTTTTTTTTCTTTGAACTGGCATTCAGTAACTGTACAGACCTCTGAAGTTGGTAACTTGTTTTTGTGTTGTTGCATACCACAATTTTTTTTTTCTGCACTCGTATCTTTTGTCATGGTTTGTGTAGACCAGTATGAGGATTCATTCATTAAAATTACCCAACAAACTCGATGGTAAAACTAGTCTTACAAAAAAAGCTAACCTAACAAACAAGAGGAGAAATGTGGCAGCAGAAGGAAAAGGGAAGGAAAGGTCAAATCTAGTTTAGCTTGGCTCGGTTTCCTAGTCAAGTTTACTACGTACCTGCTGTTTTTCCTTCTCAGTCAAGTGTAAGTGGCTTCACTAGAGAGTGAATCAGAGTGGCTTCTGATTTTAAGTAACTTCTAGCAATGAATTTTTTGTTCCAAATGAGCTAGAGACAGAGTTGGCTGAACAGCATCCCAATCAAAACGATTGTTGACAAAAGCAAGGTTACAGTACTGCTAACAATAACGTATTTGTGCTTGTTCTCCTTTGTGGTGGAACTGCTCTGATCTAGTAGCCAACTACCCTTCTGTTTTAAGTGGTTCTGAGGGGGCTCTGTGGTGGTTGTTCCTCTTGGTAAATTTTCTGTTGAGTCTTCTGAACAGTCTTACTGTGGCAGTAAGCACTGTAAAGGCAGGAAATAGGAGTTTGTCTTGCTGATCAATTCATCGGATTAGTTTGTTCTGATGAGAAGCTAGCTGTGTTCCAGCTCCTGGCAAGTAGCCAGGGCTTGTACTGCCTACAGCCACAATGGGAAAAATGAGTACCTCTTCCCCTTATCCGCCCCTGCCTTTTTTATTTCTCAGCTCTATTATATGGGTGTTTTGAATAGATAGTTACAATGGATCCCTTCTTCTTGAATATGACTCAAGTATTAGGGCTTCGAACAAGGTTGTTATTCTAACCTTTAGAGTTCAGTATGTTTATGTACAGTGTAGAGGTCAGCCAGAGCTTTATAGACTTCACTAACTTCTTTGTCCTCGTTAGGACCTTGTCTTTCATGTTATTCTTGAACTTCTTCTATGTACATAGGAAACTTTGATAGGTTGGAATATTGATAGAGATATGAATGTGAGATTCATATTTCTGGTATCAAACTCCTGAAAAGTAGGATGGCATTATAAATTTAACTACCATATATTCTGGAAGGTACTGAGAAGCTTGTTTGAGGGTGTAAAGCTATTATGTGATCTATCTCTTTGTCACTGCTAATCTACCACTTTATCCTTCCATCTGCTAAAGGCATAGAAAAGCCAGGAAGAAGAGAGGAGAGAGTAGGGAAGATGGATGTACTGGCTCATCTATTTGAGACTGTAAGGGAGTAGATGATGCATTACAAAGAGCAGGGGATTCTGAATCTGCAGAAATGCATCCAGATATAGAAGTTGAATCCCTTTTTATTGGATGTGGTCAGCTGCATGTGAATTCTCAGATCAAAGACCCATGTAGCACACCATCAGCATCTTTGTGTCCACTTCTGGCACAGACCTGGTTCCTGTGTAATATCTTGAAGCTGGATTAACCCCTTTTGAGATGAATCCTTCATTCTTTCCAAATTTTTTGGAGTCTAAACTGTTATTTTTGGTTGTCTTTGGTTCTCAACATCCATGTAGACTTGCATCTAAATAGCACCATGTGTTATATTGTAGGGATGACGGGGTAAATGTCATTAGATGTGAATTTTAAATTTTTTTTCAAGGTCTGGTGGTAAATAGAAGATGACTGAACTTGTAACCTCTTTTAATTATGTCCCTCAGCTTTCAAGTTCTGTATAATTTTGTAATGTCCTGCTTTTTAAATATGGAACATCCTAGCTGACTTGAGATCAATCGCTCATGTTTAAAGGGCTTTTCAGTAGAAATATCAACTGCTTTGCTGTCTTACTCTGAAATACTACAGATTGCTCTTAAAAATATTTATAATCTGAAAATTAAATATAATCTTCCTCCCTTTGCAAGTCTTCACTTCAAACTTAGTTAAAGGCTAGTTAAAATCTTATATATGAAGACTAGTCACCACTGTCATAATTCCACTGCTTTAAAAGCTAGCTTTCTAGTTTGCTTAGCCACTGATAGGTCAGAGAAGTGTTGAATATGCTGCTGCTTTTCATAACTCATACCAAAAATCTTTGTGGATCATATTAAAAAATTGTTTAATTCTTAAAACTACACAATTTTATGCCAGGTTACTACTGGTGCAAAACTGCTAGGTATCTTTAATGATGAACAAATATTGCTGCCGTATAGAAAGAAGCTGTCCATTTGTGACCTGTAGATTGGATGCAGGTCATCTAGTGGGGGAAAGAAAAACGAGATCTACTCAAGATCCACTGCTACCTTAACCTACTCTGTACGTAGTGCCAGCTGTGCCACATTCAGTCTTAAAAGTTTGCTATGCTACCAGCTGAGTGACACAGACTGTGGACGTCCTTTTGGGTCTGATTCATGTCCCTTCAATCTTCTTGTTCCTGGACCACCCTATCTGTTCATCCCTCAACTTCCATGAGCAGTAGCTTCCCATCCTTGACTTAATAAAAATTACTAGATTGTTTACTTCTAAACCTTTATCTATTCTCTTTGACTTTAAAGCAATTTTGACAACTGTCTCCACAAAAATATTCTCTTAGCTTTTGATTTTTTTTATGTATGTTTCTTCATAGTTTATTTGCATTACATCAAAAACTTGCACACCAAATAAATAATACTTTCAGTCCTTCAGTCCAAGAGACATCAGTCTTCTCTAAATGTTTCGTCAACTTCCTTCAGAATTCTTCCCTCAGATATTGCTGTTATATAATGCATTGTGTGGTACTTGAGGAAAAAGGAGTATATGCTTCTTCATATCACCTTATCCAGGAAATGTCAGGCTCTGGCATTCTTGCCAGGTCAAGAAGTCTTATTATCTGAGGGTTCTGCATATTTATCAGTACCCATGTGAAGGGACTTCAGTGTTCTCTTTTTTTGTTTGTTTTTGGAAATGGATTCCAAATCCATTCTGGCCAGAAGTGTCCTAATTTCTAGCCTAAACTTACTCGCACTGTATATGCACTGTGGTAATGTTGTCAGGTTGCTTTTGTTGTTTCCTCCTCCCATTTTGCATTCTTATTCAGATATTCTCACTTATTTAACATGGTAAAAACAGAGTATTAGTGGACAATGAGTACAAACGACCCAAGTCATCGTAGTGGATTTGATTTTTGTTGTTGTTCAGACAAGTTGGGGGGGAATACAGCTACAAATATACATGCTAATGTAGACTAATAGCTGATATTGTCCAGAGTTTACTCAGTCCCAGTTGCAGCGTAGGGGCTATAATGAGCTCTCTGCTCTGGTGATCTCCTTGAGCAGTCTTTCTGTTCCTCCTGTTGCAGTTTGAAAAACTGCTTGGAAGGACTCCTTAGAACCCATTCAAACAAAGTATAGTCAGGGTTGTGCTCCGTGGGGGTGGTAGTAGCGTCTCTGCATCATTGGATAAGAACAGCTCCACTAAACCAGAGCAAACTTGTCTAGTGCAGCACCTATTGTCTGCAGCCAGTGGTGGACCACTAGGGGAAAAATACGAATACATAATTATATTTCAAAAATACCTCTCATCCTTCAACGACTCATCTCGATCCTTTAGAGAAAGTTTTCTTTGTTCTGATAACTGCCCTACAAGATGATCCTGCTTGTTGACTTTGAGTGAGTGGGTGTGTGGCTGTGTGTTGTTTTGTTTGTTTGTTTTTTTTTGAAGCAACATAAAACTTCAGTGGATCTCTGTCATCTGGTTATGGATTCTGTATTTTATGTGACTCATTTGCTTGTCCTAAAACAAGAAGTGGAAGCACCATATGAAACCATTATTTAAAATATATATGTAAAAAGGCAAGTGATAACAGGTGTTTCCTATTTGAATAGTTCTGGGGTTCTTCCAGTTCTGTTTTTTTCTGAAGATCAGACGTATCTTCACTTGGCAATCTCTTCTGTCCTCCGAGTTGAAGAGTTGTGTGCCTTGTAGAGAAGCTGTGTATTAAATTTGATCATTCTTCCCTCCTTTCTTACACTTTCTGCTTGTATCTTACAATGTGGAACTAGAAGTACATGCAGTAGCCAAGATTGTGTCAGTTTATGGTGACAGACCACGGAACAATGCAGAAGATATTCCTCTAAGAACTTCATAAATTCATGGTATATTGCTTGCCATTTACCAAGCTTATTTGTTCACAGGACTGTGTGCTTGAACCCCAGGATTAAAACCTGAGTGACGACTCAGTTCAGTGCCTGTTGCTGTCTAATGTGAGGATTTACTTTCTTCACCATTCAGCTTAGTGCTTACATGCTTTTGGTTATCTTCTTCCATTTCACCACCTTGACACCTCAGTATTTTGAAGTTCCCCTGATATTCACTGACCTCTGCCTCCCCCTGCTAATACTAGACTGCCATGTAGGGAACTGTAAGTCTATTAGATAATCTCTTTGGGTGGAAGAGATTATCACTGGCAGCCCTGGGACTCTCTTGTGTCCTTCTGCTGGGAAAACTAACTGTTCATTTCTGTCTTTTAACCAGCTAGTTTTCTTTGCAAGAATTTCTGTATCTGTTCCTTGGGAAGCTTTTTTTAAAAGCTTTTGTTTTTGTGTTCCTGTTCAAAAGAGTCTGTAACATTATTACAAGAGGATGGAGAGAAAGAAGAGTTAGCTTCTTAGTCTGAGGGGTTAGAAATGAAAACTTCTGTAGATCAGGCAGTACAGGACTCATTGGTAGTACTTGATTGATGGAAAACAAGCTTGGCAGTGATGCAGTACAATGGCTATTGGAAATACAGTTTATAAACTCACTTCTAGCATGTCACCTTTTCACTTTGGAGTTCTACCATTTTTTAAAAGCTGTGTTTCGTTTTATGTAGTCATAATGGCTTTGGAGTTTAGAGGTCTGCTGGTGTGGTGTTCAGAGAATTTTGCTCTAAGGAAGAGATCAGAGAAGCTTTGTTTCAAAGTTGTACTGATGAAGGTCTTGTGAGACCTTCTTCTATTGATGCCTGAACTTGGGGAACTGTCCACTTAACAGCTTACAGTTGTGTTGTAATCTGTTGGGAAGACAGAGCCTTCAAATTTCTACTATTCAGCCTTTAATGGGTTCTTCAGTCATCCTCAGGTGTGTATGTTCCTACACTTCATACCATCAGTATGTGATGAAATGTCATGCTTGTGTTTGAGGCCACCATCATCTTCTGTTCTGGCACAGTCAGAGCTTCAGGTATGTTTCTTGTGGTCATTGATAAACTGTGTTTAGCAAGTCATCTGCTAAAACTTACCCTCGATGAAATCTAATACCCTATCTCCAGGCTTCTTCAGCACTACTTGTTGTTAAGTTTCTCCTTTCTTGTTAGTACCATGTCTATTTTGTGTGTTTCATGATTATTTCCTCAGCCTTGACAAAATTTTTCCTCAATGCTGATCCCTATCCGCCCTAACACTAAATGATTTATATGCTGTACGTCATGCCTGAATCACGGCCATCATCTCCAGCAAGAGATCTTTGTCCCACAAACCTCTAGGGAGTGAATTAAAAATTCAAGCATCACGAGCTTCTCATTTAACTGCTCAATGCCTTCTGCACTGACACTGTGGGAGAAAAAGCTGTGAGATGCCCCCACCATTGTGTGGGGCCTTCTTGTTGACTGTCCTTTGTTCTGTATGACACAGCTTCTCCACCTGCCCTTTGCTGACCGACTGACCTAATAACGTGGCATACAGAACAACTAGGAGCTAGGTACAGGACAGCTTTGTCAGCAGCTTCCTGCACTGACACCATGTGGGGAAAAAGCTTCCACAGCGTGATGATTTTGGTTACTGAAACTTGCGGTCTTGTTTGCTGACTGTGCCTCTTAACTGGTGACCTTAAAAATACTTACCCAGTGGTTTTAAAGAGGAATGACCCAAACCCAGTTTTACTTTCTTTCAGGTTTCTGCCTATCGTAGCATTTTGGGGGCTGGTGCTTGAAGTGAGAAGTAGTCGTTTGTCCCATTCATATTGTCTAAAGAGATCTTGGCATCTTCTCAGAATCCCTCTTCAGAGGGATCAAATTACTTTTCTTTTTGGAGGAAACTGATATTAACTGTGTTCCTTAAAGGCAGTAGAACAGCTACTTGTTGTTTTTTTGTTTTTTTCAAGAACTTCTTATTGATTTCCTATGAAGGAACAACAGGTTGCAGATCTTCTGTCACGTTGTCAGCTTCATTCGCCCACCACAGCATCACAAACCCAAGAACCAGAGTAGCCTCTTCTACTGCTGTTGGCAAGAGTAACCAGTTGGTGGTGATTTGGATGGTGTATTTGAAGAGTTGACTGTCCTTTTGTTCTGTGACACTACTTCTCCACCTGTCCTTTGACAACCGACTGACTGGATTATGTGGCATGTAGAACAATTACAGACTAGTTACTAGGCAGCTTTGTCAGTAGCACATCTATAATGGTCCTCTGGCATTTTCTCCTTCATTCTTGACCTTACAGATAAGTAAAAGACTTCTTTGCGTGGAATATGAGTGACTTCGACCTGTGAGACTAAGAAGTTTGGTACTGGAGAAGTAACTTCATGTGATGTTTTCCAGAATGCTGGAACTGAGATTTATCTGGTTCCTACAGTACTTCTCCCTCTTGCTAGAAATAGGCTTTCTTTAAATAATAAAAAAAAAAAAAATCCTATTCCTGTATTGACCTTGCAGTTCAAGTTGGCCTTCATAAGTGGTTGCTGTTGTCTTCCTAAATTGTTTAATTAACGGGAAAAATCCTAAGTAAAGATCAGCTTGAAGTACTGAAGTTTCCCATTTTTGTGTTACTAGAAACTTGTTGGAAGCAATAAGATGACTGTCTTGGGTCAAAGAAACATACTACATTGTCAAAGTAGTAGTGAAACCTGGTGGTGAGTCAGCTTTTTCTGATTTTCTTCTCGTTCCTGGTCTTCCAGAAGAAAAATTAGTATCTGTTTTGCTTAATGCTTCTGCATCAAATGCATTATCTGCTTAAAGAGCGAAATAGGTATGTAACTTCTCATTTTATACTATAGAAAAGGGGAAAAAATATCACTTCAGATTTTAAAGTAAACTATTGAATTCACAACTGAAAATCAATGTCTGTCTAGAAATAGAGTGATTCTGCTAAGGAGGAGCCAATGCTGGAACACAGGAGGAGTGGAGTGTTTCTAAGGTGGGATGGTACACTGTGCTTAAACCCATGCACTTTGTGTAAGAGCTCATCGTTCTCCCCATGATTAAAGTATTCAGAGTCCTGCCACTATGTACTTGAAATTAGTCTGTTTCCTTTCTCTCCTTGCCACCACTCAGTCAGACGTTAATAACATGAGTTTTATAGAATGTAGGAGCTAATTAAAAGATCATTACAGACTTTGCTAATTCCCAATGAATTCTCAGAGCAAGTACATTTAGGCACTGTGTGATTTCTGTTCCATACCAGAGGTAAGTCTGAATCCAAAACTTAAAATCTTACCATTTGGTGCTTTGTCTTGTGCCATGTAATCCTTGGGAGGAAGTTAATCAAATTTGTATAGATGTGTACTGGTTGCTTTTTAAATTTAAAAAGCAAGAATAAAGCACCCCAATTAGTCTCTGAAGCATCTCTAATTCTAAAAGCTAAGATGAGACCAATTCACTTTTTTCTGTTCTCTTATCTGTCATCTTTTCACTGAGAGCGCCTAATGTGAAGCTAAAACTTGTATTTGTGGTCTTCATTTCCTTATTTCTGCTTTTTCAGTCTCCAGTGGGAATTGAGGAAATTTAGCTCTTACTAAATGTTAGCTGATGAGAAACTTGTGTGCATGCACGTGTTCTTTTTAGTTGTATCGTACAGGTTCAGCAGAAGTGACTACATTCAGGGTGTAGATTGCAGGTTGGTTGTCCCTGACATGTAAATAGGCAATGTATCTCAACTTACTTTCAGTAATGGTATCTATTCTTGTTAGCTTTGGGCATGTTTAAGACAAGATCTGAAATCAGCTGAATTGAGCTTAGATATTCTAGCCTAAGTGAAGCATGTGAGTAAAGCACTTTCAGTTTTAACTTTGAACTCTATAAAATTTTATAGAGAGAAGAGTCATGGTTAATACCTTTTTTTTAACTTCAGGTGAAGTTTTTACATAGATCAGTGCTCAATTCTGGTTGACCTAGTTGACACGTTGGCAATTTGAAACTCTAATTTGCCAAGCCAAATTTTCTTTGGATATGAAAATGGTGCCTGTGGTTTTTTCTTTTAACCAGATCTTTATAAGACTAAAGGTGGAAATACATGGCATCATTATCATAAAAATGTAGAAAAGTAATCTTATGACAAACATATAAAATTTACTTATATTTTAAAGGTATATCCAAGATTATAAAAATATTTTTTTAATATATTGGCTTTGGGGTTTGTATGTTAGTAACATGCTTGGAAATAAACTTTAAAGAATGTAGGATTGATATCTATAGAGTTGATAATGTGTTTGCTGTGTGATAGTTTGATATCTAGATACAGAATGACTGTCATTCTGTAGCTTCAGCAGGTAAGAAATAAATGTCAATGTAATTTCAAAACAGTACGCAGCAAATAGACAAGTTGTCTGCTTGAGGCAGAAATGGTAGACGAAAGGAAACCACCTGAAAATTCTCATGAATTAGAAACTCTGGATTTCTTAGGGATGACTTTCTGTGAAGTCTACTAGTTAAACTTGCTGTTGGGCATCAGTTTCATGGAGCTTTTCTGACGGCTTGCAAGGTCTTGATGTGAAGTCTTTCTTGCAGCAGAGCCATGGTGTGGTTGCAGAACCCTCAGCTTCAATTTCTCAAACACTCATCAAGCTTGGGATGTTTTGAATTAAATACTTCTTTGGCTCAGTGAAATACCATTTTCTGATAAGTTTATTTTTCCAACAGCTTTCCCCAAGATCTCCCTTTCAAGCAGAAGGCTTCATATTTCTGATTCTGCTAATCCAGGAAGTGTGCCAGACGAACTCATTCATTAGTTGACTGCTAGACTTCCATCCAGATGCTGGTTAGGCATGTGGTGCTGCACAGTAGGAAAGCAGTGCTGGAACCTGTTTGTTGTTAGAGACCTGCTGTGGACTTTGCTTTTCTGTGATGATTCAGTGAGCATCTAAATAGACATGCATGTAGGAATGAAGCCTTTCTCTAACAGTTTCCTTCTCTAAGGAAGTTATAAACTTGTAACCAACAGAAGTTGGCTGTACAGTTCGTAATAGCAGTTGGTATTGAGACTATCATAGAGTTAGGACTAGAACAAAGAAAAGCAGAAGCTTTGTTGGCAGAATTTTTAACCAATGCCAATGTGAAATGTATTTAAGGTCTCTTTGACCACAGGCTGAAGATGTCTCAATTCCGTGTCCTGCTGCAGGGCTGGCTAGCTTAATAAGATCCAAAAAGTGGTGAAAATGGGGAAAGAAGTGGTAATAGATGATTCAGACAGTTTCTGGTCCCTTTATTCTGGGAGGTAGTGGATGCATCTTGCACTGAGTTACCTGGGCTTGGTCACCCATGTCTTTTTCAAGAAATGAAGCCTCAGTTCATGGAAGGATTTCTGCCTGTTACGTGACAGAGTGTCTCCTGCTTCAGTGCTGGTCACTATAAGCAGTAACAGAGGGCCATGCTTCCTTCATTGACTTGCAAGTATGTAAAGTAGAGATGTCTTGATGTCTGGTGAGATTCAGACCAATTCTAGATCTAAATGTTCCTGCATGACAGCTAGGATTACACCATTTTTCCAAGAAATTAGAGTTTTTTATAGTAAGTAAAATTCTAGTAACTGTCACTTAAAAAGCAATTTTCCTTCCCTCTACCCCAATACTAGCTCAGTTACTTCTGAAATGCTTAAGGAAAAGACTTCAGATTACAAATAACACAAAACTCTCAAAGTATCTTGCTGCTACTTTAGAGATTAAATCTAGTTTTGACAGTCGCTAAAGTAGCAATGTCTAGAAGCTGCAGTAAAAGGTGTCATGGGCTCTCCTTTTTAGGGGTCTACAAGGGCACATTCTTATTGACATAAAGAATGCAGAGATACTTCCTTATTTACTGAACCTCATCTCATTTCTCTTACTGTGATTTGTAAGTACCTGAAAAATAGATATCAACCTTAATGCTAGTCTTGGTCTTGGCTTAACCTACAAATCTGATTTATTTTTGCTCTGTTGGCTGCCACCCTTTTCTTTAAAATTGTTGAACAACTGGGGAGGGGGTGGGGAACACTTCCTCTCTTTGTTTTGCTCCTGAGGTATAGCCAGTGTCAGCCTCTAGCACTGCACGTTACTCCCTCTCTGCCTTCTGCTGAGCTGCTCAGTGGGTTAACTAGCTCTTTTGATGTACATGTCCTTCTTGGAAACCGTGCCATCGCTGTGCATCCCCTGGAGGAAGCACAATGTTAAGACTCAAAAGCATGATTTTTTTTATCCTAACTGCAAAGTAGCCTGTTAGAACTGAGGCTCTTCTGTAAGTTTCATTGCATGTCTCACAGACAAGTGTATGCAATCTGTGGTCACCCAGTCTCTCTTTCTCTGGCAGCAGCAGTGCCCTCAACCAGATTAATTTTTTTGGGGTAAAGGTTTGCATTAGACAAATATCTTTCTTAGCTATGGTGCTGAATTCGTATTGGAGTCTAAATAGAGGATTTCCTCCCTTTCACGCTGGAATCTCTGGTATGTTGGTTCCTGTTTGCTCAGGGATCTGAATCAATACAGTAAAGAAAATGAATGTATTAAGTTTAAATGTTTTAGAACTATCTTACTTTTTTTTTTTTAGTGCTATAAGCAAAAACTGGGTTCAAACTGGGCATAATAGTGTAGAGCAGCCTCATCCCAATCCTACCACCCCCATTTGAAATCCGTCCTTAATTATGTTCCAAGAAAAATGTTCCAGGAAGAAAACGGGGCTATTTTTCACCTGAGAATCTGGCCAGCATTTTGTCAAGTCTTACTGAGTAGATACCCTGTAGTGACATTGTAGATTGGGGTGGAGGGGGGAATAGGGAGTGGGATAGGAGGAGTAACACTCAAATGAAATTTTATTTTTGCTTCACTTGTCATGATCTAGACCTCGGGTATTTTACCAAACAATCTAGTTGTGTATGATTTTTTTTCTTATGACTTGTATAAATGGCAGAAATATTTTATTTACTTTAACTCAGTGCCTCAATGGTTTCATAACACAGTAGATCCTTTCCAAGTTCTTGTTATAGTAGCTTTTTTTTAAAAAAAAAAAAAAGTATTTGAGAATAATACCTGTATGTAAAGAGTAGATTTATGAATCCATCTATAGCTCGGGGGGGGGGCAGCCCCTACCCGTGGAAAGAAGGGGGTGGCAGAAGAAACCGAGAGATGTGAAGGTCAAATTTAAGTTACTCTGCTGAACACCTTGCTCTTTATTCTTATAAAAGTAACTCTTGTCTGCAGAATATTCTCCTTTTATCAAGTTATGAGGGAGTTGCTGCTTGTATCAGAATGGGCTAAAGATAACCAGGTGTAATAGAGCAGGGGACTGAGAGAACTATTTAATGCTTTTCAGAAATTTGAATTAGTGGTACAAAAATATCATAAAATGCCTTCTAAATCAGTCAAGAGTGGTCTGACAAACCAAAGGAACTTGGTGATGATTAATGAACATATGTTCTTAAAGGGTTTCATTTTTGATGCAATTAATTGTTTTTCCGGCTACTTAGAAACAGGAGACTTTCTTTATTTGGAGACAAAAAGGCAAAACTTATATGTAGATAACAATCTTTCAGAGGAACCAGTGACCTAGTGCATTGTCAAATACAGTGGCACACGGAGTGCAAGTAGCACCTGTGAAATGGGGGCATACACTTCAGAAAGCTGTAACTTACATGATTAGAAATTAAAAGATGAGTAAACATGAGCTCTTAGACCCATTCATCCCCATTCAGGGATAACCTGTCAAAGGAGTAATCTGCCTTTCTTTAAGTAAGCCAAAACAAATACTTTTTTCCCCACTCTTGCACCTGTAACTTAAAGTAAGTATTGAAGAAATGACTTGAAAAGAAGAGAAGCAGAAGTTAGTCATTCAGAGACTGAGAAACTTAGTGTTCTTTCTGCATAGGTTACTTTTTTTTTTTTTAAAGCAATTGAAAATAAATCTAATTCCTGACAGGACTAAAGAAACTGGATTCTGTCTGTGGTATGACTTGGTTGAATCCAAGATAGCTGACTAATGCAAACTACAAAACTTCCTTCAGGTGCATTCCTGTACTGAGCCAAACTAAATTACACAGTTGTGAAGCTGTATAGAATGGGGACAAGTATATATAAGTGACAAGCCTCAGTTATTTTCATAAGCAGAACATCAGTATTGACTGGTGAAAGTTTTTGCTCACTGTGCATATTGCCTTGCCATGAAAGGCAATGAAATAAAATAAATACTGAAATAAAAGCATATGGGAGCAAAAGGAGGCTATCAGTTAAGGAGGTTAGTTATTGGTTATGACAGTCTGGGGTGTGCAGGGCCTGTCTTTTGATCCTTACTTGGCCATAATTTATTCCCAGTGTGATTTTTAGTTTCTGAAACGCCTCATATGGTTTGTGTAACAGTCTTCATAGATTAGGGAAACACCTCTTCAAAATACAGGTTGTGATCTATGACTTCAGGGTGGGAAGATAACTTACATGAAGACCAGATAATAATGTTCGCAGGCTCAAATTCAGAAGTAGGAATTAAACTTAGTTGTAATCAAGTCACTTAAGCCAGTAGGTGAAATAACACTACTATTACAGAAAACCAAAAAAGTTTCATTTTAATGCTGTCTGGTGGCATTGTGCTTGTGCATAAGCTCATTAAATATAATCCTATTGTTTGAATTTCCTAATTACATTTTGAAGACTCTTTTAATTTTTACAGTTCTTTAACAATTAAAATCAGCAGTCCTGAAACTATTTTAATGTTAGTTTTGGTTTTAAAAGCAGCATTAATTCTATGATTAATGTTGTTGATCTGTATGCTGCTTAGCATGTGCATTTTTCTGCTTTAACTTTACATTTCATATTATTATAATATCAAGTAAAAACTCAAAAAAAAAAAGTGTATGCAAGTCTTCCTTGTTAGAAGCATGTTATTTAATGGAGGTGTTTCTTAAAACCAGAAGAGTGGTGAATGGTAAGTAACAGAAGTGATATGGACTGTAGTAAACCAGCTTGAACCACTGTAATTCAGATGTGATTCCTAGTGTTGTAAGGCACAGGGTGGAGGAAGATGGAAATTAATGGGATACTAGAAGAGGGTAGGTTTAGATATAAGGAAAAAATTCTTTACTGTGAGGCACTGGCACATGTTGCCCAGAGAAGCTGTGGATGCCCCATTCCTGGCAGTGTTCAAGACCAGGTTGGATGGGGCTTTGAGCAACCTGATCTGATTGGGAGGTGTCCCTGCCCATGGCTGGGGCGGGTGGGACTGAATGGTCTTTGAGGTCCATCCCAACCCAAACCATTCAATGATACTAATAATTTTTAGACTGTTGCCTTCAGGGGGCAGTGGCGACCTGGTTCAGGAACGGCACGGCGACCAATCCCAGGCCACTCGGTCCATCGGCTCACAAAACAAACAAGTTTGTTTTATATCAAACGGGAGCATATCTTCTCCCCCAAAAACACCATCTATGAGGGTGAAGACCATTGCAGAATGAAGCTCTTTATCCACAATGGCTTTAACAATCGCTTGCACATCCTTAGGGTTTATTGGTGAGTGAACCCTCTGCCCCCCATCTTTCACCCAGACTGGGAACGCTAACATGGCCGATAGAGCCCAGACGGCGCACGCAATCTTAATTTTCCTCCAATCTGTGAGAGGAATTTCTCTGCCTCGCAGTGCAGCTTTATTTCGGTTGGGGATGTTTTTGCTATCTGTCCCCATTTCCTCCTCCGAATGTGAATCAGTGTCTGATCCGGAGTCGGAGCTCAGCTGACTGCTCACCTCCGAGTCCTGGTACCCTCCTGTCGAGTTTGGGCCCCGCCCCCCACCCCTGCGTGCGGGCCGCTCTCTGCCTCGTGGCTCGCCCCGCTGCCTTCTCAGCGAGGTGTTTGCACCACTAGAGCATTTTTTCGGATGGCCATTCCGATCGGCTCACTGCCCCTCTCTCACGTTTCTACCTCCTCCCCGGTTGTCCCTGCAACCGTTCTCTTTCTCCCATTTCCACGTGTTAGTCAAACCTAGCACTTCATCCCCGTTCCCGCCGGAGGCTTCTTCACCCGACTCTTCGTCTTCTAGTTCGGCACCGTACTGGGGTGCACATGGCCGTGGTCTCTCCCAGACTTCCTCAGGCTCTGGTTCCCCACCGGCACCCCTGGCTTCCTCAGCTGAGCCACCCCATAGCTTCCGCAATTTTGATATGACCTTCACAAGGGTTTCCATCTTCCTTGTTGGTCCGGGAGCGTCCTCCCTGCTGGGCTGGTCCCGCCGCTCCGGCCGCCGTTCACCCAAATCCAGGAGTTTTCCCGGGTTTCGGCACCACTTGTTGCCTTCAGGGGGCAGTGGCGACCTGGTTCAGGAACGGCACGGCGACCAACCCCAGGCCGCTCGGTCCATCGGCTCACAGACACCAATGTGGTGGATGGCAAATGGCGTTTATTGTCGAGTCACATGGGGTTATATACCCAAGGCCCATAGCATCACTTCCACTTGCTTACATCGCAGACCACGCGCTACTGTCCATCAAGGGAGGGGCTCCACCTTTCCATACAGCGCCACATCTTCCAGCTGCCAGACCCTAACTACCCACATTTATGCATGAAATCTGGGAGGATTACAACATCTACAATGAAGCGAACAGAGCTGTAGTTTAACAAAAGTGCGTTTTAGAGAAATGTGAGATCCTGTGGTGCCTTCAGAGGCTTCTGTACTAGGGCCCCCAGCACAAGAAAAGGATATGAATCTGTTAGAGTGGGCCCAGAGGAGGGCCACAAAAATGATCGTTGGGCTGAAGCACCTCTCCTGTGAAGAAAGGCTGAGGGAACTGGAGCTGTTCCTTCTGGAGAAGGCTTTAGGGAAACCTCACTGTGTCCTCTCAGTACTTAAATGGGACTTAAAAGGAAGATGGAGAGTGACTTTCTGCATGGGCAGACAGTGACAGGGCAAGGCAGAGTGGTTTAAAACTAAAACAGGAGAAATTTAAACTGGATGCTAGGGGGAAGTTCTCACTCAGAGGGTGGTGAGGCCCTGGCACAGGTTGCCCAGAGAAGCTGTGGATGTCCCATCCCTGGAGGCATTCAAGGCCAGGCTGGATGGGGCTTTGAGCAACCTGGTCTGGTGGGAGATGCCTTTGCCAATAGCAGGGGGTTGGAATTAGGTGGTCTGTGAGGTCCCTTCCAACCTAAGCTGTTCTATGATTCTGTGGTCTCTTCTAATAGATTCTAATAGACATTTTTCACTTTGGTGCTGAAAAGATAAAGCAGTAAATGTGAATTGGTGAAGCGAGACTGTTAAACATCTCTCTTCCATTTAATTTTTTCTAAGTAAGGACTGTTTGTGTACTGCTTCTGTTATGTATCCAGCGATATGGGTAAAACAGTGAGTGGGGAAAAGTATCAAAAGTGAATGTATTTAGGAATATTTACTTTGAAGGCTTTTTATCAGTATGTGCTTATACTTTTCTAAACTGGAAAAAGCTACAGTAGATCAGGTGTGGGGAGAGGAATGGTAGAGAGCAGAACGCCTATAAGCAGATGTTTTTTCTAGGTGACATGTTGCAAGGTCATTTCTGTGGCCAGATTTTGGATTATAGGGGTTTCCTTCCCTGACATTCCTTCCCTTTCTCCTTTCCCCCTTCCTCTCTCCTCCTTGGTGGCTACAGTGGAGTAGCTAGCTATGTGGCTTCCTGGGTCCCTGTTACAAGTGGCTGTAACACCTCCATATACCTTGCATCAATTGCGGATACTGGAGTTTGCCTAAGTTTTTGTGAGGCCCTTCACTGAGATTTAGTATTAATGTGTTCTAGTGTAGAACGGAAGAGTAAGGAAAAAAACATAGTTTGTTTTTACCAAAAGATGGTTAAATGACAATAAACTGGGGGGGTTGGACCCAACGATCTTTTGAGGTCCCTTCCAACCCCTACAGTTCTTTGATTCTGTGATAAACAAGACTAACGGAATATAGAAGTGAATTTGATGTAGAGTATATAAAACACTTCAATATAACCTGCATGCATACTACTGGTCTCTTTCCCAACTGTGTAATAACTCTCTAGCTTCAGACCTGCCAAGTGGTGTGTTTGAAAGTGGTACTCCAATGCTAACTTCTATTTGTTACATGATATGTATTCTTCTTGGATGTTCTTCTAAGGCTTGGTCTGAGTGATTTGAAGAAACTTGTTAGAAACGTGCTTGCAGGCTCAGCTGTGGGATGCTGCTGGAGATCTGTCCCTGCTTATGCCACTTTTTTGGGGGTAGTAGAAGCCTTGCTTTTATGTTGTCCTGTCTTTACCCTCTCTGTTGTTCTCCTACTTTCTGGGCTTCAGGCTGCATTGCCTTAGCAAATCCTTGGATTTTGAAACTGTCATTACCAGGCAAGCCTGTTGGCAATAAGGATTTGCATTACCAAATGGATCCTGTTACTCTTGAGCACTTTCTCAGAGAGACTCTTATTGCCATAAAATCTGAAGTTCTGCCTGCAGCCAGATAGCCAGATGCTTACTCCCAGGGTGTGTTTGTTCCTGTCAAAGCCTTTTCCCTGGATCACCACCAGCGTCCTTCCTATTGTTCCAGGATATCTACAGTGAATATTGATTGCTGAAGATCTCCCTTGGCAGTATCATAGTGACCAAGCACCACATTATAACATTGAATATGGTCAGGTGAACTGTAAAATATATATATATATATATATATATAATTATATATAAAATCTCTCAGCTATATCCTACCTAGATCAGGACCCCAGGCAAACAACAGACCTTTGTAGCCAACCAGACAGTATGTTCCATATGTAGAAGCCTTCATCCCACACATGCAGAAGTCTGCAGCCACTGTTGGTCACTGCTTCTTTTTAGTGGCTTTGGTTGTGGACCCATGATTCAGGCTTAGATGCCAAACCTGGCAGAACTTCCTTCTGACCTGTTCTCTGGGCTGTGTGCCTTTTCAGCGCCTAAAGAACTACCGATGGAAAAAGAGAGCCCTCTTCCTGTAGCTGGAAGTCACAGCTTCCAGCAACCATGTCCTGGGAGTCCTTATTCTAGCCCTGAGCAAGGAAAGCAACAGATTTGGGAGAGGATGATCATAAGGGGGTTAAGGAAGAAATACGTGTTGTAGGGGAAGTTGACAGCTTTGTTCAGAAAAGTTAACTGTGGAAACATTTTTCCTTAACTGTCAAAAGTTTAGCAGTATCATAAACTTATGCTTATGAAAATTGTTGGAGGAATGACTTGGATCATAATGGATGTCAAGTAATTGATAAAGCTGATACTGTTTTTATGTAAAGATAAGAAGACAAGTAACACAATACATGTGCTAGAGGTAAAAGAGCATTGCAAGATGATAAAGCATGGTGTTTCTCTTCAGTTTGGAGCCAAAAAGTGTCCAGGATAAATTAACAGTAGTTGTGAAAGGCAGTTTAGAGTCAAGCCACCAAAAGACTGATATGAAGACATCTGTAAAATGAACTTAGAACAGATTTTTTGATTGATTGTTGGAAAGGTGTATCAGTAAAGGTGTATAAGTACTTATACAGGTGTATAAGTAAAGTATATTTGACCAGTGTCTGTAGGCTCTTCAGGTTTTGAAGAGTTCCAAAACTACTACTTACATTTTCAATGAAACAAAGATCTGTTTAAATTCCTGGGCTCAGGTGGTTACGTTCATGAAATGTTGTTGGCTTGTGTTCATCAGCAGTAGTAAGTCAAACCTGTGGGGCCCCATGGGGAAGCTCTGGTAAGAGTAGGGTAGGATGGAACCCAGTTTGGTGAAACATCAGTGAAGTGGATTGGTGCCCACTTTGTTCAGAAGCAAAAACCATAAAAGCCAACTGTGCTATTTACCATTTATAACACAAGATGCATGGAAAGCAGTTTTGGAAAGAACAGGTTTTTTTGCAGAGCTAGAAAGTACTAAAAAATTGGAGTTAGTACTTGTTGTGGAATAAGCCCAGCTGTTTCCAAGCAATGCTCCAGTGAATTGTAACTTGCAAGAATCTAAGTATTGGCTAGCTGCTGAGCTTAAGTGGCTTGCTGTTTATAACATTACACTGCTTTTCTTATTATGATTTCACTTTTTTCAGGTGGTTATTTGGGGAATTGCATCTCAATTTAAGATTTCTTCTCTTGCCCTTGAAGTCAGAAGAGCTAGGAATCTGTGCAGTATGATCTGAATTGATATAACGTTGAATCTCAGGGTCAATGGATGATATTTTAATATAGTTTTTAGTGTATACTTGGACGTTGGATTTTTGGATTTTTTTCTAGTTTTTGTAGCTGTGTTTAAAAAAACACCTGAGAAGAGAGTGGTTCTGTCTATTACCTTATGCTGTTGTATAAGACTATATTTATTGGAGGAAAAAAAACCAGAAACCTAGAATAGAAGTATATTTATTTCTATCTCAAATTGTAAAATTATAGTAGGTACTAGTCAATTTAATAATATACATATAATTCTTGTATAAAACCCATGGAATCATACAAAATTAAAAGGTAATTTTTAACACAATGTGACCTGTCTGGCTGAACAGCTCCTTTAGTTAAAATAACTTGTCTAGGTTAGGATTTTAAATTATTAAATATCCACTATACCTCATATAGCATGTTAATTCCTCCTCATACTAGTGTACATAAGATCTAAACCAGAAAGTAAACGTTGTCTATGATAGAGGGCATCATGGGTGATGAGCAGATTTATAATTAGAAGTGTTCTGTGCTGATGGTAGGCAGATGTTTCCTGAAGATACTGGTGGTATCTTTCATGTAGTAGGATGATAAAATAGTCTTGCAAAGTGCTGTCTTCATACTCAAGACCTGTTCATATTAAAGAATGAGAACCTTCAAATGCTGCTTTGAATTATCCTCTTAGTTGAAAATAGGCTTGTTATATAGGAGTCTGTAGGAGAGAAGAGAGGGCACATGAAAATTATTTCTATATTGAACAAAACTTCCGTTTTATTGATGTTACAAATTCTGTTTCATTAGTTGTCCTGCATGTCCTCTTCCTTTTCTGTTTGTTGCAGACAGCTAACGATTGATTAACTTCTCTCCTGCTGCAGTATGTGCTTTTACGAAATACCTAAAACAGACTAGCTAGTAAATCTGGAAAATAATTGGATTTATCTAATCCTCAATTTTAAAATGTTTTCTATACAGAACTGTCATCAGAAGCAAATAAGCTTTCTTTTCTTTTATTTGTAGAATACTGGCCTACTCATACAATATAATTTTTTGTGAGCCTAAATGAGAAGTTTCTGATTCTGAAATCTTGTGTCCTCCTGCCCTCTTCTTCCCAACTTCTAATTCTCAGTGTAAGAAAGACTTACTCTACTAGTGTAGAGCTATGAGGTTAATCTTCCAACCCTTAAGATTCTATAGTAGTTATTTTAAGTCTAATGAGGTTGTTGGGGCATGGCTTAATAGGCTGACTGTGTGCAGATGGCAATAGCCTTGTCTTATGTTTATCTTCTAATTCTGCTGAATGGTACTATGGTGTCAGGAATAAACATACCCATGTGATAAATGTAACGATTTTTGAAATTGCTCTTGGAATTTGAGAGAATGTCTGTTGCCAGTGTTCTCAAACTTGCATTCTTTTTATAAGAAACCTTTGATTAACTGTTCTAAATGTTTCTTTTGTTTCCAGGTTTTGAAAGTATTTTAGAAGGGCTTTATGGACCAAGGCTACGAAGAGACCTCAGTTTATTTGAAGGTAAATAAGCCAGCTTTTAGTGGGATGATCTTCATTTGCAAATTTTCTTTTAATTAGAGGCATTTTAAAGCATGTAAAGTTTATTTAAAAAATAACCTTTTGGTTTTGTTTCCAACTTATTTTTCATCATGCTCACGTCAGTACTGTGCATGAGCAAAATATTAGCTAAAATGGTACCTAAGCAATCTTATGTAAGGAAATTTGGGATTAGTTAAACTCTCATGAAAAAAGTTTTCTGGAATATTGTAATTCTGGCTTTATTTTTTAGACAGCTTTTAGAAACTAAGCTGAGCAGCTTGTCTTCCCTATCAATAGTAATTGGAAAAAGGAAGATTATGAATGCTTGTTTGCTTTTTGTAGTAGTCAAGAAAGCGTAATCTTTTCTATTAAAAAAAATATATGCACTAGACTTTTGTAAGACCTATTCTTATTCAAAATGGGTTTGGTTTTCTTGGAATAAGTGTTAATAAATAGTTAACTAAAGATCCAGATGTTATCAGTCTTGAACAAAAGCAGGGAAAGAAAATCCAGCACAAAACTGCCTTGAAGTGTTGAAAGAGATGTACTGTCAAAATTATTTTCATGGCTTTAAAAAAAAAAAAAGCATTATTTGTTACCAAACCTTCAGAATGTTCTGTTTAATTTCCTTACAGTTTTGATAGTTCATAAAGTTTTGTAATTAATATACTGCTAGTACATTAGCCAGTGTGTCGTATACTGTGTATGTTTGCTTATAATAGATTTGGAATGATTGTTTTAACTTGGCTGAGGTTTTGTCCTCCTTGTATTGTGTAAGTTCCTTGGCCTGTATCATACACATAACACTATTTTCAAGGGGAGGGAGAGAATTTGAAATACTACTTTACTGCTGTTTTAAGAGTAACTTTCTACCACTTACAAAGCTAAGCATAACACTAGTCAGACTCTTAAAAATGTTTAAGAAATTTGTAAATTTGGGCTAGAGCTTATTTTCTTGAGTGGTACTCCCATCTCCTGTGATAAAAACAAGCCCATTACTCTTTGGAAAGGAAACACGGCAATGTTGATCTTGTAATAGTGTACAATATCGTTTTCTTGTTGCAATTCTAATAGGTTGTTATATGTTAGGCTTCACATTGATTAGTGATTGAAGCTTTATTATTCTCTTGCATCAAAGGGTTTACAGTTTGAAAGGAAACTCAGGACATTTTTTTGGGCTTTTGCATAAGGTGACAAAGCACCAAGCAAATGACCACAGTGTAAGCATTACAGCTAAAGGATCCCAATAGTCCACCATAAAGTGTTACATTACGACTTTAGAGTTGCTTCATTTGCTGCTTCCTTTCTTAAGGGAAAAGCTTCAGTTTATTTATCTCATGCTGTTGAAGATTCCTTGTGGCCTTCTGTTTAAGGTGATCTACTATTTCCATTTTTGTCTGAATGCCCTAGTGGATCTTTGTCCCTGCAGATTAATGTGTATCTAAAACATAGAATTTTAAGTAATTTCTTTTTTCCTTATCTGAACGTCAGTAATGTACCTGAATTTTGAACAGTTAGAGCTTCTTCCTGTGTTTGATACCTATAAAATTGGTTTTATTTCTGGAGCAACTGCAGAAGAGATGAAGGATGATGGGATTCCCACCCCACCTTATTATTTTATATTCATTTTTTTGATATAGATACTACAACAGTTTGAAAGAGACTTGCTATGTTCTCTATAAATACAGTAGAAGCAGACATCCTAGGATTTAGGGCTGTTTCTAAACTGACATCTGAATTGCATTATAAAGATTAATACAATCTTGAGTAAGATTGACAATAAATCTTCCCTGTCATAATTCAAGTGCCATTTCTTCCATTTTTACAGGTAATGAAACTAAGAGACAAATTTGACTCACTTCAAAGTATGTCATTGGTATATAGAATAGCAGCCACACTTTTAGGCTGTTAGCAACATTCTGTAAAGTGTCTGTTTTGCTCATCATGACCACTGGATCACTACTATCAGTATTGTCAACATGCACCATTATGCTTTGTTAGCAGGAGAGTATGTTTCTTTGAATAAAGCGTAAAAAATTAAATGTCTTCCCTATCCAGAAATTTGTGAGAATCAACTGAAATATATGCCTCTTACCTACAATACCATTTTTCTCTTATTGTTCATTCTTATGTTTTTGTGTAACAAAAAATGCATAAAATTTAATATATATTAATTGTATATTTCTTCCTTAATTGTGTGTTGAAATAGTATTTGATCTATAGATTAAATCACTGTAATTAAAGCTGCTTGAGTAAAAAAAAAGACAAAATTAAATGGTAAAAGGTACATTTTTAGTTTTGCTAGTCCTCTTTTTCTTACCTTTCAAAGAAAATGTCTTGTAAGCCTTAAACTTTCTTACTAAGCAGCAAACCAATTGAACAACCCCACCCATGGTAACAGATGATGATCTGATGGCAAGTTTTTTTTCATAATCTTAAAATTCTTACATGTTGTTTATGTAGGACTTGTTTGCTTAAATGGTTATTGTTACCTCTATTACTCATCACCATTTTTTTCCTGACCGCTTTGATAGTGTATCTTCTGGTTGCAGAGGTGTCAAATCTTATCTCGGCATCCAGCCTTAGTCCTGCTCAGAACTTCTCAAGTCTTCTTGTGTCACTGAACCTTTTAGGGTTTCCTAATCCTTTCCTTAATAGCCATTTTCAGCTAAGTAGATTCACATGTAAATTGTTACTCTTCACATTCTACTTCTGCATATTCAGTTAAACTGTTAGAAAGCTTTTCTTCTGAGATGCGTATATTCTCATGGGATTATGTGCTGGGATTTGGGGTGAGATTTTGAGATGAAGGGGTTCTGTTTTTTTATGGACAGAGGGAAAACACTGTATTGTGGGTAAAACACAGCTTTTGCCATTCTTCCTCTGCCAGGGAAAAAAACAACTTTATACAGGACAAAAGGGTTGTTTGAGGGTGTGCTGTGTTCTTTTTTTACTGAGCTTTTCTTGAATATTTATTTATAGTGGAGGTAATGGGATGAAAATTTACATTTGAAACACAAATCTTTTAGTCATAGTCAAGTTTTTATGAAATTAAAAAGGTGAAGGAACATGATAATCACCTCAGATACTTCAATTTAATTATTAAGAATCAGCAGTGCCATATGAAAAAGGGGATTTGTTTGAAATTGTGACAAATTGCCAGAACATTTGTAGGGACATTGTAATAATGCAGAAAATCCTGGGAAGTGTGAGTCGGACTTCTTTTTAGGTTTAGTAGATGATTTCACATTTTAAGAGATAAATATGAAAGCCAATTGATACTACAGATATCTGTTAACTCAGCATGACTTCGGAGGAAAAAAGTGGGAGGAAACAAACATTTGAATGGCTTAAGAACTGAAAACAGGTGGTAACTTTTGTCAAAGGCCCTCATTAAACTTATTTCCCTTTTTTATTAAATAGCTTTGCACTAGATGATATTGGTTTGAAGTAGTAGTCTGAACTATGCAATAATATCAAAATACTCTTTGCACAGTCCAGCAACTTTTTCTCATGGGCTGGCTGCTGTTTTAAATTGTCACCAAATCATTTATCAGCTGATTCCAAGCAAGATAAAATGGGGGAATGAATGATTGTGATCCTAAATTAAATGCATCTAAGAGAGACAACCATACTTTCAGAAAGATCAGATGGCCTATCTGTAGTTAAAAACTAATACTGACATCGGTATGTTTCCTCTGATGGTGACCTGAGACTGTTGTGTGCCTGACACTTGATGTATTTGACACATCAAGCAACAGCCCTGGCAGTTGCTTCTGGGAATTTGCTGTTTTATTGTGTGTTTTTTTTTTTTGTTTGTTTTGTTTTGGATAAGCACCGGTCTGAGGTGAAGAATAAGATACTTGGTTGTGTATTTTGTTGGTGGTGATTTTTGTTCTTCTTTTTTGAGGGGGGGGGGGATACTCTTTCAAAAGATACCTGTGGGGCATGAAGTAAATTGCAATGAGTCTAGGTCTACAGCTGCTGTAACATTAACTAATGAAAGACTGGATGTAAAGGCAAGCATGTGTACTTGGTTCTTTTCATTACATTGAGCTGGAATAGGCATCATTAATTCACGCAAGTTTATTTGACTTCTTGACTTTGCTGTGCTGATGCTGAAAGTCAGCATCTGAAGAAAGGTGTCAGAGGATGGTTTGGAAATAATTTTATAGCAAAGAGCCTTCTCTTCTCTTTACTACTTATCTTTTTTCCTGAAGCATGACTTGAATTTTAGGGGACAGTCCCTGAGAGCACATTTAGGCTTTCTCTTTGCATCAGTATTATGATTTTTAACCACTATTTGCCAGGTAACAACAATTTGTTCTTTTCCTTGTTAAGTTCCAAAGTTCTTCTGTTAGAGAAGCCTAGAATTGATCAATCGCCTCTAGATTTTTGAGTCTTTATTCTGATAGCAGTGTTCTCTAGCTCACTGAATTTTTATGTTATACTCTTATTCTTAATACAATACCTTGTACATGATTTACACTTCTTTGAATAAACTTAGTGTGATGCAGACCTTACGCCTCTTAAGTGGTGCTTGCTTGGTCCACAGAAGGATTGTTCTCCAATTAGACTTTTACCGGTAGAACTTTAGGATTCCAAGGCGGAAGAATTACTCTGCTAAATTTACTAGCTATGTTGGAATTGCACACATAATCCCAAGTATAAGTAGTCACATTAGATTAGATTCCTGTTGTGATTTGCAAGGAAAACTATGAAAACATGAAGTTATTACGAACGTATATAATGTTTGAAGCTTTTTATGTGCAGACATCCTGAAAGAATAGTTCTGACAATCAGGGTTGTGTAGATTAATTTAGCAAAAATGACGTGCTGTTTTTCTTACTGTGCAGTTGGAGAAATCCCATGTCTTTTTTTGATCATCAGCTGTCCAACCTGTCAAAACTGCTGGTTTGCATCCCTGGAAGTATATAACATGTTGTTAATACAGAATTCTGCTCTAAATTAGCGTTTGACAGCTGAGATAACCCAAGTAACTCAGTATTATTATTTAAATCAAGTTATGTTTGTATTTAACTTAAGAACATTTTTTTATTCATTTTATTTTTTGGCTCCTCTGTGCCTATTTGGGAAAATAAACAAAAAAAAAAAACCTGCAAAGCACTTGTAAGAGAGGAATGGGGATGGAGGGGAATGTCAGAAACGTTCCAGAAACACCACGGTGAGAGAAAGGGAGGAGGAAGAGGAGGTTCTCCAGGTGCTGGAGCAGAGATGTCCCTGCATTAGCCTGTGGAGGGGACCACAGTGAAGTGGAAAGCTCCTGTAGCCCTTGGAGAACTGCACCAGAGCAGGTACCTTTGCTGCACCCCAGTGGAAGACCCTATGCCACAGTAGGTGGCCTGAAAAGGAAACTGGAGCCCTTGGAGAGGCCACACAGGTGCAGGTTTTCTGGAAGGAACTGTGGCCCTTGGGGTACCCCTGCTGGAGCAGTCTTTTCCGAAGGACTTCCCTGTGGGCAGGACCTGCTCTTTGAACTGCAGCCTGTAGAAAGGACCCATGCTGGAGCAGTTTAAGAAGCCCTGTAGTCTGGGGGAAGGTTCCTGTGCTGGAGCAGGGGAAAAATGTAAGAAGCAAGAAGCGGCAGAGAACAACTCTTACAAACTGATGGCAACCCCTGTACCCCTATCTTCCTTGCCCTGTTTGGGATCAGGAAGGAGATTGAGTTTGGAAGGAAAGACTGATTGTGAAGAAGGCAGAATCACAGAATTTCTAGGCTGGAAGAGACCTCAAGATCATCGAGTCCAACCTCTAACCTAACACTAACAGTCCCCTCTAAACCATATCCCTAAGCTCTACATCTAAACGTCTTTTAAAGACTTCCAGGGATGGTGACT
The DNA here is from genome assembly GCF_963932015.1 of Anas acuta. Lineage (NCBI taxonomy): Eukaryota > Metazoa > Chordata > Aves > Anseriformes > Anatidae > Anas > Anas acuta. The sequence goes on along the minus strand of NC_088982.1, from coordinate 16,414,744 downwards.
CCACCACCTCCCTGGGCAGCCTGTTCCAGTGAAAGGCGGGGAAAGATGTTTAGTTTCACCATTTTGTCATTATGGAAATTGTTTTAAATGGTAATAAATTCAATTTACTTTCCTTAAGTTGAGTCTGTGCCTGTGACAGTAATTGGTAAGTGATCTCCCTGCATTAATGTTGACCCATGAGCTTTTCCATCTTATTTTTACCCCCTGCCCTTGGCTGCTAGCCAAGGTCAACCCACCACAGTATCTGGAAGCAGATAACCTCAGGAACCTCCCTAGCAGAACTGTACTTGTAATGCTGCGATTGAAGGGAAGATGTATTTGGTATTAATAAGGAAAACAAATTTTTAAGCCATGAGTGCATGAACTGGAAATGACTGGGATATAGGAAGATCTGTAGTTGATGTAGTTAATATTCTCCTGCCAAAATGATGCAGCCATGATCAAGACTCATATGCAACTGGGGTGCTGCAGGAAAGGTACTGTTTATTATCTTGAGACCTTGGTCACCTGTGTTCAAGAAATGGGAGTTCAACTGGGAATAGTGCAGAGATGAGGGCTGAGTCTCATGAGAGACTTAGGTAGATTTGATTAGCATAGCAAAATGAAGTGTAGGGGGTGTGGGGGGGAGGATAACATTCTCTATAAGTACATCAAGATGCTGAATAGCCATGAGCAGTAACTGTTTAGGTGTAAGAACAATGTTGCCACAGAAACAGATTGGAATAACTTGAAATAACTTGACATATGTAAATTTAAACAAGAAACTAAAATATTAATTTTAATTATTAAAGCAGTCTGCTTTGGAAAATCTGTAGTGATTGGTGGTTTGTTAAGAGTATGTGGTTGAAAACTAACTTTTTTAATGGAGCTTAATAACTTGATTAAACAAATAGATTGTATGTCTCCATTGAGATCTATTTAAGCCCTATGTTCCTTCAAATCTAAAGTATGATGTCAGATGACTTTAAAATTCTCGTTTTTATCAGAACAAATAAAGCATTACAAGTGAATGTAGGGTTTTGGTTCATTTGTAGTAATAGTATAAAATAGTCTAAATATGACACATTGCTCAAGTAATGAGAGGACTGTATCTGAATTCCTAGCTTAGTTTGGTGTAGGCTTGCAGACTTTAAAAGGAATAATGACTGGGTTTCAGAGCATAATTGACTTTACTCAGATGCCTTCGGTAACTGATAAGTAATCAACTGAAATGTACAGGTTCACTTTTCATTTTAAGGAAGATGCCCTCTGATTTGAAAGTTGAACCATAAGAGCCAGGCTAGACTTAAGAAATAACTGAAGAATTGAATACTGTTGACTGCATTGTACCAATAAATGCATATTAGGTTACAATGGAACTTAGTTAAGAGAATTGTAGGATGTGTATTTTGTTCTCTGAATCCATTTTTACGTGTTTAAAACATCTAGCTTTTTTTCTTCTTTTAAGACTGTGAGCCAGAAGAGCTAACTGACTGGTCTATGGATGAGAAATGTTCCTTTTGTAATTTACACAAAGAAACAGTCAGTGTAAGTATGAACATGGTATCAAGCATGACTCTCCAACGCCTAATTTTTGGTATGAAAATATGAATCTTTGCAAATAGGTTAGCTGAATTTTGCAAATAGGTTAATACTGCATTTTGACTTAAGATAGGTTAGTTATGACGGGAAGTAGTAAAAATCTCTTTAGTGGCTCAGTAACTTAATTGTGTATTATACTATCAGTAGACTAACTTCTGAAAGATTTTTACAATCTTCCATGTATCTTCTAGGATCGTGCATCAATTATTGGTTCTTCACAGTCAACGCCTACAGAGGAACTATCATCTCAGGGCCAGTCCAACACTGATAAGATTGAATGCCAAGCAGAAAACTATCTAAATGCACTCTTTCGAAAGAAAGGTAATGAAAGCATGTCTTTTCTATTAATAGATGACATAAATGTAGCAGAATCAAATGATTTAGGGTTGACTTTGATTCTGAAGTAGTTTTTATTAATCTGCTGAGAATGCTGTTCTTCCTGTTATTCATTGTTTTTTTCCCTAATCTCTTCCTTTAATTTTAGCAAATAAAGCATTAATTCTTTACTTGCCGTTGCTGTGAGTCTTGTTGCATTGTTTGTTTTTCTTTTAAATCTGTGTTCATTACCTTTTTCCTTTTCTAACTTTTTTCTATGCCAACTTGGGATGCAGTTCTTGGAGTTTTTAAGTATTTAAACACTTTCTGTCCCTAAACTGCTTTTACTTATAGTTTTCAGGAGGCAAACTCTTGTAGGTGAGATAATGTGATTTACAGATTACAAAATAGGATTTGGGATCATCTTATATAGAAGTTGTGATTTCATATATATATCCAAGCCAGTGTTTGAAGCTTCTTCTTAAAACAGTGTTAAGAAATTTTATTCTTCTACTACTGTCATTCTTTGGCACTTGTCAAGTTATAGCAGTACACAAGTGACTGGCAGGTCAGCTTGGTTCATGTAGGTTATTTGCCAGTAAGCTAGTCACTATTGATAGAGGCAAAATTACAAATTTTCTTCTTCAAGTTCCTGTGTAAAGAACATGAGTGCATCTTTATTCATTGTGGGTTTCAGAAGTTTTATTGGAGTCTAGTTGGTGTACTTGAATGTCAAAATAGGTGAGTGTGACGGGGTGACAGCCCTCTTGTACTCTGTCAAAGTAGTAGAGCAAGTCACTCATATTCACTTCACACAGGAAGGGGGGGGGGGGAAGGGAAGCTAACTTTCTCCTGCTTTACCTTGCTGTATCAGGAAGAGATTACTGTGCCTTTGAACCTGGGATGGATGTAATCTCTTTCCATACAGGGCACGTCTGTTCAGCCTACAGTTTACTTAAGACTTTGAATGGAGTGCAGTACGTATTTTGAGTCCATCTTCATTCCTTGTCTTTGCTTACAACCACTTGTTTTCCATTTGAAATAAAATGTTGCCATCTCAGTGTTTATGAAACTTCTATTATATTTTGATTAAGGGGGTAGTTTCATGGCATCTCCCTAGGCAAGTATTATTAAATTCCTTCAATTTTCTACCTTCTCAGCTGTTTCCTTGGTCATGTGATATACAGTGTTTTCCAACATTACCTGCTTTATGCTTTGTCTAGATAGAATCATAGAATATCCTGAGTTGGAGGGGACCCAAAAGGATCATTGAGTCCAATTTAAGGCTCCACACAGGACCACTCAAAAATCAGACTGTTTCTGAGAGTGTTGTCCAAGTGTCCTTTTAACTTCGGCAGGCTTGGTGCTATGACCACTGCCCTGGGGAGCCTGTCCCAGTGCCCGACCACCATCTAGGTGCAGAACCTTTCCCTAACACCCAGCCTGACCCTCCCCTGTCCCAGCTCCATGCTGTTCCCTCGGGGCCAGTCGCAGTTCCCAGAGAGCAGAGCTTAGCACCTGCCCCTGTGCTCCCCTTGTGAGGCTGCCATGAGGCCTCCCCTCAGCCTGCTCTGCTCTGGGCTGGACAAACCAAGGGACCTCAGACACTCCTCATACATCTTTCCCTCTAGACCCTTCACTGTCTCTGCCCTCCCTTGTATGTTCTATAATAGCTTTGTATCTCCATAGAGATGCTGTCTTTTGATTCTCCTTGGGAGGAAATTTTATCATGCAAGAAGTGAAACTTGGTATGACTTCACCTTAGCAGAGTGAGTGACTTCTGTGAAATTTCTCAGAAAAGCACTTGTTTTTTAGCATCTTTCTTAGTTTTTTTGATTTGCCAGATCAGCTCAGTTTAAAAGGTTTTGTGTCTTGAAAAACAAGTGGAAAAGCTTTCCTGGTTATCTTTGATTCTCTGATGGTCTTGTGCATTCTTGGGTAACTGATAGCATGTTGAGGAGTTTTCTAGGAATTTGCTTCAGTTCAGGTTCAGCAGAGTCTTGTAAATTGTTCAAATTATGGAAGGAAGAGAGGAACAAACTGTTCTTTGCAAAGGGTAAAGCCAATATCTGAGATACTAGTTTCTCTTTGTAAGAGCAAGCTGAAGAGTTTTGCTAGGAAAATCCCAAGTCTTTAAGAACTTCTGTAGGCTTTTGAGATCAGTTATCCCTGGGAGGGTGGGAGATCAAAACACTTGTAGTAACTGTTTAGCCTAAGGAACTTCTGTTACACTTGGTAGTAAAGCAGATACTTTTTCATGGTCAAAGTACTGCGGAAGTCTTGGTTGGCTGCCTTTAAAACAGAAGTAATAGTAGTTTCATTTGTTTTGATTATAAACTTTTCAAGAGCATATACTGTCTCTTACTGTCATGACCAGTGGAATTTCATTTGGGGCATCTGTGAACAACTTCTAAGACAGAGCAAATTAAATTTTATTTATTGGTCTCATTATCCATTTACTTTCAAAATATGCTAGTATGTGGTTGGATATTTTAATTTGCAAACTGTTTTTTTTGGCACCAGTTCAGATGGTCTCCAGACATACGGGCATGTTATAAATGTTGCCCATAGCATACAACCTGCAGGCATTCATTGATGAGGATGTCTGTAAAATCCCAAAGAAGATGACTCTTCCCTTTTAAGAGTGATAAAATCACTGCCAAGATGAAAGAACAAAGTGTTAGCTTTTTATTAGGTAGCTACTGTTGTGTTAGTGAAAGACAAATTTGGTAGACAGATGTCTGTAAGGAAGTCCTATCCTTGGCAGGCACTTCAGTAAAGCCAAAGTAGTTTTTGTTACCTGCTGTAGCCCCTATTGAATTGATTGTTTACACTAAACAATTTATCTGAAATGCTTTCTTCCTAGGTATGACATCTCTCTTTGCCCAATGGGTGTTGTAAGTAGAGTAGACTCTTCACTTACGTAAGATTAAAGTATCCATTTTCTTTTGGCAAAGCAGCCGTGAAAAAAAAATATAATGTGCTTTAAGAAATTCAGCTTTTTTCTTGATTTCAATATTACTTTTATTTCAATATTTCTTATATTTCACTACTTATTTCACTATTGCTTATATTTCAATATTCTTTTTTTCAATATTACTATCAATATTACAGAATGTGCTAATCTTTACATGGCAGAGATGTAGTTGCTCAAGAGCTTTATCAGACATTTTGATCATTGAATATTAATTATCTGGCTTTCTGATAATCCACATCATATGTTCCTGGAAGCTTTCTTTCTTTCACTATTACCTTAATATGAACTCTTAAACCAAAGGTCAGTTAAATACAATCGCAGCTGTGAATCAGGTTCTACCTTCAGGTCCTGATCCACCAGGACAGAAACCTGAAAATCTTTTTATGGAAATAAAGGAATTGAGGTAGAAAAATGGAGGGAGCAAAATAGTCAGGATGACTTGAATGACTTCAGTCTTTCTAGGTTCTATGTGTAGCTCTGTCAAGCTTCTTCAGTATCATATTTTTGACACCAAAGTAACTTCCTTTAAAGCTTAGTTTTCTCTTGTTTCTAGGTGCCTCATGTTCTAAAATGTTTCCTTTCATAAGTATGTATTTATACAATATAATTGCCTTTGCTTTTGAGTTCTCATTCTTTACTTAGTTGTATCTCAGGTGCAGAGATGTCAAGAGCTGGTTACGCTTCTCAGACAGTATGTAGGGTTTGGTAAACCCTATCTAGACTTGCACCTATAATCTCAGACTACAGAAAACCATCGAAATGTTCTTAAATATTCATCTTTTAAAAATTTTACTTTGAAGATGAGTTTTGATGTGCATACTACTTAATCCAATACCTGCAGTTCCTTCTTAATAATTTTAAGAAATCTGATTTGTCTTTTCAAAATCTGGTATTATCTGATAAATTAGGTTAAGTACAAATGTAAGAACTGAGAACTGTCATAGCAAGAATGTGGTACAAGTGTGCTGCGCAAGCTGCCTGTCCCTCAGGTTCATCAGGAAATAATGTTTAGCAGTATTTCAACTGCTTGCTGAAGGAAGTAAAATGTACAATGTGTTGATTGTCTGTTTGCCAGTGTTACTGTCTCCAGTAACTTGAATTTCCTGGTCATTTTCAACTTCATTTAAGTTTTTCTACTTCATTTATCCTCAGAGATATGAGGATACAAAGTAAAATGCCATTAAAGTAGAGGAGGGAATAACTTTGAATGTTTAAAAGAGCTGAAAACTAGAATAAACTTGGCCCTTATTCCTTCTGTTTGTTGATCAATTAAGCTGACTAAACTAATCATGAGGGGTAAATGGCTGTATTCTGTTTGTTTTTTTTTAACCGGGTGAAGATTGTACAATGAGCTGGATAAGTTTACATGTGGAGCTAAGGATGCTGGTGGTACAGTTTGGCTATTAAGATGGGGTCATTCTAGAAAACATGCAGCCCCTTTGTTAAAGGGAGAGGTGATACAGGAAATGCTGATAAGCAACCTCATATTATTAGTTCTGCTGTTCACAGAACTGCCTTGTAAGGTACAAGGAGAGCTATGATTCCCTGCTGATTTCAGCTGCCTTTTTGTATTGTATCAGAAGAGAAATTAAAGATTGTTGTCCCAATTCCCTTTTAAATGGAAAAATTACTATTTTTCAAGATGCAAAATGCTAATGTGGAACATAAGTTTGGGAGCTTTCAATTCCTCCTCCATTGTCCTGCCAAATACATGTGTAAGACTAAATTAGCTGTTAAATCATTTTTGCTTTTACAGTTTAATTCACAGAATAGTAAAACACAACGATTTGAATAGCTACAAGGTGGTATAGTACTTAAACTGAGGGAGTCTTAATCCTAAATGTGAGGTTTGGGGAAAAAAAAAATGTTACGTTTAGTCATAATTGCATATCATCTTTACTGCTGCCTTTGCATACTGGCTGGAATATTCCACAAGCAGAAAATACCAGGCTGTATCATAAGTGACACATTTGTATCTTAATATCAGGAGGATCTACAGTGATCTGAGAGGCACTAGAGGACCATCAGAGCTACCTATTACTCCAAATTCTTAGAAACTTTTGCTGGGTTTGAAGTGGTATGTATTTGCATACACAATCTATGGAGTAAATACAGCTGCCTTGTCATGTAAATTTTCTATCTGAAAAATAGAAGCTTAAACAGATGCAGGCTTATAAATCTAGAACTTTAAACTAGCTGTAATCAGTACTCCTAATAAAATATCTTAGAATAAAAACTTTTTGTTCGTACAAAGTATATTTGGTGCCATCTGCTGATAATAATTAAGAAATATTTGCTAGTGAGACTAAGCTCAGAGGTTTAATAACTTCCCACAAAATACATTAAATGTCTTTTACAAACTTTGTGTGACTAGTTAAAGATTTCCTATGTGTAGTGAAACCTCACCACTGAACTTAAAATTACAGGTCTCAACATGTTTTCATTACATACAGTAATGCAGACACTGAATGTAAGCAATTACACTCATACATGTTAACCATGTACCCTGTTCTGATCACAGTCTTATATTGATAAAACATACAAAGTTACATTTATATTTTATAGAAAAAATTAGACTATGGATATAGTGTACAAAAAAAATTGTATATGAAAATATCACTATCATTTGATTATCTATCATCTCTCATCTCTCCTGTTTTATTTGGATAGCTGTGGGAAATTACTTCTGACTTAAAATATTCTCAGCTAGTTCTTCCTAAAATTACAAGTTATGTATCCACATTAGCTTTGTTTCCATTAGAGAGGATGCAGTATTAATAAAAATGGATCAACAGCAGCTTTGTAATACCTCTGAGGAGGTTACTGAGAAAAGAGGATCAAACTCTTCATAGTGGTGCATAGCAGGACGATGGAAGACAAATTGAAATGAGATGTTCTTGGTTGTATAAGGAGAGATGAGGATCAGCAAGCAGTGGAACAGGCTACCCAGAGAGATTGTATAGTCTCCGTCCACAGAATTTTCAAGTCCCAGCTGGGTAGAGCTCAGAGCAGTCTGGTTTGATCCTAAAGGTGACCCTGCTTTGAGCATGTAGTCTTACTACAGACCTCCTAAGGTCCTTCCAATGTGAATTATGATTTAAGGGTGTGAGGATGTCATGCTATTTGCATTTTTAGCAGTTAAATTTAGACTAACTAGGGTCTAACTTTGTAGACTGAATGTATATACATTAGCAGATAGAATACTGCAAATGTGCACCTGGAGCACATTTTTTAGATTGTGCTCCAAGGTGTTTTTTTCCATCTGATATTACCTTTTATAGTAAATTAACTTAAACAGTCAGTAGTTGTAGCAGTTATGAGAAATCTTACTGCATTTATTCTTCCATAGGGGGTATTTGGAAATAATTAAGAAAAAATAAGACTAATAAGATATATAAGAGCAAAAAAATAAAATCTTTGTTATTCCAACTAGTTCAAAAGATCGTTTTGCTGCTAATGGAAAAGCAGACTTGTCAGGCAAATGTCTAAAAACAGTTCATGCTTGGATATTACCAGTGTGAAGACTCTGAAACAGAATAGGAAGAAAATAGAAACATTGTAGTTCTGGAAGAACTTTGTCTCACTTACAATACTTAATGTTGGTGATTAATAGGCAGATGCTTATTCCAGGCATTTGTGTTTTTTGGTTAATTATGAGTATACCCTGTGCTTCTGATCTCTTGGTTTTTAAAGGCACAGATTGTATCGGGATGTAAAGTAACTGTCTTTCCCATTTGGGCTCATAATCACCTGTTTTCCAAAAGTCTTCAACAAAGGTTTTCTTGGCTGCATGCAGCAGACTAATTTCTCATCTGTTATAGAATGACCCTTCTTATATATCTGTTAAACTGGTGTTGTTGACATTGCTCATACTTCATTGTATTTGAGTTTGATTATTCACTGTAAGGTTTTTTTTGTTTTTTTTTTTTGTTGTTGTTGTTTTTTTTAAGCTAAGTTTTTGATCAGTAACTTTCTTTGTTTGACAGTGGTGGAATCATAGCTTTAGGCAGATACTGTTCCTAGGTAACCCAATTTTCCAATTCTACATCCAAACTTCCCTTGTTCTTTTGTTACTGGTGGATGTACACTAACATTTTTACATCCGTTGCCTTGCTGCTTCAGTATCTTTTGTGAAGTTGTTTTCTCATGTATCTCTAACTGTGTGCCAGTTGGACACTTCATGGATTCATTATTCAGGAATCAAGAAATACCAATAAACAAATAATACCTGTGTCTGGATGTTACATGATGGAGAGAGATTTTTCTCTGCATGAATCATCCTGCATTTGAAATTTCACTTTGTGCCCCTCCTCCAGAAACTCCTATCAAGTTTTAGAAATTTTGGTAGCAATCTGGTTGAAAGAGTGTCAGAAGATAGGCCTTCAATCATAAGCAGACTTGTTTTTTATTCATGTCTTGCATAAGGTCTCTTGAAGCCAAGACATCTAGCATATACTGAGTTTTTGAAAATGCTGGAGCTTTACCTTACCTAGTAACCAAAAGACATTATCAAGAAGCACCAGAACAGTCAGCTGCCTCAGCAGACCAGATCTATGTATTTGTAATGTCTTGCAGTACTTCCTTGGCGAAAATGAATTCTTCAAGGTGAATGTTTAAAAAATTAAAAAAAAAAAATGAAACAAACAGAATCTTACATACATTCATCTTAAACTTGAGCAGTGTGCTTTGGTCCAATCTCAGTGATCATTCTTGCTGGTAGATGGATATAGCTTCATTGATATAAAATGCTTGAGCAAATACTGTGTGATCCACTCATCTATCTTCCAACAGTATATACCTGAGTGAAATATTTGTGAGATCCAGTCCTTTCAGTTTCTCAGCTTCCAGGAAGACAAAACTCAGCTACTTGGCTTTTTTTTTTTTTTTTAATTTATCTGTTCTGGACTGATATAAGTTCACTGGTAACTGCCACAATATCCTTTTGACATTGCTTTCGGGCAATCAGGAATGACCTAAAAGCTAATTCCTCACGTTCACAATTCCTTATTTTTAAGCTTTAAACCTCTGTTCTGATGAAGTTTGTTTTGCTGATTACCTGTGAACTTGAGGATGGACAGCGGGTTAAGCAAAGCTTTGAAATGCATATTTTTGTGTGTATAGTGTCTAGGGAAAGAAAGAAGAGTGGAATAGGTACTACTACTGCCACATTAAGGAAGAATGTAAATATTGGACTATGGACAATTGTGCTCTTTTTTTTTTTAACTGAAATATTGCAGTTTCTGGTATTGCATTGATCAGTAATACAGCTTACTCTGTAGTAGATTTCTTATGTAACTAAGCATAAAAATGTAATTTTTATTTGGTTTTGGCATTTGGAGGGATTTTATCACGGTAATTCACAAATGTAGTTTCAGCTTTGCTTGTCAGATAAACTTTAATTTATTTTTGTCTAGCTGGCACATATTAAAGTTATAGGGAACTTATGTTTGATCCTTGTACTCATTTTGTGCGTTTAAAATAAAATGTTTTTTTCCATGGGATTGTTGTATGTATCCACGCACACGTGTCCTCACAAAGTGTGTATACAGTTTAGAACAGGAAATGTTTCTTCTCTCAAATAATTTCATTGTTAGCACTTTGACCTCTGAAGATTATTAATGCAAGCAACTGAATTTTACAATACAAATTATATGGGAAATCTCAAGTCATATCACATCAGATTTGATGTTGAAACCTTGAATCTCAAATAGGCATGATGATCTAATATACACATGAAACAACTCTTCTCTAAGGTTAACTTCTCAGAAGTCCGACTGTTCTATATTATACAAAGGACTAATCTGTAGAATTGTAGTTTAAAAATAACTTGTTTTATTTGCTCTTTGAAAGTAACTCCTTGTATATTCATACTTCTATTTATCTTGCACTAAATATTCAAAAATATTTTCTAAGCTGAAAGTTGTCTTAAAACAAAAATTCCTCTGAATTACCAACAATAAATGCAAATTCTGATTCTTGTACTTGCACTGTTTATCTTCCTGTATAATCTGACTTACTCCATGATAGTGAAATTCCATGATAATTACGTAAGGTAAAAATTGCTGATGGGCACTAAACGCACTCTTGCAAGTGACCAGTAAGGATTATTTATAAGAACAATTTAGGAGGTATCTTAATGTGTTCATTAAGTACAGTGAATGGGTGCAGTGAGTTCATGTGTGTATGTGGAATCTTTATTTAAAGAAAAGTATTTCAATTTGTTTTCTTAATACATCTGTTGCTTGTGTTGTTGTTTTTTATTCCTAGATCTTCCTCAGAACTGTGATCCTAACATTCCCCTAGTTGCTCAGGAATTAATGAAAAAAATGATCCGCCAGTTTGCGATTGAGTACATTTCAAAAAGTAGCAAAATTCAAGAGAACAGAAATGGTTCATCGTTTGAACCAAGTATGATATGTAAAAGTATCCAAATGAACCAAACGGAAAACTCCCTTCAGGAAGAACAGGATAGCCCTCTAGACCTCACTGTGAATCGAACTCAAGAACAGAATACTCAGCAAGGTAAATATCCTCTATCTGCTTTTCTGTGTTTTGATGTCATTTACTACCTTATGTCTCTTCACTTAAAAATAAATAAATTGTTCTCGTATGTGCCAAATAACTATATATTCTGTTTTTCCAAAGCAGTGCTCAGTACATGGAAAAAGAAATAAGAAATTATGTGCTTAAAAGCAGTCTTTCTAAAAGCATTTTTCTTATTGTGTGTTTGGTGATAAGTATCCTAATTTCTGGGTGCATGTTTTCAAGTAACATGGGAATTTGTCAGTGTTAGAATACCAGCTCTTAAGTCAGTTCATCTGTGGTAACACAGATAACAGTGGCTCAAGATTTATTTTTTTTTTTTTTTTTTTTTTTGGAAGGAAAGGGCTGTTAAGCCTTCTGAGAGAAGAGAATTTACTGCAATTTCAAAGAGCAAAGTTCATTCTGGCTGATTTTTTCAGTACTGATTAAAATGATGGAAGGATGAAGGATGAATTTTCTGAACTGATCTGTAATGATTAAGAGTTAAACACAACTTTATTCTTCAAGGCAAGGAAAGATATTTCATATTTGTAAATGATAATGCAAGATATTTTTCTTGCTTTACTCTTAAATACTGTTATCCGAAACTGATGATAAAAGCACAAGAGTGCTTTGGACTTCAAACTTAATTTGGAGTAGCAGCAATTTTCAGGGAGGATTGTAAATGTTGTGCAACTGTGAACACTCTCAAAATCAGCTCATCTTTGACAAATACAGGGGTTCATGTTAGTCCAACTATATTGCTCATCACAGAGAAAAGTGAACCTGTATCATACTAAAGTTAAAAGAAGATAGAACTGCAGAATTAAACTTTTAAAAGACTACATTTTTCATAATAGCTTTCATATGTTTGTGCTTAATGATGCAGTCTTCAATTAGATGATGCATCATTTGGGGGAAAAAGATTTTGACCTTGCTAAATGTACCTATTCTATGAAATTTAACTTTTTTTTTTTTTTTGACAATCACTAAGAAACTTTGAAGTTCTTGCTTTTATTCTGTGTGGTTAGCAGAAGCTAGTTCATGTCTAGATTTAGACATGAATTTATGCAGACTAAATACCTCGTGCAGATGAAATCCTGAGAAAATATCAATTGTGTGTTGACATGCCTCTGCTGTAGATGAATTACAGATTTCAGACTTACAATCTCTAGACTGAAGCTTTTTTTTCCCCCCACCCCCACTCCAAAGATGGTAAAAAGTACTTTCCTGGTATTGGCACTATAACCTGCTGCTTACTTCAACAGTTTGCTATAAAGAAGAACCAATTTTAACACTAAAATATACATGAGGGTGTAAAGTCCCCAAAGACAGGTTCTGGGTCACTGAGCATAAATAAGTCTTAAAGGAATGAAAACGAAGGCAGAGGGTGAATGGGGCAATAGGGTAGGGTTAGGAAGAAAATTCTACTGCTACAGTCACTCAGCTATTTTGAAGTACGCTGATCTTTTCTCCAAAAAAGTTCATAGCATTTGAGGTATTTTTATCTTTCAAGTCATCTGAATCTTATTGCTGTTTACCCTAATTATATAATATAAGTATAAACAGGTATAATCTTGAACAAGCTTTTCAGTGGTACCTTAGGATGATTTAGTCTATACAACTAATATAATCCTGATCCTTAGGCACTGTTATGCAATTGATCACGGATTTCAGCTTTTAATTGCACTTTTTTTAATTGTCTAACACAGAACACTCAAGTCTCCAGACTGGAGGAAAAAAGCTGTATGTTCTTATTTGCTGCCTTTCTAGTAGTCTTCTAATTGTCTTGCACCTCTTAATCTATTACTTGCTTGTTGTAATTTCCAAGTGAAATGTCAGTAACAGTACAAAGTTCAAATCTGTATGTTTGATCTGTTGTTGGATCCTCGAAACTGATACCCTTTGAATTCAAATTCTCTCCTGTGAAGCAGGTAATGGCCTAAACATAAATACTTGAGATTCATCTTTTTAATTAGGCAGGTGCTTTGTATTTACATTAGTCTCATTTAAAATGGCAGATCTAAATAATAAAAACAGGTAGCCTCTTACCTGTACTATGGGAATGATTCTTGAACTACTTCAGAGGAAGTTTTAGGCTTTATTTTCCAGATCACGAGAAGCATTTTCTTGCACTGAGCTGATCCAAGCTAAGCACTAGTTCAGTGCTGAGCAAAGGTTCTGTCACTGAAGACATCTGGATGATCTTATCTTCACCTCAGAAAGTTTCTTACCTTCCTTGGTTATCTCTAGGCTGTCTCTGAAGAACTCTCATAATAGTCAGGTTTGACACTAACAGTGCTGCATGTTGCCAAAACCCCTGCATATTGGGTTTATGTGCCAGTTTTAGCAGTAGGAGGAATTCAGGCGTGGCATCTGTAGGAAGAGGTTGGGGGTTGCTCTCTGCCAGGCACAGCTACTGCTGCACCAGACCCACCACAGGTTGAAGCAGCGTGCAACAGCAAAGTTTGTGGCACCTCTCTGAGAACATGTAAGAGTGAAAATGCTGGAGGGGCAGAGTGAGAAACAGCCCTGCAAACACCTAGAGCGGAGGAGGAGGTGCTGCAGCAGGTGTTTCCCTGCAGCCTGTGGAGAGGACCACGAGGGAGCAAGTATTTCCCTGCAGTTCATGGAAGAGAGTGGTCTGGAGTAGATATCTGCACTGCAACCAGTGCACATCCCCACATCAGATCAACTTGGCCTTTCCTGAAGGAAATAAGGCCTGTGAAGAGTCCATACAAGTAGGGGAGAAGTGAGAGGAGGAAAGCATCAGAGAGGAGACTAACCCATGTTTCAGGGGAAGAGGGAGAGTGGATTTGGGAGTGAAGGAGAGAAGTTGAGCCTGGGAACATTCTATTGTGTTGTCTTCCTCATGTTACCCAAATCTATTAAAATCAGCAATAAATAAATTTTCTATAATTGAAATCCATTTTTACTGTGACAATACTCGTTGTCTGTCTTGACTCATAAGCTATTTCGTTTTACTTCTTCCCTCCCCCCTCACTTCCTTCTGCCTGGCCTCCTGACAAAGGAGAAAAAGAGAGGCTGGGTGTCTGGTTGCTGACCTAGGTCAACCCATCCCAATCCTGGCACTGAATCAGTCAGTAAATGAGCATTTAAGCACAGACATGCAAGTACCTGTAGCTAGCACCTGCCTCTGGTAGTGGAGTACCAGAATTACGCTCTGCTTTCTACTGTAAGTGTGATAATTCCATTGCCACTTGCTAGTAAATAACTAGGCTCAGTTGCTTACTTCTAACTGACAGTAAAGTGTCAGAAAAGACCTCCAAGACCATCTGGTCCAACCATCACCTTACCACCAGTATCACCCACTGAACTATGTCCCTAAGCACCATGTCCAACCTTTCCTAAAATGCCCCCAGGGATGAATCACAGAATCACAGAATTTCTAGGTTGGAAGAGACCTCAAGATCATTGAGTCCAACCTCTAACCTAACACTAACGGTCCCCACTAAACCATATCCCTAAGCTCTACATCTAAACGTCTTTTAAAGACTTCCAGGGATGGTGACTCCACCACCTCCCTGGGCAGCCTGTTCCAGTGCCTAACAACCCTTTCAGTAAAGAAGCTCTTCCTAACATCTAACCTAAAACTCTCCTGGCGCAACTTAAGCCCATTCCCCCTCGTCCTGTCACCAGGCACGTGGGAGAACAGGCCGACCCCCACCTCTCTACAGCCTCCTTTAAGGTATCTGTAGAGAGCGATAAGGTCGCCCCTGAGCCTCCTTTTCTCCAGGCTGAACAAGCCCGGCTCCTTCAGCCGCTCCTCGTAGGACTTGTTCTCCAGGCCCCTCACCAGCTTCGTCACCCTTCTCTGGACCCGCTCAAGCACCTCAATGTCCTTCTTGTAGAGAGGGGCCCAAAACTGAACACAGTACTCGAGGTGCGGCCTCACCAGAGCCGAGTACAGGGGGACGATCACCTCCCTAGCCCTGCTGGTCACACTGTTTCTGATACAAGCCAGGATGCCGTTGGCCTTGGCCACCTGAGCACACTGCTGGCTCATATTCAGGCAACTGTCCACCATCACTCCCAGGTGATGACTCCAGATGGTGACTCCACTGCCTCCCTGGGCAACCCCTTCCACTGCCCGACTACGCTTTCTGAGAAGAAATTAGGAGAAATTTCCAAGCTAAACTTCCCGTGTTTTAACTTGAGTATATTTGCTAGTATCCTACCACAAGAGGCTGATGCTTCTTAATGCTACCAAGGACTCAAAAAGAGTACACTGTAATTATATCACAAGAGAAAATTTGTTTTGCCTGCAATGTGCCTAACAAAAATAGGGTATGTGTATGTTTTTGTAATTCCTTCTCCTCTGAATGAAGCCAATGATAAAGCAGCATCTTCACAAAATAAAATGTGGATTAAGAAACAGTCTTGGACTATTTTACAGCAATTTTAATTTTTTGTACAGCATTTTAGGGAGTGTATCCCAGCAGCAGCTGCTTCGATGTAAAGGTTTCTTCCCCTTAATAGATACAGAAGGGTTCATCACCCTGAAGCACATAAGCAGAGTGACTTGCAAAGAGGCAGAAGTACAAACTGTACAATTACATACTCTAAGAAGCTAGTTTAACTGTACAATTTTTTTGTTGACTGATAGAGTGTAAACATAGCACACAAAAAAAGCAAGAGAATTTGCGTAACGCTTTTTCATGTCTCTTTGATTCATCGTAGGTAGAAATTACTAGTAACTAATATCATGGATTGTCTTCTGTTTACTAGTAATTCCAGAGTTGGGTGACAATGAGTGTTGTTTTGCTGCACTGAAGTTCTTACAGCTATTCCATAGCTATATTGTTGTTGGCTATTCTTGAAGTAGGAAAACTAAGGATAACCAGAGTTAAAAAATTCAGTTTGAATGATTTTAAACAGCTTTTTATTATCTAGTTTTCCTATATGCACGTGAAATCACCAAAATTTCCAACAAAACAATTCTTAGTTTTTGAGAAGTAATTAGTTTCATAACTTGAAAACCCTCCTTCAACTTGGTATGGCAACTGGACTCACAACATGTATGGCTTCTTGGTTGCTACAATCAGGTGTATTGAAAAAAAAATTCAAATAAAATAATCCTTTACCATCATTTTAATACACTGTTCTCACTATATATAGTGGGGAAAATGCTATGTCCTTGAAGGTACACAAGCTATGTTTCAAAAAATAAATCATTTAATCTGCAAATATATTCAAGAAACAATTTGTTTAATAATTGTGTAAAAAGGTCATCCTTGGAACAGTGTCCAGGGTTTTCATAGAATCATTAAGGTTGGAAAAGATCTCCAAGATCATCTGGTCCAACTATCCCCTTACCATCAGTATCACCCACTAAATCATGTCCCTAAAAACACCCCCAGGGATGGTGACTCCACCACCTTCCCTAGGCAACCTGTTCCAATGCCTGTCTGCTCCTTCTGAAAAGAAAGGGTTTTGTTTCTTTGACGCCCAGTAGTGGAAAACAGACAAACTCCGAGCCATTTGCTTGCTCCTTCCTTCCTCAGTGGCAGAGAGGGGGAAGTAAGACCAGAAACAAGAGCTTGCAAGTTCAGTTAAGGACAGGATGCTGACTTACTGCTTGACATCATGGACAGTGACTCACCTTGGGAAAAGTTAATTTAAAATATTGCCTATTAAAATAAAAAGGCATTTTTCCCTCCCATGTTTTCTGAGAGGTGCCACCAGCGTGGCTGCTGGGCTCAGCTGTGTCCTGCAGTGTGTTTGCTGGAGCTGACTGGAATCAGCTGTGGTCAACCAGCATGGGGCAGCCCCTCTGCTGCCAGCACCTTGCCACATGCACCCACTGTCTAGCCAATTTGGCAGTCCTTCATTTTACAAAATAACTGGTCAGCAAAAATTAGTCAAAGTGGTAGTTAAAAAGTAATAAAAGACTTTGGAATTACTGATAGTTTTCTAAAAACAGTGTCTCCATAAAAATAGACAGTGAAGGGCAAGGTATCATCAAGAAAGGTGTTGGAGACAAGGCAGTGTCATTTTGTTCCTATTTAAAGATATATTGAGGTTTGCCACAGTATGATGGATAAGGCAAAGGAATAATTGTTATTTACCAAATCTAAAAATACTAGAACTAGGCAGGGTTTGCTGAAACATTTTAAAAGGAAAGTAAAAAAAAAAAAAAAAAGGTAAGGGGTTTCTTTTACACGGTGAATTATGAACATCTGGAACTGTTATGACAGGAGGTGGTAGAGCAGGACCGTGGCAGTGGGTTCAGAAAAGGCCTCTGATAGCTTCCCAGTTAACAGAACCAAGGCCAGATAGTAAAGACAGCAGTCAGGGAGAGAGACCTCTGGGTTCTGTGATCCATTGGCATCTGCTGGGAGAGCAGGAGAGGAACGAGCTGCGGGTGGTGGCCAGGCTGATGTGCTCTCCCTTGCTAGGAGTGGAGTTTCTGCAGTGACTGGAGTCAGAGGACTGAGTAGAGTAGATACCTGACCTAGTCAGGCAGTGAAAGATTTACTGAAAATCAGAAAATGATTTTTTTTTGCTAGAATCAGTATTGAAATACCAATTGTAGGAACTCAGGTGTCTGATACAGACTCATTTTTTCTCTGTTCTCTAACCTTGCTAGTCTGGTGGAGGTTCACATTATTGTGGTCCTATTTATTCTGAAGATGTTTTAGCTTAGTTGTACCTTGGTATTGTTGTACCTGGTGATGTGATGCTGAGCAGTCAGGTCCAGAGGTCAAGCCATTTCTTTGAAATTCCAAATAATTAGATTGCAGCAGAAATAATTCCATTAGAAGGTCACGAGGAGCAGACCTGAAAAACTTGTAATAACTTTTCTATATTAACCAGTATTTCAGAGTATCTGTTTATGAAGGCTATTTTTGTAAAAGTCATGGTTTCAGATGAAGAGTGCAAGCAATTCCATGGCTCTAGTTAGACCCACATTATATAGAGTTTTTTCTGCTCCTGATGTTATTCACTTCCTTTCCAGAATTTTTGCCTAAATCATCTGGTTTGAGTGATTTGATAGAAATAGTAGGAGTGCTGGTTTGGTTTTAAAAGAACCGTTCCTACCTTGGAAGTAATGGAGGTTTGTTGTCCGCCTGTACAATCTGTTTTTTGTTCCCTAGTGCTATAAAACTGTGTGACTTGGGTCCTGTATTAGGGCAGGAGCTGAAGGATGAGTTGTAACTGCTCTATTCTGTACCTTTACAATAAGGTGCCCAGGGGACAAGCATGATCATAAGGGGTACTGCTGTTCAAACAGATTTCTGTTTGTCATGCAGGAGATATGTACATAAAATTACTACACTGTGTGAACATCCTATTACAACAGAAATTTTGTTAGGCTGAGAAATCAGTCTTACAGAAACCAATACCTGGATAAATTAATGCCCTCATTACATAGAAAGGATACCAAAAGATCATATTTAACTGGGTAAGTGTATGCACAAAGTGTGTAAGTGTAGCAGAGGAAGCATTAGAATGCTTTGTAACTTTATGCAGGACAGAAATGTATTGCTGTACCCACAGAAGCAGGGCTTCTTTTGAAAATCCTGGCTTGGAGATGTGGTTAGACACATGTTTATTTGCATCTCGTTATAGGTAGTTGGCTCTGTAAACTTCTGGTCTTGTACCTAACCAAAATGAAGATCTCTACTGTTTATATATACATACGTTCATTTCATCTCATTTAGTCTTAAAATGTATTGCCAGTGCTCTTGCATTCCTACCAATTGGAGGTGCTCCTTCATCATAATTTATTTTACTGTAAAGCAGTAAGATCCAACAACAGTAGGATCATTTTAATGAAACTTTCTAACCTATCAGCACCTCCTGCATCAGATTGTTTTATTTGTTTGACTGAAATCACTGAAGAAAAGCCTGGTCTGTGGTGACTTTATCTGCTATTTTGTATGGATATCAAATCTCTCACATGCTTCTCTTTCACTCTTTTTACTGAGGATCACCTTCCCATAGAACATTGTTTTCATGGAAGAGTCATATGTATACTTAATAAATGCATTTGCTGTGTTGAACATTCAGCTGTATTGAATCTGAAATTGTTATTCCATTCTGCTTACCTTTTAGAGGCCCAAAATGTATTTAATTTCATGTCTCAGGAGTCTGTATTTTCAGTGCTGTCCTCTTTTTAGTCATTTTTTCAGTTTGTTGGGGGTGTATATTGTCAAAGCCAATTCTGAAAGACTGGACATAAAAATTATTTGGTTTGTTTAGATTTCATTGTGGAATCTTACGAGAGATCTTGTTAGCTTCAATTCCTTTGTGGAGTGGTTAGAAAGAGCCATTCCTGTTGGTTGTCTTGATATTCTAATGTCTTTAGCAAAACTCTCTATTTCAAAGTTACAGATTAATTTGGTTTTCAACAGTGTTTCTCAAAATGGGTTTTCATTTAGGTGTTTTTGTTTTGTTTTAATCTATTCTTGGTGTTCTTTTGTTCTTAGTAATCACGTAATAGTGGTCTACCTAATGATTAGCTTTTGCAACTTGATGACTTTGAACTTTGAGGTAGTTTTCTGAGGTATTTTTTCCAGTGACTTTGTCCAGCTATCTCTTCTAAACATTTTATATCACAGTGCCTGTGAATATCAACTGAAGGTGGAGAAACTATTCTGAAAGAGAACACACAAACCCTTAAAGGGTAATGTAGTTTGTATCGCTAACGAAGCACAACAGATGAAATCTGTCTGTTGCACAGGAGTCAGGGTCATTGCAAGTATTTGGGATTTTTAACAGCTGGGTAGTAGTCTGGATATTCCTTGCAGAATAATTCTGTAGTGATTTTATTTGTCTTTTCCTTCTGGAATATTACTGCTTCAGAAAGCTTGATTAGCATTAATCAACCCCTTCCGTAGGGTTTAAGGAAGACTTTGAAGGGAACAAGTTTAGGAGAAAAGGAGCATCTTTGACAAGTGGTGTATCTATAAATATGCTTAATATTATTACATTGGCCTACAATGTTAATTTTTCTCTCTTTACTCTTCTTCCAACATAAAATAGTTGAGCAACTAACACTAAAATACATTTCTTTGCAATATTGGAATAAAGCAGAGTTAACCTAACTATTATTCCGAATTCACATTTGAGTTTTGGCATTTGGAAAATCCAACCAATGCTTCATGTCTTCAATCAAAGGCTGTAGGAAAACATATATAATTGATTGATGTTTTGCAGATAATACATGATAATGTGTTGCAAATAATACGTGATAACTTAAAAATGATACGACTGTATAAAGGCCTAACATAAGATTGCTTGTAGAGTTGAATGTTGAGCTACATGTTGAAACTCAAGGATTCTTATAACAAGCATACAAAACAGCCCAAGTTTGAAACAGAAAACCAAGAAAAAAGGTATGAAATGAAGCATGTTCAGGCAATTTATCTATAAATTAAATGTGATTTAAAAAATATAAACCAAAAAAATCTCAACACTCTAACTGGAAGGAAAGTGTCAGGCACTAAGGAGGTTTGCTAATTTTCAATGTTTGTAAATACTGATTTGAAACAAAATATGGCTATTTCAAAAATTCATAGATTTCAACATCCAGTTATAAATGTTGAATATAACATTTGCTGGTGACTGAACAGAGTGAACTCCCACCCTAGTTTAGGTCTTTCTCATTCTTTAGTTACGTCAATTACTTCTGTGTGGGGAAAGCAGGGGGAGTATGTATAAACAAACTGTTAGTAATGTTTATGCTGTTTAATGACATAGGTCACATACACTGAAAACACTATGGGCTTGAGCTCTCTTCCCATTATTGGGGTACTACTATTCCTTTCTCATCCAGTAACCTGATCTGATCTCATAGCTGACTCTGCTCAGAGCAGAAGGTTGGTCCAGAGACCTCTTGAGGACCGTTCTAGTCTAAATCATTCTGTAAGTCTGTGATTTAGTTATGTCCGTTTTAACTTCATTATCAGATTCGTTTGTTTACAGTATGTTTGTACAATAATACGAAGTACATTGCTCTGGTTGCCTTAAAAGTAAACGGTGCAATATCCATGCATACATGATTTTTAGGAAAACAGACATTGCTGTTTAAGACATTCTTCTTTTAAATTTCATGATTTTGTCGTGGGTTCTTGAGTTTTCTTAATTTTAGACAATTTTGTTATAAATCAGATAAAATCATTTGCAGACAGCTGATATTGTTAAAGGAATAAGATGCCAGAAATTTGCAAGGTAAATTTAACTGCTTCAAAACTGTGCCATAGCTACAACACAATTGCTGACAAAATGTCTGAGGTCATCCTTAAACAAGTGCTATCATCACTACTCGTTCTTTGCAGGGGATGGAGTGCTAGATCTCTCTACAAAGAAAAGCGCAAGGTTGGAAGAACCCAAATATGATCCATTGTGTTCTGAAAACTCGGTGTCTGGGTAAGCAACGTTTAGGACTCTCTTCGGCTTATGTAAAAGAAAATCGGGGATTTCTCTTACTTCTCTGAAGTCAGGTTTTATGTTCATAACATATTTGTATATACTGACACACACGTGTGGTTTATATTTTGCTTTCAAAAGAATTTGTGTCACTCATAAGTGTGTGTCTATGTATATATCATATGTTTCATTTGTCTTTTTCCTTTTTTTCTGTTTAAAGAAAAGTTATCAGAACAATCACCAAACTTTAGTTCATGTTACTAAAAATGAACTGAAAATTGATTATGTAACACAATAAAAGCAGTAGGACAGTAGAAGAGAATGCAAATATATTCTTTCAGAGTTTACTTAGGAAACTTCAATTTTTGACAAAAATTACCATGTTAATATTTAGATTTAAAATATTCTTCAACTAACATGAACAATTAAATGACTGTTATCTATAATACTCCTTAATATGAGAGAGAGAAAGCGCGCGAGAGAGAGAGCTCTTAATCATCATACTTATACTTACATCATGGTTCTGGCTATGGTGTGTGGTGGCAAATAGTTAAATTTCTTTATTCAGCAAGAGAAATGTTGTTGCATCTGCTGAAAGCTACCACAAAGCTAGTGAAACGCATTGTTTTGTTGGATTTCGTTATGATTTTGGCATCCTCCCATCCACTAGCCATAGCAGGACCCTTTTTGTCACCTGTACGTCTTACAAAATAACTTCTTACCAATAGGAGTCCAATAGCAATATTTGTTGGATGATGTAAAGTTGCATTTTATTAATTTGCTGATATGAAGAAGTTTAAAAATTAATATGACTTTGTAATTAGAAAGCTGTAAATAGTGGCTAGAAGTTTTTAAACGTGTGTTTTATTTTGCCAAAATGGACTTGATTGTTAACTACAGCTCTTTACCTTATGGTTGTAGAAAACCTAGTTTTGTGTAAGTCTGGGATGGTTGTGTGTAGTTATGTACTTATTGCTGCAAATTTTCTATGAGGGGGTTGACTCTTTTATTACTTGTTTAGCGGTAACGTCACGTTTCTACTAACAAAAACTCCTTCAGGATTTGGGTATTTAATGGAACGTTAATTGTATAATTAAAATTATAACAGTGTTGCTCTGCAAGTATGTGAACAAGGGAATATAGCAAGCACATGAGAATATTATCGAATACTGAGCTAGGATATAAAGTTCTTGGAAGGGCTGCTGTAGAAGCCACCGTATGATTTTTGACGCACTGTCCTACCAGAACTGTAACATTTTGCTAGGATAATCATTTAACTACCACATCTCAAAGGCTTAAAAGTATCAGAAGCAGTGATGTTACCGAAGCAAGGAGTATAATAAAGGAGTGGACCCTTCCCTTCCATAGCTGTGTGAGAGTCTCTCATACATCAGTTTACCATCGTTTCATTCCATCCATCCAGGAGACTACACAGACACAGAGAGGACTATGTGGAAAGAAGTGCTGAGTTTGCAGATGGTTTGCTCTCAAAAGCTTTGAAAGACATTCAGTCTGGAGCACTGGACATAAATAAAGCAGGCATACTTTATGGCATACCTCAAAAAACTTTACTTCTCCACTTAGAAGCCTTACCAGCAGGAAAGCCTGCACCTTTTAAAAACAAAACTCGAGATTTCAATGATAGTTATTCATTTAAAGACAGTAAAGAAACTTGTGCAGTCCTACAAAAAGTAGCCTTGTGGGCAAGAGCTCAAGCAGAGCGCACAGAAAAAAGTAAACTCAGTCTACTTGAAACCTCAGAATTAAAATTCCCAACAGCTTCCAGTTACCTCCACCAGTTAACTCTACAGAGAATGGTCACACAATTTAAAGAAAAAAGTGAAAATCTACAATATGAAACTACAAGTCCTACTGTACAATTAAAAATTCCTCAGCTAAGAATAAGTTCTGTGTCCAAACCACAGTCTGATACTGCTGGTCTTCTGGATGTTATGTACCACGTTTCTAAAACCTCCTCAGTCTTAGAAGGATCAGCTCTTCAAAAATTGAAAAATATACTCCCTAAACAGAACAAAATTGAATGTTCTGGACCTGTAACTCACTCAAGTGTTGATTCCTACTTTCTGCATGGGGACCTCTCTCCTTTGTGTCTTAATGCTAAGAATGGGACAGTAGATGGAACCTCAGAAAATACAGAAGATAGTTTGGATCGTAAAGATAATAAGCAGCCAAGAAAAAAACGTGGCCGCTATCGGCAGTACGATCATGAAATAATGGAAGAAGCAATTGCAATGGTAATGAGTGGGAAAATGAGTGTTTCCAAAGCACAAGGAATTTATGGGGTACCTCACAGCACTTTAGAATATAAAGTAAAAGAAAGATCTGGAACATTGAAGACTCCGCCGAAGAAGAAACTCCGATTACCAGATACTGGCTTATTTAATATGACAGATTCAGGGACTGGCAGCTGCAGAAATAGTAGCAAGCCTGTGTAGAATAATTGTTAGCAAATTGTTTTGTGTGTGTGTGTATGTATGTCTGTATACACACACTGTGTGAGAAATACATATGTTCACTCTGACAGAAGACGTGAAATT
Organism: Anas acuta; assembly: GCF_963932015.1. Taxonomy (NCBI): domain Eukaryota; kingdom Metazoa; phylum Chordata; class Aves; order Anseriformes; family Anatidae; genus Anas; species Anas acuta. The sequence goes on along the minus strand of NC_088982.1, from coordinate 16,390,396 downwards.
ATACAGTTCAAAAACCACATACATGCCTTTTGAAAAATAGTTTTATTCAGGGTTTTCACTGTGGACAGAATTATAGAGTTGCTCACTTAATTCTGATAGTGTGTATTTAATATAATCCTTGTATAAATAGGTGAAAAGATTCAGGTTTTATTTAGTAGTCAATAGCATAAAGATGTTTTGGGAAAACAAGTATTTGTCATGTGAAACATAATTTTTAATTGGTGAAAAACCACTCTACCCATTCAACAAACCATCTTATTACGGAAATACAAGAACAATGGTTAGCAAACTTCTAAACTTCACAGAATACTTGCAATAAATTGTAAGTAACTCAGATTATACAAATCAAGGGATTTTTTAAAAAGCTAGTTCCTTAAAAGAAAGTGAATTTGTGAAGTATTAGTAGGATATAGTACATTCTGTGAAAGAAAAAAAAACTTCATCGTTACTTAAATATCCAATACAAGTAAAAAATAAACATTTCATTACTAAAAATGTGTGTTAGCAGGCATAAACTGCATTTTTTTATCATTTTAAGACAATTTTGTTGGTGGTTTAGAAAGAAATTGGTGTTTACAAAGTGTACACTTATGAAACCTGAGAAATTACTGTAGTTATAGAATTATTAAATATGAAATAAGATGGAATACTAAGAGCATAAAATAATTTAAACTTAAACCTAATTTTCCTTTTTAGTTTGAAAAATAAGGTGACTTGTAAGGTTTAAAAAGAAGGTTGGAATGCAACTTAGAGCATGTTCATAATGTGCACAGAATGAGCTTGAGAATGGCGTTTTGTTTTGTTGTTCTTTTTTTTGTTTAAACGTTAGTTTAAACAAAGTGTTTAAAGTTAGTGTTTGGTTAGTTGACGTTATGACTACTTAAAATTTATTTAAGGATTGTGTCACACTCCTATTGAAAAACCTCACTGTAACTGTAATGTATTTGCTGCTGTGACATTTCAAAACATTTTCAGTTTATCAAAATGAATACCAAGTTACATTATCATTTTGCTAATAACCAAATTTGCAGTTCAGGGTCTTGATAGAAATACAAATATTGAACAGTGAAGCTGTTTTGAACGTTCAATAATATAAATTCTTTATAAATTTGGTAGTTAGAAGCTAGACAGTTCACTTTAAATAGGTAACTTTTAATAGAATTTAAGGGAGACCAATTACCTTCATATTGCAGTTTTTAAATGAATTTCAAAGTATTCACATTGGACTTTATATCATACTTAATTTTTTCATGGAATATCACAAAGAACGTGTCTACATACGAAGAATGGGGGCTTGCTTCATGCATTTGATACAGAACATCAATGCCCTTTTCCTCTCAAAATGTAATTACTTCTGTATGCATCTAATTTGGGTAGAAAAAGACTTCTCTCCAACTTTTATACATTTGTTGCACATGCATACATTGTCAATTTTTTTCCCACTTAAATTTGCCTGTGTATAGGTTAATTATAAAAACTGAAAGGGGACATTAGATACATATGGGCCACATCAGGTAACTTGATTTCTAGATAAACTTGCCATTAAAGTCAGCAGAGAGCATACTTACAATATTGATGGCAAAATCTAGCCCATATTTATTAACCTTATTAAAAAATAACAACTTACATTTTAAAATACAGTAATGTTCCTTAAGTGAAGCTGCACAAACAGTGTATCACTTCTTTGGTCTCTCAGATCTATACTGAATCTTCTTCAGTGACTAAGGTTTACTTGCATATTACAAAATGAATCCTTTTTTACGCAGAACTGTACCCGATAACAAGGAGGTTACAAAACAGCAAGTGTCAGGGTCATCTTTCCTTTTAAAAGAATTAAGCCATATTTTGTGAGGGCCAGAAGGATTAAATTCTTAATGCATCCCCACTGGAAAGTGAAGTTGAAAATAACCTTAAACGTTTCAAGATCTGTCTTTATACAGTTTTACTTGCAAAAATTTGGGGCTTCAATACTTTGCCTAATATTTGTACCATACTGGTGTTTTCTACTCCTCAGACAATATTATAAATTTGAATCTGAAGTTTATATTGAAGGCAAGTTACAGTACTCTTTTTATATCATTTAAAAGATGACCTGACCAAAAAAATAACAGGATTCATAATATCAGGGATCATTTTACTATTGACTTAACAGTACTCAGTAGTTTTGTATGTAATATTATAATTAATTTTCAACATTTTAGTACTTGTATTTATTTTTTGGTCAGAAATAGTATATTAAAATATTTTTTGATAGTTTATAGATGATACTCAACCTGTAAGTGTTTAAAGGAACAGAATTATTTGTTTCTAATTATTAGGCTAACCTTTGATTACACAACTAAGGAAAGGCAGGGAAATGTGTAGATTCTCCTTCCCCAACCCCTATGTACTCCATTAAATGTCATTTAAATTACACACTTTGAACTGTTTTATAAATTCAGTTACCAGTCACTACTTAGTAATTGACATTTTCTGAAAATCCATGTTTCAGCAGAATTTTAAATGAAGGCGAAAGCAAGCCCTACATGCTTTCTACTTATTTGAATGTTTCTCAAGTATTTTATATTAAAAAACAGTGCCTCTGTTTTTAGAACTACTGCTCAGTAAAGCTGTTTAAACCATTTCTGGTAGCTAATGACAATTTTATATTAAATTGTATATTAACTTTAGTGAGACTGATTTTTTAGTTGTTTACAGTACAAATACTTGTATTTGTTTTTTAATTGCAGTATTTCCATTGTCGCAGTAATTTAGTAAAACTCTGTGGCTGCCTTGATTTTTGACAGATTTTTGTTAACAACTGATTTTTAGGCAATTAGTTATATTTATGCATAAATCAATTGCACTATAATTCATGAATTATTTATTACAATATTTTCTAATGAATTCCATGTATTTGTCTTGTGTTGTAAATGTACTGTAATTCTGTTTCTTCTTTGTGTTGTTATATTCCTAAATCTGATTGTATGAATTTAATTGTTTAGTTAACGTGTTTCTACGTTGTAATTTGTAGTAAAGCACTTCAATGCTTTTGCACATAAATTTACAACACTGATGTGTGATTGATTTGCTCATTCAGTAAAAAAAAAAAAAAAAAAGAAAAAGAAAAGAAACAAAAAACCTGTACACTGACTCATTTGACTTACTCCTGAGGCACATATTTAACAGGGGCATTAGATCAAGACCTGTACAAATTAAGCATTTAATGACTAATTTAGTATGAGAATTTCATATAGCAGAGATCATAGCTTTAAGGAAGGATGCTATATGGGTGCTTAAATGGAACCAAATATTCATTTTACTAATACTATTGTGGATAAAATACAGCTTTGGGGGAGAGATTTATTTACTTAGGAATTCTGTGAGTACAAATTGATAGTTCCATCAGAATTCTATGCAGTCCATACAAGTACCTGCAGATGTGTTCTGTTCCCAGTTCTGCCCCTCTGCTCAGTCTTCAGCGACATTGCTAGGTCGGTCCAACAGGGACAGAACTTTAGGGAAGGAGATCTTTTGGGAGTCCTCTCATAAGAACACTTTCCTGAGAATTTTCTGGATTTGAGGATAAATATTTGCTTATATCTAAAATAATATGCTGAAGTGCTAGTTCTTAACCTTACCACATCTCTGCCTTTGTGCCAGTTCTGGACTCCAGTCGATCATCACTCTGTGGTATTAAATGCCCCTTCCATTACAACTAATGTAATTCCATGCTTGACCTTTGTCTTCAGGGCTTTTGTACACAGAAGGTGTTGGGGGAGCAGCGTGTATTGCTCCCTTCCCCTCTCAACTCCTCCATTTCCTATCCACTCTCACTGGCCACCTTTTTTTGTGTCTGTTGTAGGAAGTGTAAGGCAGCTCTGTGAAGGAAGGATGCAGCTGTGAAATAGCTCGTCCTTCTGTGCCGTTAATGCTAAAGTCCTTTGTCCCAAAGAGAGTCTTAACTGCTGTGTGACAACACAAATTTAAAGGGCTACAGAGAGCCCTTTCAATTTTATTGAAAAGCTATTAAAGGAGTTTGTCTAAATATATGGACATCTCTACAGAGAGAGACTCTCTCTTGAAAGAAAAAGCGTTGCTTTAAAGCTTCAGTGTGTTTGCAGAGTAAACTCTACTCCCAGATGGTGACCATGTCAAGGCTGCTGCATTTTCACAAGCTTCAGAGACCTTTTGGAGTATGGTAGCATTGCCCTAGGTGAAGTTGTCTGTCAGCTTTAGAAACTAACACACACAAAGGGAAAGCAAGTTTTAGTTGTGTTACGCAAGGGTAGGTAGCTAGGAAATAAATCATGTTAGGAGAATGTCCAGTATGTCCGCAGTAACCAGCATATTATTTTTTAATAGATTAATCTCAACATATCAAATTCAGAGCAGTTTTAACTTTGAGAAGGTTTTAGCACTTGGGAAGGTTCTTCCGCCAGTGAGCATATATGAAGTAGCAAGTACTTACATTCTGGATACAAGCAGTCTCCATTAAAATATCTCCAGTGAAACATCATTAGACAGAGCTTGCAAGCCTGGAAAGACACAGACATCTGTTTAGAGATTTGTCCATAAAATCTGTACAGTAGCCATCAGGTAGCAAATTATTACATAGCAAAAGGACTGTGATTTACAAACAAAATACTGAAGACCTGGTGCTTGGGGTGTTTTTTGGTTTGGTTTGTTTTTTGTTTTTTTTCTCTTTAGCCTTTTGATACATTATTTCATTAAAGTCATGGTGGGGAGGGCAATTATTTTTTATCCATAATTGTATTACTAGAATAAGCTTTGTTTTCCCAAGTGTAGTGATGCAGTTCGACACCTTGTGACTCCAGAGAAATAACGTTCTGAATCTTCCCAGTGCAGGGGTGTTTCAAAACTAGTTAAAACCTGACATAACATGCCCTTGAATCATGTTTTTTATTTTGGATTGCAAGTGCAAAGAGAGTTTTAGTCTTTTTATGTCTCCAATTTAAATATAATCACAATTTCAATTGGTAGCATCACAATTATCTTAGGCTTTTGAGTTAGCAGTAGAACCTAATGATTGATTTTCAATATATTCCATTTCATACTAAATATTGCAGAGGAAGGAAAGAACACAAAGGATTATTAAGCATAGTTGGCTGTTTTCAAACTCTAAACATTAAAATCCACATGGGGCATTAAAAATACAAATTTGTGTGTATAATTTCCAGTAAGAAACCTGAAGCTAAAAGTTATTATTGATGTTAATTACGTTGGGTATGAGCTAACAAAAAAATAGGTAACTTTTTAATAAATATATTCCATTTTAAATATGTATGTTCCTTGTTCAGCACAATTGTAAAACTAACCAAAATGAAGGTTTTCTGAAGTACAGGCTTAAATGCAAAAAGTTACATAAGATAATATTAGGACAAAAAGTTAGTGTCATGTTCAGAGTTTGGTGATATGTTTAAACAATACATACTTTTCTAAAACAGAATTCTTCTAATACTTTCTGCTCATGCAATTGGTTTCAGTAAAACATTTGAATTAGATGGTAACTATCTGGTGATAGTTGCTATCCAGTGTAAGGAATTTGTATTTAATTGAAGAACTATCTGTATTAATTTCTACCATGGAAATTTTTCAGCTTTTCAATATAAATGATTGATTAGGTAAGTAGTTACATTAGTTTTAATAATTTATGAGAAATGAATTAAATAGTTAAGGTAGTATTTCATCAGTGATTTTATTTTGAGTTAATATCTTTGAGAAAACTGCTCAGAAGTCTTTCTTAGATACAGACCTACCCTATATTTGAGATTTAATGGATATTAATCTTTGACACAGCAGTTTCATATTCCAGTGGTGATTATCTCTGTTTCTGTATAAGGAAACTGTGTGTGCGTGTGTATATGTTTGTGTAATATATTGCAATGAAGAGCCTGTGATGCACCACTGTAATTTATTTAAAAAACAGAAGGGAAGCTTGTATCTGAAAAGAACCGTAACAGTAGCAAATGTCTATTTTAAAAATTCTTTGTGAGCCTATTAAGTGTTACTGAAGGAAAAAAAGAAATGTCTTTGAGAGGATCTTAAACGAGTATCCTAAGAGCAGTCAATACACTTTGGTGTACATCTTAGGAGGTATCTCAGGAGAGATGGATCCATTCTTGCCTCAGCCACAAGCTTGAATTGTGACCTTAGGCAAGTCATTTACCCTCCCTCCCATTTGTGCAATGGCAGTAAAAAATAAGCCCCACAGGTTCATGGTGAGGTTTTACTTCACTAATGACCAAGACAATTTGAAATATGAGGAAGCTAACACTACTGTAATTACATTTAGATATGAGAAGCTGTTTTTAGAACTATTCTATTTGTCCCTTAGTTTCTTTCTGATTATTCTTCTTCTTATGGTAGGATTACCACTGCTGTATACAAGATGCACATCATTTCTAGTAAAACTTGCAAATTTGAGTGAACTGTGCAAATAGAACAGAACTGTTTGGCAGACTTCAGGTTTTTAGTCTTGAGCTTAGCCATTGTAACAAACATTAGATATGGTGTTTTACTGTAATTTATGTTTTGTTTTGATTTGTTTTCATTTTCAGTTCAAGCTCAACAGCTGATGCAAATTCAGAGGAAACAACTAGTTTGGAAAAAGGAAAATCAGCATTAAACAAAGTTTTGGAAACTTTTTGTTCATATCACTGGCAACAGACTTTGGCTATGTTAAAATTTCTAATACAAGATGAAAATGTTCCTATAGCTTGCAGTTGCACGCAAACACATTTGGTCCACTCTGAAACTCCCAGTTCCCTTACAGAAGAGGATGTTCACGTTTCATTTTGCAATTGCAATGGACATGTGCTGACAAAAAGGTGCTGTTTACGAAATCAAAGACCAAACACTTGTTTACCACCTCTATCTGTTTGTGTTAAAGATTTCCATTCTTTGTCATGCCAAGCTGTAGCAATTGGATGTATTAAGACAATGGTGAACAAAGCATGTAGTTCTCATAAGTATTGTGCTGAACAATTGCAAAATTCTAGCAGGCATTCTGCAAAAGCAGCAGCATGTACGTCTTCAACTAAGGACTGTGATCTGTTAAACAGCATTAAAAATTCAAATAGATCTCGCAGCCCATCACCACCTCCCCTGTCACCTGTACAGAGTAAAGAATTTGAAATATCAGAAGGATCAGGCATAGATTTTCCAACTTTAGATAACAACAAGCTTGAAATATCCATCAACCAGCCTCCATCCCTCTTGCCAGCTGAAAGTAGCAATGAAGAATTTGAATATGAAGGTAAAACATGCAGAGGAAAACTGGCTGAATACTCAGATGGAACACTGCAATCAACAGATCAAGAAGGCAAAAATTATATAAATTCTGAGAAGGTTGAGAACAGTGAACATTATGCCATTTTGCAAGATTTAATGGACCGTATTAATGAAAAGTTAAAATCAATAGACACTACAGACATAGCAACAAATCTTGTAAAGTTTTCTAATAGTGACAGGGCACCAGAAAATGATGTAAAATTAGGAGACTTCATAACCTCCCTTTTGCATAACGCTAAGGCAAGTGATTATAGTTTTATGGAATTACTTCGCCAACATGATAAACAAATGGAAAATAAAATTATCCAAACAAGATTCCGCAAGCGTCAGGAAACATTATTTGCAATGTATAATTCTCCTGATTCACCATTCATTCGGCGACAGTCTTTGCAAATCAAGAGGCAGCTTGCAAGCCTTGATGAAACACTTGTAAGAAAAAAGTCGATTTCTGATAGAAATGCAAAAAAATCTACAAAGACTTTTGATAAGATATACCCAAACAAAAGACACAGTTTTACAGTGATAGAAGATAAAGCTTTGCAATGTCTTGAAAGTAATCCGCGTATGAATTGCCAAACCAAACCAACGTGCTTTCCAGTACACCAAACAGAGTCTTTCAAACTACCTCTTAATAATTTTCAAACCAGCCCTGACTTTCTACTTCTTTCAGAAGACAGAGCTGTTGCCGCCAACCAGGCTAAATTTGCAAAAACACAAGGAGATTGTGAAAGCCTAAAAGAGTCTGATCAGATTCCTCAGGAGGAGGAAAGCAATGAAATCCCAGGCAGAACTAAACGCAACATTGTGCCTCCTGGATGGTATTCAGTGTATGTAACAAACAATATTGTATTTAGGAAATCATCTGATGCAAAAAAGTCTTTAGAAGGTTTGGAAAATATGGAAATAAATAAAGATGTTCATGCTGACAGGTGCGGTGACATAAATATAAGCAAAATTGTGAGAGACACAAATCTGCAAGTCGTTGTAGAGCGTTTAGAAGATACAATAAACTTAGCTAAAAAGACTAACAGCTCATGGTTGGATGCTTACAAAATAAGCCAAAAATTAAAAGATAATGCCTATGAACAGATTATCAACCCACTTGCTAGAAGAGGTTTACCTTTCAGTCTGAGTGAAACTGGATACACAGGACAAAGCTTCCTTCCACATTCACATGTGCCAAGCAGCAGTAAAACTAAAACTGTGTGTGTGACGACAAACAAACAAGAGATGGCTATAGATCAAGAAATTAATGACTGCCTTTTGAAGTCTCTGACCTTTGATTCATCCAGTTCTAATTCCAATAATGAGAACTCACATACAATTTCTGAAGCTGGGGAGATCTCATCTCCCTTAAGCTACTCAAGTCCTATTAAGCTTATGTTCGTCTCAGAGGTTAATAGTAGTGAAGGAGTCAAATACACTTTGACATCTGCAACTGCATCTTCTAAAGGAAACACAGATATTTGTTTATTTCAGGGGCATGCAAACACTGTGTTAGACAAACAGACCACAAAGAATCTTTCTCATGCAGTCTGTGACAAGGATTTTGATTGCAAAGAGAATGATACCAAGGAGGAATCAAACTGTGCTTATGCAGAAGAAATTACAAACTCATGTGCAGTTGTTCAAACTAACTTAAATGACTCAAAGCAAAATGAAATTGTGGAGAAATCAAACAGTAGCAGTGAATCAGTTTTAAAAAGAAAGCCTGGTAGACCAAAGAAAATAGGTCCTCAAGTTGTTAAGCAGGTTAAGAGACCTATTGGGCGGCCTCCAAAACCAAAAATAGACGTAACTGAAAATACAGAACATAGACCTGCACTTAACAGTGATGGTAAAAGTACCAAATCAGATGCAGCAGTCACGGAAGACGTTAACAGCAACAAAAATATTACTGTGACGGTTGTTTTTGGAAGGTCGAGAAGAACTAAAAGATACGTTTCTGAAGGTAATCCAAATGTCATCAGCACTCTGTCCACAAAACACGTTGATTTCAATGTTGCCAATGACCACAGCAAAGTGCGGCATAGCACAGAAACTGAAAATGCTTTGAGTGAAATAGTAAAAGCCTTACAGAAGCCTTCTACTGAAAATGAGGTCTCTGGTTATGACTATGTTAGACCTATCAAGAGTAACCTAGCATCACCACACCCTTGCAGCAATATTATACGGCCAATTAAGAAACCCTTAACCACCGTTCGAAAGCCCGGTAGGCCAGCAAAAGTAAAAATCTCTGGTATATCCGTGACCATTAATAGATTTTCACCTCAGGAAAGAAAAGTGAGTATTAGCAACTGTTTGCCTCCTTTACAACAGCAGAATGTGTTAGAAAAAAACATACCACAGGAGAGAAACAATCAACTGTGCAATAATATGGGTCAAGTAAAGAGCATGCAGAAAGATTCTAGAGAAGATGGATCAAACAACATTATTACGACAGTGTCAAGGAAACGTGAAATTCCATTAAGACATTCTGTTAGAGACAGAAAACCTTCACTGCATTTTTTGCATTCATTAGCATCCTCTAGTGCGTTTACTTGTAGAAGTGCCTTGTTACATAAGTCTTATAAGCTCCATTTGAGAAAAGCTAAAGATCAAAAGGAAAGACGTAGGCAATCAAATCAGAGCGCCACATCCAAAGATACCTCAGAAATGCGAAATTCAGGAAGTGCAAAAAAGGATCTTAAGGATGGCGAATTTGGGCCCATTAATGAAGTATCATCAGATCCCATCTTTTCATCGAAGCCTTCTCTCAGGTGGTGGGCTACTTCCACTTCAAGTGACACGTTGATGGAAGAACTAAATAATAGATTTGAACAGATAACTAATACCTGGTTGCGAGTGGGGGGAAATGAGTTTGATAAATGTGTGTGTGAAAACAGGGATCCCGTTGAACAGGACTGTAACACTGAAATGTCAAACCCTTTAGACTCCTGCCTTGTAGAACTTGAAACATCACCTATAAAAATGCTTTTTCAGAAAAAGTGTAATATGAATGAGCTCTGCACCTGGTTTATGCAAACTACAGAAACGCAGTCTCTCTCTCTAGTGAGAAAGGCAAATGCTCGCAATCCTTTAGAAGTAGTTAGTACTAGAGAGATAAAGGTGGAAACTAAGCAATCTGACCTTAGTACTTGCCCTTTCAGAAAGCACTTTAAAAAGTTTGCACTATCCTCTCCTTCAAAACCAGCAGGGAAACTACAGATATTACATAACATGGTGAGGTCTCCAGTCTTAAGCATGAAAAGTAATTTTACATTAGCCAGATTAAAAAGAAATGACTTTAAGAAGTTACAGCATGATAGGTGGGGACAAACAAAAAAAAAGCTGTATAATCAGGCTTCTGGAGGCTGGAAATCAAAAAGGAAAAATTTACAGTTCTTTTGCCAAAGCCAGTTGTTTAAAAGTACAAGTGGGGAAAGCAATGATGGAATGCCCAAGCTCCAGGAAAAAAACACGGTAGAAATGCAGCCCACTCAGACTTTGGTAGAATCTCAGAGTAGCCTCTTGCCAACTGAAAATGAAGCCAGAGATGCATTTGTTCAACAGATGATGGGATCTTCTGACTTTAACCCACATCCCGGTTTAGCAAATATACTATATAAGTCACATGCAGAGACAAATGGAACAATTTGTTGCCAGCAAAATGGTAGAAAAGAACAAAGCCAAGATAAACTGTTTCAGAATACATGGAAAGCCAAAACCTTTAAAGATTGTAGAATATTTCTAAGAAAAATCAACCATATTGAGCAGCACAATTCATTTAAGTTAAATAATGTCATTTATTCTCCTGAAGCTGTTGAAAGTAAAAGCCATCCTGCCTATTTGGAAGAAAAAAGACATCCTCTTTTAAGGTCCCATTCTACTAAGCAAAATGCATTAAAGAAACAAGAAAATGAAATGGAAACATCTAAAGGATCTAATTCATCTAAAGTGACTGAAAGGCTGGATGACCAGTTTCACAGCAGAAAATTAAGTAGTGGTGTAAGCCATGATGATATTCCTGCTGGTAGTTCTGAAGTTGTTATCAGAATAAACAAAAGAAAAAGTCCACAATGGGAGACCACTGATACAAATGTAAGAAAAAGGCATAAGAGACAATCATGCAATAGTGGACAAATGGCAACTTATTACCCAAAGTGCCAAGTAGGTAAGTTCCTGTTCCCCCCTTCACCTTAAAATGCAGTCTTAAAGAATTAGAGAGGTCAAGCAACTAAGCACTTTGGATTTATTTTTTATTTTTTATTGCATGATAATCATTTTAATTTCAGAGAAGTAATTAAACATAGCATCAGAATAACGCAGAAAGTGCAAATTTAACACATACAGAATATTTTACACTAATTTTTCAGCTACAATAGGTGAGTTACATTGTGTTATGGCTATAGCGTGCCAAGATGAAAGAAAAATGCTAACTGACATGGTCCAGAGAGGCAACAGATCAAGTTCTGACATTTCTGAAGTCAGTGGCAGCTGGTTATTGATTTCAAAATGAACAGAATTTCAAAATGAACAGAATTTCATTCCATGGTGTAGTTACTCATATTGTGAGGAAGGGTAAACTATAAAATGAAGTAGAAATTTAGTTTATTAACCAACAGAGTTGTTTAAAAACAAAGCAGAACATTTTTGTCATGTCATGATTTCTAATGTAAATCTGTAATGGTTTTGTAATGAAATAGTAGAAAATAGTACTATGTACTTCTGAGAAGTATTCATTCAGAGATCCGTTTTAGTATCCATTCGATGCCAAATGAAATCTGCTGACTCTAAAGGGTTTGTGCATTGAATCCTTACAGAACAATTTCAAATACAAAATTACTCTAGTCAAACTCAATAAACAGTTACCATGCTAAATGCATTTGTTTGGCATGGTTTTAGGCTAGTGTGAAATTAAATCCATTTTTAAAGCTAGATATTTATAATACATTGTTATGCAACTGTGATCTCAGAAAGGCCATAATTTTACTTACAAAGAGGGTACACTTGTGAAATTATTTCTTCTCTTGGGTGAAGAGATCTCCTTAAACAGAAGTCTCAATTTATTTCAATAAAATAAGTAAGGTGTTAAGTACTCACCAAAGTAGAAGAGTTCTGCATAAGGAATTAAATTACTGCAGGAATACTCATTTTTAGAAACAACTGTATTAGCTATTCAGATTATATTGCCCAAAGGATAAAAAAACTATTCAAAACAGAGCAAAATCTTATGTACCCCTTTGTATTTTATATTGTAGAAAACTATCCCTGATAATAAACTGAAGTATTAATTTAAGTTGTAATATAAACAATATTATGGCTCTTGTATACTTCATTTCTTTTGTGCTTTATGTAATATATACAATTCTTCATATTAAGCTCATTCAGTGTAACCATTCAGCGCTTTTCCAAGGTACAGAGTTTTTTTTACATTTAAGCTATTGTTTTGTATTTTAATTCACTGACTTGGGGTCAAACTCAACACTAAAAAAAAATGTTTTTAAGAAGTTCAAACCTTGACACAAGATTGCTATAAAAAAGCCAGAACTAGAGAAGGAAGGGTAACATCTATGTTTGTTTGTTTGTTTTTGCAAATGAAGAAAGAGCTCTCTCATACTTCTTTTTCTTTCATAATTTTGACTGTAGCCAAGAAAATTTTGCATTCAATTTATATTTATATTTATACTGTTTCTTGCTATAGCAATGTAAGACCTATTACTGTGATATGGTCTCGTATTAGTTTTAATTGGGACTCAATTTTATTTACCTGATAACTTTCCTCCCTTAGTTTTGGATCATTAGGAAATCTGATAACTATTTTACATTATTTCATTTACAGTTTTTTTTTTTATTATTTTCCTTCTTACTCATAGTTTCTCATATTAATTGTTGTCTTTAGAAAGGATATAACAGAAAGGTCATTGGTTAAGGAAATATTAAAAGATAAATGATGATTCTGGAGCTTTCTCCATGCTTGTAACCCCAAATCTTTTTTCAGCATACTCTTGCAGCATAGAAAAGGATGTCTTGTTTAAGCATGTTGATTCAACATTGTGTACTGTCTGCACTAGCCAAGGGAATCATATAAATATTTTTAGTCTACCATGTAAGTTACTGGCTAAAAAAGAAGGAACATGATTTCTAGCTGTGCATGCATGTGTTTTCAAACATCGTTCTTGCATCTGGAAGTTTAATGCACATGAAAACATCATTATTCATTCATATGTTCTCTGGATTGTATTTTTGTTGATGTGGTACCATAATTTATATCATTGTTCTGTTGCCATGCTTGAAATGTTCTTATGGTGACACAGTCAATATTTAAAGTTTTTCTTCACATTTTACTGATCTTGGTGTCTTATGAAATATTCCTGAAAGAGGGAGGTATTGTGATGCTGTTTTATTATGAAGCATTGTGGCAAGTAGGCAGAATGTTGTCAAATTTTTGTGTATACCTGATATTTGTTAGAATATGCAAGTGGAATAAAGTCAGTCAAGTTCTTACAGCTCAAGGTGGTACCAAGCAACTAGGACTAGTCTCACAGTCAATACAGCAACAGAAAACAAATAATCCCTTTTTCACATTATCTGTTTTATTCAAGGTAAGGTGGATGGGTAGACACATTGGTCTGTATGTTGTATGTTACTACTCAACTTCTGAACTGTTGCTTCAACAGTGCATTTAATGTGTTGAGGGAAGTTCCCTTTTACCATAGATATGGGTTATGATTATTTAAATTACTTTCTTTAAGAACATTGAAACATTATTACTGTCCATGGTGGCAAAGAAAATTATATAAAAAAACTTTTAGGAAAGCATTTATGTTTCTTGCCATGAGGGTGGGTCAGACCACACTCACATACCCTGGAGACAGCCAAGCTAAAGTAAGAAAAACTATTATCCAACAATAAAATGGAACACAATAAAAGACTTACCATGTAGTGAAAATATTTTTAAAATTACTTCAGAGGGTGTGGATTTATCAGAGTATCGGAGACATAAAGAAGACTGTGGACCTGCCACAGGAGCAGGCAGCACTGCGTTCGGATGACACAATATCCATGTCTGCGTACCCTTTGTGTAAGGTTGGAACTCACATAGAAAAGCTTTTAAAATGACTTCTGATCAGCTGGAGCTAGGATATTGTCTTCATTTATTTTTCAGTTTCTTCACATTTTTTAGCAAGTCTTCCAGCTTTCCCTTTCATGAAGGAGCACATTCTACACTGCTAAAGTGGAACCAATTTTAAATATTAGATGAGGTAAAATGCAAAAGAGACACATTGAAAAGGTCATTAAGTCTGCTGATCTCAAGCAATCCTCTTAGCAGCCATATCTTAGCTCTTCCTGGAAGGCTTTTCATCAGAAGTACTTGGCTTCAGGATGTTTCACCTGTGATGCAGATGGACATTTCCTAACTGTAACTGCCAGACAGGAAGTTACTTTTTCACACAGCCATAAAACAAAGTAAGGAAATCGATTGAAAACAGAAAAAAATAGTGAAAAGAACAACTATTCTCAGTAAGTGGACTATTTTTAATGCAGAAGTATAAAAGCAGAAATGTAGACTTGATATATAGCTGACTACACGTATATAATAAATCCTGACTCGTTTAATGAACCTCGTGGTCTCTGCCTCATTCCCCAGCAGCTCTCCTACCACTGCCTGATGCTCTGGCGGGCTTCACACAATGGGATTGCACCTGCCACATGCAATGACGTAGCCTGTCCGGCTCCTCTGTGAAAAAGAAATAAGATTTTGGCCATATTTTAAGAACAGTATTTTCTTATCATAAGGCTTCTTATTTCCAAGCTGTATCTTTTCCAAAGCAGGTGTATAGGTAGAGTTATCTTCCTAGCTCCGTGCTTTTTGGCCAGCAGCTTTGGACACTTCAGAGTTCTAGAAAAGTTACTATTTTGCTCTTGTGGAACAGGTCTCGACACAATTTATGTTCCTCTTTCCATTTGTAATTAACTGAAGGAAGGGGACCTTTTTCTGATGATTTCTCACATGTTCTGGACATCTGGCATGTTCTAGGTTGTTCCTCAGTATTCTTTACAGTACAAATAATGGTATCTATCGCTTTATTAAGAAGATGTAAATCTGTATCTAGAGAGAAACTTCATGCTTTATGGGATCTAGACTTGTTTTCTGTATTCTTTTGATAGTTCTTTTGGTCAGTCTGACAGGTTTCACTGTCTTGCTCTTTCAGCAGCCGAAACTCACCTGACTTCTGTCTGCATTCAGCTTTATCCCTCACCACAAATGAAATCTAGACAGTTATTTAACATTTATTCAGCCCACCCACTTCCCATCCTCTTACGTAATGCTACGTGCTCCTTTTGGTCTCCCCTTTCCAGCAGATGTGTAAGGGATGTGTGCCTCAGTCCTACGACACAGTGTATGTCTGTAAGCAGGGCAAGCACCTTAACTTTGCTCTAGATCTTTCTTTAGTGATGACCATTGTTAGATTTACCTACCAGTAGAAATTGCTCTAACAATAGCTTAGGGTTTAGAATCCCTTCCAAGAGCATAAGCCTATGCATTTCTACTTGGTTTTGAATGTTTTATATCAGTTGCACGTTGTCAAGCCATGAGTGAGTAATAGGGCAAATTCTTTTTTTTTTTTTTTTTTTCCCAAACAGCTCTTACATAAGTAAGTGCTCTTATTTTTTGTTTTCACTTTGCAGCTCAGGGTAGAATATTTCTTAATAGTGGCACTCATAAGCAAATTAGACTTCCACGTTTCATATTAAAATACATGCACATGGAGAGAATAAGATGCTTAGGGAAGTCAGTCTCTTCAGATGGATGTTGTCACAAGTTCCTCTTATCCTCTTATAAACAAGAGAGTATATTTGGCATTTTACTGATAACGGCTTGCCATCCATGTTGTGTATTTCAAACCATTAAAATCTTGATTAGTTGCTTCAAATAAAGGATTATTTTCCTGTATATGAAACGGAAGCCTAACAGAAAAAAAAAATCTTGAAGCTGTAAGAATACCATATGACATTTTTTTAATCCAAAAAAATGGTCTCTTGCTCACTTAGATGGTGCTTTTTTATCTTGGTGACATGTTTGTGACATTTGGAATGGAGGCTAAATTTGGGGAGAAAGTCAGTACTTAAAGATAGATTTCAGTGTTCGTATTGGGGCATTCAGCATAAATTTCAAAGCACTCAGTAACAATTATTTCTTTCTCAAATTTAAGAAATTTATTTACAATGCAAGTAAAGATTTAAGAGCTATGCTTAAGGTATCAATTCTTAAAATTTTGGTTGTGTTGATTACTTGTATTTCTAGTTTAAAATTGAGAGGTGTGTTTCAAAAATACTCTTCTTTTGTATATTTTGCTCCTGAATACATATATCAGTTCACTATTCACAGCTGTTTTAAAATTTATGTAGTAGCAATCTCAGGAAAGGAAATTACTTCTTATTTGCAAATTATTGTTTGGCCTTCCTGAATTCAGAAATCTGGTGGGTATAAGCCACATGGGGACTGTCTCATCATATTTCTGAGATGATCTCCCTCCATAATATATCTGCATTTGTAAAGAAAAAAAAAAAAAAAAAAGAATTTGAAATTTATCCAGCTCATATGACAAGATTTACATAGCTGCATTCATTGCATTCATCATGGTACTGAGGTGGTGGTGCGCTCTGTTTTCTGAGAAGAGCCTGAATCAGCATCTTTAGTTCTGAACCTCCAACATTCTGAACCTCCAACATTAACCTTTTCTTAAACTTGTTCAAATGCATTTTGTAATTAAGAATAAGTGGAATAAAAATAGCAAAGCCATTTTTTTTTCTGTTACAGCATGTTTCTAAGGAGAACTCAGCACTATTCATTGCACATTTTTTTGTCGCTTATTTAATTGATTTGTATGCTGCTAGCTTTTAGTAATGCATAGAAATTTAGTTTTCTTTCATGCAAGAGACAGACTTGTTTCACAGCAGTGCCTCCATATTAAGAATGAATTATGTTCCTCATGAAATTAATGATGCTTCTTTTCAACTGTTAGATTACTGAACTGTTAGCTGGTTTTTTGTTTCCAAGATTTTTGAAAGCAGTATGCTTGAAAGATTCAAGATCACAGAACTCTTTTTTAAAAAAAGTTTTAATACTATCACTAATAAAATATTCTTGACAATTTATCAAACTTTTAGTTATATTTCTTGTATATTTCCTATGTATTTCATTCCCATTTCCTTCCTTTTTATGTAACCTTCCTTTCTTCTGGACGCATTTTTTTCCTCTCAGACCAAGAAAACATTTTCTGAGTTAGTGTGAAAAGCAGAAGAAACTTTTCCACCATAATTTCAGTTTGTTACTATGGCTGATTCTGACTTCTCACCCTATTTTTTTTGACTCTGTTCACCCCCTGTGTTCCTTATGGTCTTGTTTACTGTTCTATTTTTCATAGTACCCCAGCTGTGTTAAATACAATATGTAATATCTCATATCTAATTTTTGAAAGAGTCCCTGAATATTGGTTATCCCCTCCCGAATTCCTTTGATCTAGTTGGGTATGCCATCTCTTTCCAGGGCACTTCTTTCTCACATACTAGCAAGTATGATTCCATCCATTCACCTCAAAAATACTATTTCTTATTCCAACAAGAACCCATTTGATAAATAGAAATGAGGCATAAAAAGCTTTCTTTGTAGCTTTCTTTGTTACTGCATTTTGGCATTGTGTAAAGATGAGTATAAATTTCATAGACAATAAATCTGACTGTGCATGCTTGATTTGCCTTTATTTCAATGTATGTTGCATTAGCAAACCAATCCCTGCTTGCAAGCATGCCAAGGCTACTGTCATCAGTGTAGCATTTAACCTGTATGAGTTCTAATATTTTCCTTTTCTGGGAGATCTTAAAGTGGTTTATACATAGAAAATCATTTATGCTGCTCAAGTTTTACTATTTCCACTCAGTCTTTTTGAAACCTCTCTGTAAAAGCCTCAAATCAGTGCTGTGTGTGAAGAATGTACATTTGCTTTCCAAGTTACAAATTTTCACATCATTAATGATGTTTTGATTAACAAGTTCAGTTTGCAAAATTTGTGTCAGACAGGAGGGAAAAAAACAGTTTGAGGTAGCTCAGCTAGTTGGGAAGGAGACGTTTTTAGCAATGAAATGAGTGTTGCAAAAGATTTAGAGAAACATAACCCTGCGATGACACTTTTATAGTCATTTTACAGAATACAAATGCACAACATCTGATGGTAATTTCATCAGCTGTAAAGGCTGAGGAGTCACCTAACAGTTATCCCCATGCCTGCTTTTTCTGTGTGGCCCTGGTACCTAGAAAACAGAGGGTAATGCAACAAAAGTATGCACTTCAGCTAAATGGATTTTCTCAACTTTGTCATTTTCATACAAAGGTGTGACAGTCCTGTTTTTCTTGAGGAACACAGTTACAAACTGCATAGAAAATAAAAAGCTCAAAGAATATTATTTTCTTTTCATGCTTGGCGGCCTATCAACTTATACAGAATTGCTCTCTAGTCCTACTATTAAAAGTCAGTTTTTCTATTATCGTAACTGGATGATTTGGGTAAAGCTAAAGTAACAAAAGCAAAACCTCAGAAAGAAATATTTGTATTCAAGTAGTTTTAAATGGAAGTGTGGAGAAGAATCAAAAAGATCTTTAGATCTTCAAGCATAGAAAGGCCCCTTGATGTTTCCTTTAGTAAAAGATTGAATTCAAAGACCTTCCTATTTAATTCATTTTACTTTAATGATAGGAAGGAAATTTAGTGGGGAGAAAGAATCCTTTTAGGTCCCAGCAGGCCTGGACACTTGACCACATACAGGCTTGCCTGCTTAGCCACGGCAGACAAGATAGGACTTTGGAGTCTATCAGCATTAATCTCATTTGGTTGCTATGAGTTGTTAGAATAACATCGCCAATTGCTCTTCTCCAACACTGTTGAGAGACAGCAAATTCAGAGGTGATTAGTGGTGGTGACTTGGAAACACAGCCTTAGTGATCCCTCATCCTCAGCGCTGTCAGCAGCATCCAGCTATGCAGAGTCAAAAAAAATCATACAAATGAACATTCTGAACTGAGCAATGGTACAGCACTCCCTGAGCAGTTAGAGTGCAAGGGCAGATACAGAGTAGTGTAATAAAAGTGAAAAAAAAGAGGCTGAATTTTCAAGAACTATCACTATTCTTTAAATACTCTTTCTTTATGTGAGATACCAAAGAGTGTTTTCTTCTTTTTCATTGGGTGTTTAGCACTGTGGACTATGACAAATCCACTAGGGAAAGGAGAACTATCAAATGTGCCATCACTGGGATTTGTTTTCCATACTACAGAAGCACCTGTATCCAACTTCCAAAAATTGCATGCATGGTATCTGCTTGACTGAGCCAGTTACAAATGAACAAATCCAAAACAGATAATTGCTATAATGGAAAACAGATGTCTTCAGAATTTTAACCTTTTTAGAGACTGCCATTTAAGATCAGTAAAATGCCTGTTTTTGTCAAGGCATTTCATTTCAAGAAGTTAGAGAGCTCCATCTTCTTCCCAGAGCAAGCCTTGGGAGTGGAGAGCACTAGAAGGCTGTAGAGGAGCCAGTCTCCAAGCTCTACCAAAATAGGCCTCATGGCTTCTGGTAGCACGAGGCTGTAATCTGCAGTTCCTCCTAGCAGAAGGGTGGCTATACAAAGCACCTGTTTCCACTAGGAATGCTTAATGCACACCATATCTTTCCTTTCAAAAACAGAATGGGATAAAAATCTAGAGTAGAACATACTGATGAATCTGGCTGGGAAAATTCAGCTGCTTATATTGTAGTCCATAATTACATTCTTTTATTTTAAAAATACAATTGAAATACACTATTTGCGTAGTTTTTATTACATCAACAACTAGAAAATCACAACAGATAAAAGAGAACCAAAAGCACAATGAAAGACTAGGCTCATGTTGGTTCAAAAATATACTAATGCAGATCTCTAACCTTAATTTTTTCCACTTTGCCTTTATTAAGGTTAAAATTTCCTAAAATACTTAAGCTTTTTATGTTGATGTTAGTCATAGTGGGGAAATGAAAAAGATGTTGATTTAACATCTTTCTACTCCTGTTTTTAAGCATTCCCCTGAAATTCCCAACACTTGAGTTTCCTGTTCTTCCATAAAAGGCAAATTACCAGCATGTCCTTCAGGTCTAGTTTTGCGAAGTTACATGTATTTGTGCCTCATGTATAGAAACCTGTGAAAAACTAGATTAAAAATACACATTGGAACGTGTCAGTCTGATCAGTTTTCAAATCATTTCTTTCAGTTGTTCCTCAAGAGCAGATAGTCTGCCACAATAGCTTTCTTCCAGGGTTTGATTTTTTTTTTAGTCAGTCATGAATCCATAGTCATAAACAATTCCTATCCTCTAGAGAAATAAAAACAATTAGCTCCTAGCAATAGAGTTAATTTTGTTATCTTTCAGTCAATGGAATATCAAAATACTTTCCCTAATACTTGAATTAGGAGCTCAAATGAATAAAAATATGTTAAGATTTAAACAGACAACATACGTGTTCAGAATGAAACACATAGGTTTTCTTTGAGGAAGGGAATGGAAACTCCATTAAATGGACTAGAGATTTAAGACCAGGGTCTTTTGTGCTTATGTAATGTAGGCAGGGCAGGACATTGATCATAGCTGTAGGCGTTGTGAACATTACTTGGTAAACAGCAGGACAGCCCCTCTAAGAATGCCCCTCTAGCTCTTCACATTGTGATTTGTGGTTCGATCTAATGGCAAAGAATTATGTTCATAATTACACCAAATCCTAGTGTAGTTGTATTGTCTGGTTGGAAAACAGAGCATCCTTACTCAGTACAATTCCTACCGTCTGGAGGAAAGTAACATGCTAAATCACAGAAAAAGCCCAACCCAAACCTTTGTCATTTTCTATCTGGCATTTGCCCAGCATTAAACAAGGTTTACATATCTACTGCTTTAAAGACAGTGCAAACTTTGCTCTTTAAAGCATTTTGCATTTATATCCTTCTTCACAGAATCATAGATCATCCCAAGTTGGAAGGGACCCACAAGGATAATCAAGTCCGGCTTCTGGCTCCACACAGGGCCACCCAAAAAACAGACCATGTGTCTGAGAGTGTTGCCCAAACGCTTCTTGAACTGCAGCAGGCTCAGTGCCACAACCACTGCCCTGGGAAGCCTGTCCCAGTGTCCAACCACCCTCTGGGTGCAGAACCTTCTCCTAACCCCCAGCCTGACCCTCCCCTGTCCCAGCTCCATGCCGTTCCCTCTGGTCCTGTCGCTGTCCCCAGAGAGCAGAGCTCAGCGCCTGCCCCTCTGCTCCCCTCGTGAGGGAGCTGCAGGCCGCCATGAGGCCTCCCCTCAGCCTGCTCTGCTATGGGCTGAACAAACTAAGGGACCTTCATATGTCTTCCCCACCAGACCCTTCCCCATCATTGTACCCCTCTTTGGACACTCTCATAATAGTTTCACGTCCTTCTTATGCTGTGTTGCCCAAAACCACACACACAGTACTTCAGATGAGGCCGCACCAGCGCAGAAGAGAGCAGGACAACCACTTCCCTCAACTGGTGGCAGTGCCATGCCTGAGGTACCTCAGGGTACTGTTGGCCCTTCTGGCTGCTAGGGCACGCTGCTGGCTCACGTTCAACTTGCCATCAATCAGAACCCCCAGATCCTTTCTGTATGTACACCCAGGATTGCCCCATCCCAGGTGCAGAATCCAGCACTTGCTCCTGTAGAGCTTCGTTCAACTGGTGATTGCCCAACACTCTAGCTTGGGATTTCTGGACTCCCAAGGCATTTGTGTTCCTTCCAGCTAACCAAAACAACAACAAAAATAATAGCTCCAGCACTATGACTTCATGGAGCAGTTGACTATTTCTGTTCACTGCTAAGAGCAAGTGAAAAGCACACAAGGAGCAGGGGGGACAAATGCAGCAAGTCAGAAGTCAGCCCTAGCACCTAGCACCATCTCCTGTATGCTTCATCCCATGGTCCTGAGAAGAGGCTTGAGCTTTCCTGAAAGTAAGCAAGGACAATGTTTCAAACTTTTAGAAGCTGTAAATTCAAGAAGTTAACCTTACAGACTAGTCTTCTGTCACCCCCACCTGCACGCCATTTCCTATTGGAAAGAAAAGATCAGAGCAACAAAAGCATGTACAAACCAGAAAAAGTGAACAAACAGAGTGCAAAGGCAAAAACAAGACTAACGATATCACAGAAGAATAAGGACACAATGAAATACTTGTTGGAGAAGCAGTACCCCCTGTTACAGAGGACTAGAAACAGGGGTTGGTAAATCAGTGGTGCCATGCCTGTTCCACGCCATGTCACAGAGGCACATAACATTCCAGAGAGCTTGCATAAGAACGTAGAAGCATGGAAGTTGTGTTTCAGTGATCTGTGAAAAGTAATGAGTTGTCACTTCAGTGGTTACACTCACCGTTGTTCCCTCTTGCCCTGAAGTAAGAAAAATTTTAAACTAAATCAGTCGGTAGTGTAACACAAACCAATACATTTTAGGTTATACTCCTGTATACTGTATTCATTCACCCATGTTATAAGCAATTTTGCATGTCTTCAAATGTACAACAAAACTAATTGTATAGTTATATAATCAGTCGGTGTAACTAGAGTGAACACTAGACTTCAGCAGATTCAATCCTTGATAATTTGCACTTAAGTCCTGTGGGAGACCTGGCTTCCTGAAATACAAGATAGGAGAGATTCTTGCTGCTAAGACCACTGTAATAGGAGGAACTGGGTGCAGATAGCATGACCACCACCTCGTAACCTTTTCCTACCTTCTATTACTTACTCTCCTAGAATTGAAGAAAAGTTACCTCTATATTAGTCTTCTTATGGCTGTACTAACTCTATGCCATAAAGAAAAAATTACTTCTTGGATGGTTCCTATTTTGTGGTTTTACTTTGTGGAACCTGAATTAAGTAAGGTCAGACTGCAGACCACTCTTCCTGTGCAGACTAATGGCAGTAGCAGGAGACTGACCCAATACAGTCTGTGCACGCCAGCAAGGCCAGCTGCTTCTATGCAAACATTCCTTCCCTTCAGCCTTTGCCACATGGAGAGCCGAGCACAGGTCAGGTTCAGTTGGTGTTTCTGGAACACACTGCAATAAAACAAAACCAAAAACCGGTATACGCAACCTGCCACCACCTCACCTTGTCTCTTATCAGTTTGCTTGTTTGCATAGAGAGAAAAGTGTACTAAACTTTTTCTCATTTTTTCCCCTCTCCCACCCCCACTTCTTTTCTGACAGCACGCTACAAGTGAAAGTCTCTGAGCCGCAGAATTCAATAGACGTGAACACAGAAAATGAACATTTGAAGTCCATAAAGATGTGCCTTAATCAGCCCACTGAGTGGAATCTGAGTTTTTCAGCAGCATCTCTCGCCAGCTGTAAAGTTTTTAACCAAAATCTCAAAACTGATGAGAACAAATAGATTGCAGCTGTTCTTGCACTATTATTTTGTACATTGTTCTTGATTTTTTTTTCTGCTGAATAATAAGCATTTATTACATTGATCTTGAAATGATCTTGTGTGATTTGGCTTTATATTACTATTAGCATTATTCATTTTGATGTACTTTTTTTTTTAAATATGAAGTTTCACATCATGGGATTCTTGCAGTACAAATTTACATCAGAATCAGATGTTCCCCTTTAATAGTATTGTGATTTTTCTATGTTCTTTAAGTTTAATTATTTCCCAATTTTATTTTTGTGCACGAAAGTTAATATATTATGTAATTTGTGGCATAGGTCACCATGTAAAGATTTATGGTAATAATTCAAACAAATCTGTAACAGGTGGAGACCGACTACCTCGAAGCAAAGCAGTAAAGAGAAGGTAAATTATCCGAGATCTCCCTTCATCATAAATGGATTGAAATGTATCAAAAACTAGTTTGTTTCTGCAGTATGCTTTCATCTTCATTTATCTTGAGAACTTTTGTGTGACAGTGTTTAATGACCGTAATGTCTAAAAGAAAGGCCAACCTTGCAGGAGAATCTCGAATGATTGTCATTCAACTAATCTGTATCTGCACTTTTTGAGGTTTCTGCTAAATGGTCTTTCTTCCCCTTTTGTTTTTATGAATTTATGCCTGACACCAATTAAAATGGATGTAAATGCTCTTCCTATTTCATTTTTTCCTTGTACTTTGGAAATTCAATGTAAACAACAAAATTTTAAACTCTACTCAAAGAAATAGTAAATGGTTGTAGCTGACTACATTGTAGACATTCCATGCCTAAATCAGCTTTAGCAAGGTTCATGTACTTCATTCATCAAAACTTTATTAATAATAGAGCTATAACAAGAGTGTTAGAATAAAACCATACAATCTATTTCGCTTTTCTGGAGTCATACATTCAATAGCTAGAGTAGAGGGTTTTTAATCCATTGTCTGTCCTTGCAAAGAACAAATTTTCCAGAAGGGCAATTCCTTGGAAGACACTATTTATAAATCAAACATTACAAGGATTCATTTAAAATTATCATCTTAACAAAATGAAGATGCAATTCTTCTTCACAGAAGTGTGTTAGCTTGCAGATGCAATCCAGTAATTCAAATGCAGACTTACTGGAATTTACAACAATCTTAAATTCTCACAAGGATACTGAGGCACCCAGATGTCAGACAATGCAGAGTGAACATTCATCGTCACACCACACTAAGAGGGTCTCTATGTACCTTAACTATTTAATGTATTTGAATGCTATGAGGCAAGAGAGCCAAAAGAGAATTCAGTTTCCTGGGGAATAGGCACTGAAGCTGACTTCAGTTGAGCACCGCCAAAGCACAGTGAACAAAAAGGGAGGTAGAAGCCATCTTATAAGCAGTGCAACTAATGCAGCCTTGTCCTTGCTCATGTGCCTGATGGAAGAGGTGCCATATCGGTTTTCTCATATCAAAGACCAAGTACGTACCAAACTTCTCCCTCACCTTGGAGGTGTCTCACCTCCAAGTAGTTGTCTATTTCCATAAACTTGTAAAAAATACGGATCCCTTCCTCTGTGTCAAATTGAGTTTCAATTGACTGCTGAGTTCACAAGTTTTCAGGTAGGAATCGGATAGAGACATAACACAAGCTCACTTACAACTTCCTACAGCAAGGCAAGAAGCAGCAAAGCTATAGAGAAGTGTTCTGAAGTGTTCTTGGTACAGCACTCACGCTTCATCCTGAGATGTGACTGGCCAAAGGAAATTCTCACCAGGAGAAAAACGTTTTAGGTTGTAGAGACTTTGTAGAGGCAAGCAAACAAAAGCTAGCGTAGGATAATCTACGTTAGTAGCTTATTTCAAGTTTGACAATGAAAAACCACTGCAAATGTATCATCATTTAGAGTGGAACCAAGTCCTCTGGACTGGATCTAGTTTGCGTTATGCACGCTGAACATCCTGTTGTGTTTAGCCAGCAAAAGGATGCACAGTACATGGTTTAAAGCAACAGAGAGGCTGGAGTTGGGTTTAAGTCAGAATATCTTAGGAATTAAAATTTTATTCCTTGGTTGAGCAGCCAGAAAGTAAGGTACTTTCACCTCATAGAACTAAAGAAAAGGCAGCAACGGTGTATATATATTATTCTTCCTAGCTAAAAATACTAAGACATTTCACCGCAGGTAATAAGATACTTCCAGACTTGACTCTTCATCACCTGCTATGTACACCCTATTTCATTTAAATACAGTTTTATCAGAAATACAGCTGCATACATTTAAACCTTGGTTATTGCTAATAAATAGCTTTGAAAAATGCAACACATCTAATCATGCAATCCTGCAATTAAGCAGCCATCCCTCCTCAGAAGATGATAATTTGTGAGTGTACCGTACTTCCTATTGCACTGCAAACCCTTGGCAGGGTGCAGGGCAGGGGAAGAGCCCAGAGAGGGCAGGAAATTAGCTGCCAGTTGCTGTGGAGCTCCCAGCCCTTGGGAGAACCATGGGTAATTTAGGCAGGTCCATACTGCAAGCACCTAACCAAAGCCACGCCAGCTGTGGGGTCAGACTGGGTTGTTCAAGGGTATTGAGCCTGGTCTTGAAAACCTCCTAGGACAGAGTCTGAACAAACTCTCTATGCAACCGGGTGCACTGCCTGTTCCTCCTTAGACCTGGCCTTGAGCTTATGGCCATTGTTTCTTGTCCTTCCATCATGCAACAAAAAGCCCCAGGTAACTGGGCCCCTCCCAAAGTCTCCAGACTGAACAAACTCCCCAGGTTCTCCTCACATAGGAAGTGCTCCAGCCCCATTACCAGGTTGAGGGCCTCCACTGGACTCACTCTAGTTTGTCAATGTCTTTCTTCTATTGCCACCCACCAGTGAAACCATATCCACAGCAGAGACAGCCACTGACTGAGAAGCTTCAGGGAAACCCGATCTTTTAGTGCAGCATTCCTGAAGAGATTCCAGGGACAGAACCTGCATATGTGGCAAAGCACAACAGCACAGCAAGGCAAAACTGAAGGTCTTCAGTTTATTCGGGAAGGCATTCACAAAGAAGCCTTTAAGCATTTTTATTGTTCCTGTTTTTCCTAGAAACTCATTTTAACCAAAATAACAGAAGGGACTACCAGCAGTTGTTGAAAGTGTATTAGTGGCAGAAGAGTGAACCACTCAGAAAGAATACTTTGAGAGGAAATAAAACCAAACCACTAATATTTAAAGTACAAGAGAAACTTTGATTGACAATCAACTGGAAAAATCAAAAAGATATGCTACACCCTTTTGAACTATGTTCAGGCAGCATTCAAGGAGAAAGGCAACGTCTCTGATCTCAAGTGGTTGCATGCATGCAAATTCACGCTGGGAACACAATTTGAAAGAAAAGAATTATCAAAAGAGGGAGCTCAAAACTTCAAAATTCAGTTTAAAACGATGAATAAAAATAATTCATCACAGTTACATAAGCCTCTGAATAGCAAATATTGCAGCACAAAAATGTGTCATGGCATGTTGTGGTTTGAAAGATTTCCAACAAAAACTGAAAGGGATGAAAAGCAACACAGTTCTGTCTGTTTTCTATATGCAACTTTAAAATAGGATAGTAGTTTGGGCACTACACTTTAGAAATGCTACTTTTCACTTCTGTTGTCCCTAAGCCATTTCAGAGAAATACCAAAGATCATAGCAATATATTGATTTATCTTAAACAGAAGTTCCTTAGAAAGCTGTACTTGACATCAGCAGTTGATATGCACATGTTGAGCAATCGACAAGTTTTCTCTGACTGCCTTGGAAATTATCTAAATTATAACACAGAAGGATATGATTGACGGTGTTTCCAAACCAAAACCCTAACATTTCCAGAGTAAATATGCTCAGCCAACAGTGAATATTTGGCACAGTTTGATCTTCTATTGTCTCTGCAAACTTCTGATTTTTCCTTGTCATTAACAAAAAGGTTTTGATCTTCAAAGTTATATACCAATCACAGTTGTCTGCCACTGTAAAGAGATAACATGCAGACCTTAACAAAGTGGTTGTTGGCTTTTTGGGTTTTTGTTCGTTTGTTTTTTTTTTTTTTTCCTCTTTCCTTATCAGATCTTATTTTGTACCACAAATATTTTTATGCTTTTAGAAAAGCACATCAGTGATTTTATATAACAAGGCCAAAGTCATAGAATCAGAGAATGGTTTGGGTTGGAAGGGACCTTAAAGATCACCCAGTTCCAGCCTCCCTGCTGTGGGCAGGGATACCTCCCACTAGACCAGGTTGCCCAAAGCCCCATCCAGTCTGGCCTTCAGCACTTCCAGGGAGGGAAGTGTCCCCATCTTTCCTGTAGGTCTCCTACAAGGTCAGTAAGAGGCTTCCAGGCTTTGATTTGTAGAATAACAGCTTTACCATATTGACGTCATTTAAAAATAAAACAGACATTTATCTCCAGGAAGCAGAATTCACAATTAAGGTGAAATCTATTTTTTCTAGATAGTCAGCAGGTACTCAGGCCAAGAACGAAAGAAAGAAGGTGCATTAAAAGCAGGTACATTCAAAAGTGCTGCCATCACACACAACCACTCCAGCTCAAACATTCTGTCTGAATAATGTTAAATATAAAAACAACTTTAAAAAAGTGTAAGTTGGCAACTGTTAAGTACTTACCACCAATAGCAATTTTCATTTGCAGATAAAAAGCCGCCTTCTTTTTAAAGTAAAATAAATAAAATCACATTTTGTTCAGGCAATATTTTAATGGTTATTTTATTACAAGAATGATGTACTTCACATGGGGAAAATAACCAAAAGCACTTTTTTTAAAAAAAGTTCCTTTTTAAAAAAAGTTCCTATAAAAATCTGGAATTATAAAAGATTCAATACTGAAAGAGTTAGATGAGACTAAAAACAAAACAGATCTTACTTTTTCAAGTCTGCTGTTAACTACTAGCATTAGCGAAGGACATTTTCTCTCATTTTGTCTTCATTCATCTGCTTCCCTATGCAAAAGGCTTGAAAGATTCATTCTTGTTTTTTCAAGTGCTAATGTTTTTGCTCGTCTTGAAGGCCTTGAACTGGGCACTGGGACTGATTCTGGAATTTCATCATCACTGAAATAGAAAATATTTTAAATTATGACCAGAAAGATTAGGCAAACTAAGAGTTTGTTAATAGAAAATCTTGAAGTCTGTGTATAACAAAATCTTGGTCTTAAAGAGCAAAAGTACTGATTTTGTACTTAGTGGGTTACTTGCTTGAAAAAGACATCACAACTGAAGCATATAAAATTACAGAGATTATATTTTAATCCTGTAAGATCTCAAGAGAAGGAATGTCATGCGTATATTCATTTATCACTCATTTCTAAACGTTTTTTAAATGTAGAAAGACAGGAACAAAAATAGCAGCCAGAAATGTGGTGGGGGAAAAAAAAAAAAAAAAACAACACAAAGAAGTCAGAATCCTTCACAGAGCAGTTATTAAAACAAAAAGCAATTGAAAGAGCAATGCAACCAAAAACTTATCTTTTGACAGACAGAATGTATGTTAACTGTATGTAGTAAATATACCTGAAAATTAATAATAACATTTGAAGTCTTCAAACCTACTATTACATTTCAAACATATCAGTTTAAAGAAATGCTTTTTCTTAAATATTTACTTTTACGTTAGGTTTTGAGAAAGAAAAGTATTCCTTTTCTAGTGAGGAATTAAATTGCTTTGCTGGAACTGCTAGAATCATGCTTTTGAAGGTGGAAAGTAAACAATTTACCTTTCACTACCAGATTTTGCACTTGCACTAGTTTTTCTTCTGCTCACAGACCTCGTTACTGCTGCTTTTCGTTGTCCTAAATATAAACAGAAGTCTTTTTGCATCACATTATTTCTTTTGTTAAACCAGTTTTGTATCTTTTCCTCAGTGTCTGATGTTCCATTGAAACATATAACATGCAGTCTCCACATTAGATGGAATATTTTGTTTAGACAATACAAACAATAAAAAGCCCATGAGATAATACTTCTCACATAAACATTTGCACATTATTGTAAGTGGCTGTGACCAAATTATCTTGATATTCTGTAGTCACGGGGAGTATTTTTTATTTTTTTCCTTTTAACTCTTCTTGGGAAAGACTAACAGCACAAAAGCCTCCACAAAACAGATTATTTTAATCTTTTAATAACTTTTTAAAAAACAGATTACAAAGACTGAATTGTTTAAACATAGAGAGAGGTTCATAAAAAATTATTTTATTTAAAAGAGATAACATTATAGCCAGAAACATCCAGTGCATACCTCTGCCAGTTTTGTTTCTTGTGGATTTCAATTTTGTAGTAGCTTTACTTTTAGCTTCATTAACTGGAGTATGAAGAGCATCTCTGGTATTTTCTGTTAAAACAGAATAACGCATGCAGAAGTCAATCATCTCTCAACTTATCATATGTACTTTAAAGTACTATCAGTACACTTCGAACATTGGCTATTATATAAAGAGCCATACAATTTTAACTCCACTTTTCCTTAAACTAGAAATGAATTAATAAGACAAGAAAGCAATGTAAAACGTCACTCAGTCATAACACTGTCCCATCATAGGTCAATCATGTATAAACTACTCCTGACAACTATTTAGCCCTCTCTTAGTATTTCTGACAATTTTAGGAAGTCTTTTTCTTCAGCAATGTATATTACTGCTAGGAAGTTGTTTGTTTGATTTGTTTTGTTTTTTTCCTAATGTCAAATCTAGATCTACTTTGCAGCAATTGAAGTACAAAAAGTAAAGGGTTTTGCTCACAGCTATCATTTCCATATTTGAAGAGGTAAATATTGGATTATTAAAAATAAAGCAAATTTATTTAGGTGGCATTGAAAGAGAAAGGAAACAAAGCTTTTCTCCTACTGCTTGCCTAAAGTGCTCAAAATTCTTCTTTCATGAGAAAATCATACCAAAATACTATTGGCTGTTAGCAGAAAATGGTTCAAATAGAAAGTTGCTTTCTCAAGACCAGCTAGCTTCTCTAGCTTCCCATCCAATAAATATTTCAATACAGAAACATAGAACATTAAAAAAAATAATAATTTGACACTTTCAGAAGCAACAGATCAACGCCTTGAAATAATCCACTAGAAAATAAGCTTGTTTTAAAGGGGATATTCTGCTTAAAACAGTTGCATGTCAATATCTTTGATTTATTGCTTCAGGTAAACCTAAACAAGTTTCATCTGATTCCTTTTTTAGGCTTCCAGCAAAACGTACTCTGCTAAAGCATGTGCTTTAAAACATAAGCTTTTCAGACAGCAGAAAGTCTTCCAGCTACTTTCACAAATAGCAATAAAAAGAAATCTGGCTCCAACATATGAACTAGTAATAAGGAAAGACCAGTGTCAACAGTTTTGGTGCATATCAACTGTACATTGCTATAATACAGTCTGCAAAAAGTACAGGCATGGTAATTCCATAGTCCATTGGAGCCTTGGTGACTCACATTTTAAAGCTGAGTTAGTCAATACGATTTAGCAGGCAGATGAGTATGTCAAACAGCTTTAAAAAAAAGCTAATACTTTTGTCAAAAAGAAAGAACTGTAGGCTAAGACTCGAAATATACTGGTTAAACTAGAACAATAAGGAGAATAAGAAATCAGAAAAACTGATCACAAAGCAATAAAAAAGAAAATGCTTAACAAACGTATTAAACGGGATACATTTTTACTAGTTACCTTTTCCACTTGTTTCTTTCAAAAGTAGCTTCATTTAGGAGAGAATAAGCTAAGACTTATTTTCATACACTCACTCACTTGTACCTACTGAAATACACCTCTCCTGAATTACCTTCTTCATTTCTAAGGGTGTCTGCAGGTAACGTAGCGCCAGTTTCCTGCGTCCCTTCAATGAGGCCTGTTTCCTCTGTCTGTTCAGAGTGGCTTTTGCTCGCATTAGCGCCTTTGGTCAGGTTCACCTTGATCTTCTCAATCGCTCTTTGACACAATTTATCTTTCACTTCCTGGGAAGAAATACTTAACATTAAATGCTACTTCATTTTACAACCAAGTTTACACACTAATAGGATTAGTTAAATTTACTCTAAGAATGACAAAAAGTTTCACAACGTTGATTACTCTAGCTGGAAGGTGAAACACTTTCTCCATCAACACTGGGCACAGAAACTCCAGAACAATTCTTATTTTAATCTTTTTAACCTGAAAAAGCACTAAAGTTATAGGACCTTTCCAGGTGAGTCCTGGAACATTGCTACTTCTTGATGTTATGCCCAGAGGGATCAGGACACTCCAACATTTCAGCATAACACCGTCTTCCTCTGTCCCACTCCCAACTTTTATTTTATATTTATCCAGAAAATGGATAAATGTAAAAGCTTTCACATCAGATTTGTAATCCCTTCCTACTTCATCTTAAACCAAGCACCCTTTTCATGTTGCCTAATGATCTTAGGGTTACAATCCAAGTTAAGGCATAAAATTTCAACTGTTAATTATTAATAAGCCATGCAAACTGTGAAAGACAATATTCAATTTTATTTACATTTAAAAACTAAGAACCAACTACACACTGGTTACTATAAGACCTTACAGTTTTGAACTGTATCAGCTTGGACAGTTATTGCTATCTATGGTAGCTGAAATACGAAAATCTGATCTGAGACTACTGTATAATTTACATAAATAACCTCATCAAAAATTAATTTTTCAAAGACTGGTTAAAAAAAATAATTCCAATCACATTGTCATAGTAAGCAGGCACTTCATTTTTAAGCATTTAACCATTTGATAGTAAAATTAAATAAAAAGCAAGAACCATGTTATTTATGCCCTACCTCTAGAATCTCATCAAGCAGAATCAGAAGATTCTCTGTGGAAGAGCTACTGAGTTCTAACATACTTAAAGCTTTTGCATAAATACGAACATCTGGTGCAGTTGGGTCCGTCAAGATTTCATTGCAAATTTTCAGTGCTAAACTATCATGCACTGTGAAGTCCTGTAAAGGAAAGAAATCAATACCTGAAATTTTTCTGAAAATTATTTACCAAAGAATGAAGTCATGCTGGTTTAAGCAGCTAATAACTAACTTTACATAGTAAATATTTTCTAAAAATATAGTATTTTGACAATGTACATGAATGTATTTTTAAAAATATTTTTCCCTGTACAGGTAATTAAGGATGGTGCAAGTTCCTGCTAGCATTACTTAATTGTAAGAGAGGAGGGGTTGGAGAGAAGGAGAATGAAGCTAAGAGTTTTCATTGCCTGTACTGTCAGTTGCTTAATCCAGACTCTGACAGTAGGAATCTCAGAAGGCCCAACAAGCAGCTAGCAGTTCTTAATCGCTAGACGCAAATACTGCTTTCTTTCAATTTAACCCACTGTACCTGATAGTCTAGGGACTTTTTGACCCGAG